>NW_027176560.1:0-2500 GCF_023349555.1 Cebidichthys violaceus | reverse complement strand
CAGTCCAATGTCGCCATCCTGTGGACAAAGTGAGAGTTGCAGTTTGGAATTACACTTAGAAAAAAACCAGCAAACTGACCTCCAGGCCCTGTATTGTGGATGTGGAGGCCGCTTTGGAGGCTCTAGCTCGGCCTAGGGACATAGCCTGGCTCTGCCTAGCTCTCTGGTACTCGCTCAGAGGACCAGGACCACGTGAAATGTATTTCATCCAGCTTATATGTGTAAAAGTGTCCGTTTTTAGGGTCATAAGGCCGGATAAATCAGTTGCATTCAACCGCTTGGAGCTCACTTGCAGTCCAATGTCGCCATCCTGTGGACAAAGTGAGAGTTGCAGTTTGGAATTACACTTAGAAAAAAACCAGCAAACTGACCTCCAGGCCCTGTATTGTGGATGTGGAGGCCGCTTTGGAGGCTCTAGCTCGGCCTAGGGACATAGCCTGGCTCTGCCTAGCTCTCTGGTACTCGCTCAGAGGACCAGGACCACGTGAAATGTATTTCATCCAGCTTATATGTGTAAAAGTGTCCGTTTTTAGGGTCATAAGGCCGGATAAATCATTTACAGTCACCCGCTTGGAGCTCACTTGCAGTCCAATGTCGCCATCCTGTGGACAAAGTGAGAGTTGCAGTTTGGAATTACACTTAGAAAAAAACCAGCAAACTGACCTCCAGGCCCTGTATTGTGGTTGTGGAGGCCGCTTTGGAGGCTCTAGCTCGGCTAGTTGAAGGCTTTAGCGCTTCTCTCCCATCTACCAGGGGCACGAAACTAAATTACCAGGGGCATGAACGTCCTGAACGGTCGGAGTTTTGGTTTTAACCCAGGGGGGGTGCTTAAGTGTGGGGGCCCGGGACCGCCTGGAGACGGGGTTAGAAGGGTAGCTGCCGGAGGTGTCTCTGCGGGCTTTTGGTGAGGGGTGGCCGGGTGGGGGTGGGTCCGGTTGGGGGGGGGTGTTTTTGGAGGGCTATTTTTTATTTTTTCCCCGTTTTTGGTGGGAGCTTGAGTCAGAGGTGTTGGTGGGTGACTAGGGGGGTGCTGCGGAGGTCCTGTGGCCGGGAAAGGTGCCTTATTTCCGGGTGTGGATGAGTGGATGAGGCTGGTGCTGTGGGAGTGCTTTTCTCACACTTTCTCCCACTATTTCGGTCTGCTTTAAGCAGAGGTGATGCTGGGTGACCAGGGGGGTGCTGCGGAGGTCCTGTGGCCAGGAAAGGTGCCTGATTTCCGGGTGTGGATGAGTGGATGAGGCTGGTGCTGTGGGAGTGCTTTTCACACACTTTCTCCCACTATTTCGGTCTGCTTTAAGCAGAGGTGATGGAGGGTGACCAGGGGGATGCTGCGGAGGTCCTGTGGCCGGGATAGGTGCCTTATTTCCGGGTGTGGATGAGTGGATGAGGCTGGTGCTGTGGGAGTGCTTTTCTCACACTTTCTCCCACTATTTCGGTCTGCTTTAAGCAGAGGTGATGCTGGGTGACCAGGGGGGTGCTGCGGAGGTCCTGTGGCCGGGAAAGGTGCCTTATTTCCGGGTGTGGATGAGTGGATGAGGCTGGTGCTGTGGGAGTGCTTTTCACACACTTTCTCCCACTATTTCGGTCTGCTTTAAGCAGAGGTGATGCTGGGTGACCAGGGGGATGCTGCGGAGGTCCTGTGGCCGGGATAGGTGCCTGATTTCCGGGTGTGGATGAGTGGATGAGGCTGGTGCTGTGGGAGTGCTTTTCTCACACTTTCTCCCACTATTTCGGTCTGCTTTAAGCAGAGGTGATGCTGGGTGACCAGGGGGGTGCTGCGGAGGTCCTGTGGCCGGGAAAGGTGCCTGATTTCCGGGTGTGGATGAGTGGATGAGGCTGGTGCTGTGGGAGTGCTTTTCTCACACTTTCTCCCACTATTTCGGTCTGCTTTAAGCAGAGGTGATGCTGGGTGACCAGGGGGGTGCTGCGGAGGTCCTGTGGCCGGGAAAGGTGCCTGATTTCCGGGTGTGGATGAGTGGATGAGGCTGGTGCTGTGGGAGTGCTTTTCACACACTTTCTCCCACTATTTCGGTCTGCTTTAAGCAGAGGTGATGGAGGGTGACCAGGGGGATGCTGCGGAGGTCCTGTGGCCGGGATAGGTGCCTGATTTCCGGGTGTGGATGAGTGGATGAGGCTGGTGCTGTGTGAGTGCTTTTCACACACTTTCTCCCACTATTTCGGGTTGCTTTAAGCAGAGGTGATGCTGGGTGACCAGGGAGATGCTGCGGAGGTCCTGTGGCCGGGATAGGTGCCTTATTTCCGGGTGTGGATGAGATGAGAGTGGGGGTGCTTTCCACACCCGAATTTATCCTTTCTCCCCTTCTGTTTTTCGGACCCTTTTGTGTCAGTGTTGCTGGGTGCCAGGGGGATGCTGTGGAGGTGTTTTATCCGGAAAAAGTGCTTTTTTCCGGGCGTGAGCGAGATGTGTGTCTGGGTGCTCTTCAGCCCGGACTTTGCCTTTCTCACCCTTCTTTTTTCAGGCCCTTTTGTGGCAGTGTTG
>NW_027176559.1:0-40839 GCF_023349555.1 Cebidichthys violaceus | reverse complement strand
GGGGTCTAAGTTGTGTGTGTGTGTGTGTGTGTGTGTGTGTGTGTGTGTGTGTGTGTGTGTGTGTGTGTGTGTGTGTGTGTGTGAAGGGGTTAAGAGGTGTTGTTGTCACATTCTGTCAGCTCTCTGAAAGCTCGGCCTGGAGGAATACCTGACAGCCATCTGGAGGTTGTTTTTTTCCTCCGTGGCGTCTCGGCACACGACGATCACACACACACACACACACACACACACACACACACACACACACACACACACACACACACACACACACACACACACACACACACATTAACAAAAGCCTAGAAGAAGAAACACAGTAGCTTCTGTTTGTTTGAATAGTTGATGTTTGCTTCGTGTATTGTCACAGTCGCGTGTCGTTGAAGCGCTTGTATCTGCAGCACGTTATCACATCATCTGTCCGCCTCTTCCTGAAGGGTTGCTCCAGCGTTGGTTTAATCTGGAAGGATTCACATGTTCTGCTGGTTTCTTACGGATCAGTGGTACAGTAGAGACTTCTTTAATGTGCTGGTCGAGCTCCAGGCAGCCCTGACGCGTCCCGGCGGTCGAGGGTTCAAAGCCGCCGTTGCTGCTCGGAGATGTTGCCAGAAGGTTGTGATGGCAGCGAGCCGAAGATCCTGTTAGAAGAAGCGGACCTTTTTGGGTTTGGTTTGGCCCAGCAAAAAGCTGCTGAATCAGCAGATAGGTAGAGACCAAAAGCTGCGTAAAGGATTTTAACCTTTAAGATGCGGTTGTATGTTGAAGATAAAGCCATCAAATGCCGTTAAATGTAAAATAATTATATTTTATAAATGTATAAAAACAAGACAAAAAATTCTCTTACAAGAAACAACGAACAATTGTCGTTCAGTGCTCCAATGATCCTTCTTTCTGTTTTTAAAATCGTACATGCTCTTTAAAATAATCTTGTTCAAAAGGTCTCCGTATGACCAGGGTCCAAAAACAAAACCCCTAAAAGTTCTAAGCCTTTCACATCTTCATCTCCGTGCGTTTTCAGTTTGCCGTCCTATTAGGGATGCGGCGCTAACGACGATGTCACTTCCTGTTTTAGGGGCCGGACGGCTCGTCTCTGGACGGGTTCCCCGTGGACCGGTATCAGAACTCGTGCTACCTGTTCTGGATCCTGGAGGAGCTGCTGCAGAAGTCAGAGGTACCGTGCCGGGTGGAGGTGGGGTCGGATCAGACGGGCTTCCTCGCTCACTTGGAGCAGCGAGTCTTTCAGTTGTCAGAAGAGTTCCCTTTGTTCTTCATCTGCATGTGGAGGTCAGGATGTCTCCTCACCTCCTCGGACAGATAAGAACCCCACAAGACCAGGGAACAGGTTTACCTTCCAAACCCCCATTATAGGACCAGAACACTTTGAACTGACACTAAAACCAAGAGTCATCGAGGCTTCTCTTCTCGGTCACCCTCTAAAGGTTAACCAAACACAACAATGTGTATTTAACCAGGATTTTAAATTGTTTAACAGGCTGAGTTTCCAGTAACACAGAGAAAGATGAATGTGCCGTCTGGAACCGAAAATGGTTCTTTAGAGTGATGCCATTGAAGAACCATTTCAAAGGTTCCACAAAGAACCTTTTCCACCAATGTTCTTTAAAGAACCAGTTCCTTAAACGGTTCCTTGAAAAAGCAGGTGGCAAACTGAGTTTGGATTTAACAGCTTGTTGATCCACAGTAAAGATACATTTATTAATAAATACGATTAGAAACAGTTCAATCAATAAATAAAAAAGTGTTTAAGGAACTTCAAAGAGATCTTCCAAGAACAATACCTGGTTCTTTGTAGATGTTCTCTGGTTCTTTTTCTCTAAAGAAGCATTTTCAATTTTATTTTTAGCAAATGTATACCCTTTAATATTCCAAAGAACCATTTGACAAACAGGTAGAACCATTCAATGGATAAAATGGTTCTTTTAGTAGGTGATGGTTCTTCGTGGAACCACACAGCCTTTTAAAGAACCCGTTAAGAACCATTATTGTTCTGTAGCTGCCAGAAAATGTGTGAAATGTTTGTACTTTGGGCCCATTTGGTTATATTTTGTATGAAATGCACAACTTAGTGGGAACATAATATTTTCTAAGAAGTTGTTCACTTCTTCATTAAACGTGTCTCTAATTGAGTAACAACAGAAGTTCTGTTTTTATTTTCACTGCGAGCAAAATGCGTCTAAAAGAGTTTTATTCCGTCAGAGCTGTCGCGACTTGTCGGACACTGAAGTGCTGCTTTTAATTGAGTAACGACACAGAAAGCATCACTGCAAGCCACACAATGTCCTCATGACTGTCATTAAGCTCGACTCTAATCCTCCTTCAGCCGCTCCCTGTAACGGATCGGTTTCTGAAGGCTGTTTTATTTATGCGAGTAATAACTGAGGCTCTTTACGTTACATTGTTCTCCCTCTTGGTGTTCGGTCTGTTTCGTTTCTCCTGCAGGAGTTCAGTGAAGGGTTACAGAAGTGTGACTGAAGTTATTATTATTATTATTATTATTATTATGAAGTAATCGGGATCGTTTCTGCTCGTTGAGGCTTTGAGGAAAACGTTAAAAGTTTACAGAACGACGTTGAAGAGGAAGAGTTTTAATATGTAAGTTATAACAAACGGAATAATAAAACAATACAAAACCACACGGACGATGTTCTACAGACTGAAGTATCTAGCTGAAAGTTACTTAGACTCAAACGTATAATAATTATATACGTTTGGATGCTTTCAGGTATTTATTTGTCTAGTTAAATCTAGCGAGTCTTAAATGTAATAAGCAGAGGCTTAGATGGTCTTAGATTAGATTAGTCTTGTATTTCATTCATTTCACTTTATTTAACTTTTATTTATGCATTGACACTTTAAATCTCATTTACTAGACGTTCTCTTTTTACTTTGTTATTGTCATAGTCAGAGGTTATTCGCGTTAGAACACACGACTCCCATGACCAGAAAACAGTCGTTTGTGTTTGCATTGATGAGAAGACGTTGTCATGCTGCTAACGTTACTAGCTCACCAATTCAAACACAGATTTGTTGTTCATCAGCAGCCATCTCCAGATCACTTGTAACGAGAACGATGGTTATTAATTGTGTAATTAATGTGCGGCTCACAAGAGCACGGATCTGTTACGGTCCGTTAAAGCAATATTGAAAGAGAGGCTAATGGACTCTGTGTCTTCATCTGGATCCTCTTGAGCCTGTTACCCCCCACCCCCCCCATCTGCAGTGATGTCCTTCCTCCCCCTGCTGCTTATTGGGTGCCTGTAATAATAAAAGCCCGGGCAGCGAGAGTTCCCTGGCATACGTCATGAATTACCAGAGAGGCTCCGATAGCCATCGGCCCGCTATTGTGTCTGCCTTTGGGTTCTCCGTCTGCGATCTCCTCATCTTTCATATCCTGTTGAGAGCGGCGGCGCTTTAAAGAAATAAGAAAAGGACCGCTCAGACGTGCGCCGACTGGCTGATGCGCCTCGGCGGGATTGACGGACGCGCGGGGGGGGGGGGGGGTCGAGTCTGAGAATATGTTGACGAGAACATTTAGATCAAGGTTCATAAAAACCTGCGCACTAAAAGGAGAACAAGAGAATGGTTGATCTTCCTCACTGCCGTCCACGAACAAGTGTCTGTGCATCCAAAGCCTGGCGCACAATTAATAGTATCAAGATCAATATCACCATTCATGTCTCTCTCTTGTTTTCACGCGGCAGAGATTCCTCCGCGCTCGCAGTAGCAGGAAGGTCCAATGCATCAAACCAAGCGCTCCCCACGTCTCCCTCAGCTGAGCCAGCAGATCACAGAAGAGCAGGTGAGGAGGAATAACTCTGGTGAAGGAACACGGACATCCAGTTTCTAATTAAATGTATTCATCCTGGTAGTGACAGGAACACCGGACCGGTACCAGTGATGGCTTCATGAACAAACACTACGACTTAGACTCATTCACGTTGGTCAACAAGCTCCTTATTCCCACGACTACCGACGCCATTAAACAATAACTGTCATAATCAACATGTCATATTGTTGACAAACTAAAAGAAGGACTAAAATGTAGTTTAACAATAAAACCTTTCCTTATTTTCATTGACAAAAATGAGCAGACAAAATATTATAGACTGTTTTTTCATCAATCCATGTCTGGCCGACAGCAGCAGCCCAGAATAATGAAGTAACTTAAAAACTTTGTTTATATCAGAACCAGAACCGTTTATTGCCGTTTAAGTACGCTACACATACAAGGAATTTGACTTGAAACAATGAACATAATCGTAATAATAATATAATAATTTAGAAATAGAAACATTAAAATGTGGTAACAAGTAAACAGATAACGGTACATAAAAAACTAGTATATCATAAAAGTGTATTTAAATATAATATGAGTGGAAGTTGTGGCTGAAATATTATATAAATATAAACGGACTGAAACTAGACTCAAATAGTCACGTGTTCTGTCACTAATATGAAATTAAAAGACATCTAGTTCACTAAAACGTAACATAAAATAAGGACGAGTTTGACTAAATATGATAAAACTAACAAAGACATTTGACTCGAGACTGAAACCGAAAGTATCCGACAAAATAAACACTGCAGAAGTTCTGCTGTTTGAATCCAGATTCAAAGACGATGAAGGCAGCTCAAAGCACAAATCTCTATTTTGCAAGAAGATCTAAAAGCAGCCGAAGACAAGTCCTCATGACGAAGCCTTCAAGGCCCCTCAGACATCCAGCCGTCCACAGCCGGACACTTAAACCGCACAACGCTGCTCGATGCCTCCTCTCAACCGTTGATCTGGGTCTACCTGCTCCACCATCACATGAACATTACGTGTTAAGTGAAGGAAAAACACTTCAATGAGCCTCAATGTTGCTCCTTCATCTCCATGAACACTCTGGACTTTATGTACACTCCATCCTAAACACTCTCTAGAGCACCAGATGTGGATTCATCCGCCAACAAATGCTCCCTGTCCTCCGGTGAGTTTGATTCATGAAAACAGTAACCAGCTGAAGATGAACGTCTTCAGCAGCAACCAATGAGCTTGAGCTGAGAGACACAGACAGGAAGTAAGACAGCATTAAGAGACGGACGAACATGTTGTTGGTTTTGGTCTTTTCATTTCTTTTCACTTTTTTTGTTGACAAAAACTAAAACACAATATAACACAAGACGCCCTTATCATGTCAGATATTTGTCTTTTAACAATTAAAAGCAAAACTGTCTATACTCACTATTAGTGGTCTAAGGGACCAGATCCCTGATCCCGTTAACGTTAACCATCGCAGTGTAAATAAAGTTGTATTGACGATTGTTCTCCTCCAATATTCAACATTTAGTATTTTTGATGTTTTACTGACTTCAAAGCGGTTAAAATGATTTTTTGGGACGGTGGCAAAAAAATCAATAGTTTATGATCCGTCGCTCCACTTCTCACTATCTCACGTGTGCATTTATCTAGTAGTAAGCATTTTAATTTGAGATAAAAACTGATGTCCAGCAGATGCTCCACCATGAAATACTGACCCGTTATGAAAAGCTTTGAAATAAAGCACGAGAACATAAATCAGAGGGAGTGAGACGGAGCTCAGTGTGCAAATCCTGCAGAAGCCGTGAGCAGATTGTGTAAATAATGCTTCCCTCAGGAATATCCACACTCTCCCATCAGGAGCGGATGATTTATGAGCTCTCTGACGCCTTAAATCTGCACAACCTGGATTGATATGAAAATGAATTTTCCACATGTGCGTTGGCAGCTGTTAAATAACTGTTTGATGGCAGCCTGGTCTGTTTTGAAAGTGTGCAGAACATTTTAAAGGTAATACGTTGAGTTTTTTTGTAATAGAAAAGGTACTTTAGTGTACTCAACATGACTCCACCCTCTCTGTGTTTTTATGGATGACAGAAAAGGGAGTTCGGCTGCCAGACAAGCTGGAAAAGTAGATCTTTTACTGTAGTTATTTAACAGGAGTCTGACAAGTGAGAGGGGGGAAATGGTGTTCTGTTGAACTTGTGGGAGAATTGATTTCAAGGAGCATTGGTCACAAGCCTTTGAGCAAGAGAGGAGGATTAAACAGCTCCATGTCCGTGTATTCTCAATGAAAAGGAGGTTTAAAGACGGCTGATCTGGGATCAGAAGAGCTTCTTCTTTATCCACCAGGTCTTACTGATGTTTGAGCCGTTTGCGCTGATAAAAGAGGACGTTTGGGGGATTTTCTGACCTTGATTGATATGAGAACTAATTGAACTTTGATGCTCTTCCAGATGACGTTCTAGATCATCGGCCTTATTTTGACAGCTGTTTCAGAAATCGGCTGTAACAGCGTCTCATTATTTCTATCGCCGCAGAGCAATTAGCACATCAGATTAGAGCCTGAAAAAAAGGGTTCATTCATAACTGGTCTGGCAACCGAGAGGAAGCCAGATGAACGTGTTGGCCAGATATTATAATATTATTTCTGTTTAATGAAAAACAGAATGCTTGTTTTCTCAGTCATGTATTATAGACGTCAAACAACTGGGTCCAATAACAAGTTCATGAATTCATTCCACTCTGTCACAAAAAGTAGGACGAATGTCCAACCTGGAGGTTTAATGTCTTTCTTTTCTGTAACATCAAGCCCTAAAAATAAGCTCAACATCTAGTCCTGTTTAACCCAAATCTGGTGCGCTTCGTTTAGTAATCGGACCAAAACCAACCGGTCCCAGGCTGCCTGCTCGGGTATTAGTTTGAGATGGACACAGGTAAACGATAGGTAAACAGAAGTTGGAGAGGACTGACTTGAACGATGTTTGCTTGACATCTGGGCCGCTGAAAGCCTGACAGGCGCCAACGTAGGATTGAACAATGGCCGTTCTAAGGGCTTAGTGAAGGAGGCTCTCTCAAGCAATATAAATAGCATAGTTTGTTCTTGTTAAATCTTCTTGTCCGAGCCGATGAAAGCTTTGTGCCACGGGCTCAGATTTACATGTGTGAATTCATCCCGGTGAGTAAATGGATGATTTTTAATAAAGACGAATTTGACAGCCGGCGTCTCTCCTCCGGGGCTTCCCGCTAGCTGCCTCGATGGTTTTCGGGCTCGTAGCGGTCAGCACCAGGTGCTCGCCGCTCCTCATTAATGACGTTCATTTGTCAGCAGCAAAAAGCAGTAATGGAGGCACATAGTCGATAAGTCGGCCAGCAGGGAAACGGCGCTTTGAATGCCGCGGGAGGTTGATGTTTGTTAATAAGCCTTCACACCCAGCCACCTCATCACCAATACGGACACTTTCAAGTGAGACGGGCAAGAGAACCATTGACTTTTAAAACCCAGATGATTATTTCCATCGCTGTCTTTATTCCACGGTGCACCTGAACCGAATTTATACCCTGATGGACGGACCGGAGCGTCACTGTGTGAGGAATCAGATTACACATCTAGAGATATGACTTCTGTATCTACACATCAGTTGGCTTGATGTCTAAAACAGAGAAAAGCAGCAAATCCTTTCACTTGAAAAGCTGAAACCAGAGAATGTTTCTTGACGTGAAATTCATACTGCTTCTAAAATAAGTCGAGGGCTACCAAACTATTTAGGGCTCATAGGTGCATCGTCAGACCGGCTTTAGACATGCGAATGGAAGGAGACATTCAGTATGGCTACGATATTAGGCTACAATGACTTGTGGTGTCCCTCAGGGGTCAATGCTGGGTCCTTTTAAAACTGCTGATACACATGAATGACTCGCTGCGTCTCGACCATTACTTCCTTCCCTTTTGCTTGAAGCAAATACTGTATAAGAAAACATTTCCTAATGGTTTCAACAAGTCTCTGGTCTAGTGGTCTGATGTTATGGATTTAAGGAGGATTTAAGGAGTTCTCCTGACTGTGCTCATTGTCTGCTGCCACTGTAGTCCTGATGTGGAAAAATATAGTGAGAATTTAGTCATTTTTTTATTCAGTAAACACCATTTTTGTCTTGCCATACAAACATGTTGATATTGTCTTAGTCATGGGGAAAAAGGTTGTTGATGAACATATTTAGGCATCATTTCCGTTAATAACCACTGGTTCCTATTGCGATTGTTATGGTGTTTGTTTACAATCTACAGTATATTTGACTGCATGTTTCATCGTTCTCGTTAACACAAGAAAAATATAACAAATCATTTTGTAATCCGGTGCCTTTACATTGTAATTAACTTGTGCTCGTTGTAGAAGTAACTTTTCAGATGAAGTAATGGAGCTCTGTTTCTTGTCTTCGATGCAAACATCACCAGGCGTTACATCGGCTCCACATCCGTCCCAGAGTGACCACGTTTAGATTATTTGCTCTAAGCACGTCAGGTGATGCTGGAGTTCAGCTTCAATTTATCTCGGACACTTTATGTCCTTTGCTTTGCGTGCCGACCGCAGTAGGAATACCGTAATAAGCCGTGGGAGCAAAGTGAACGGTGAGGGCTCTCATTCGCTTCTGTTACTGGTCGGTTGAATTTCTGTCAGAATTAATTCACCTGAGAGTGACATTTCCTTCTAAAATATTCACCAAATAGTAAGCTAGACTGTGGCAGCGATGAAAGCGCTCCGTACCATCACTGAGAGCTGACCCTGTTAATATCTTTTGTTATTCTTTATTGATCGCTCTTCACCTGACAGGAAGTCAAACAGCAGCACCTTGTAAAGCAGTGAAAGAGTTCAGTGGTGTTATCGATAACGGAACACGATCAAAATCTTGATCATCACAGCAAGCACTTTGTCAATCAATATCTGTCAATTATGTATCGGAACTTTTACTTGGACATTTGACCCAGGATTAAGACTAAGACTATGCTTTTACTTTTCTGCAAATGTATGTTTGGCACACTATATCCAGTTTAATACTAAATGACTTGATGTTGCTGCCTTCAATCTTGTAGATAAAACCAACTTTTAATTCAATATTTACTCATATTTTGAACACCAGTCGCTTTGATAATTCTCAGTAAGAGAATCGTCTTAATGCCTAAAATATAAAATGAACAAAATGAACTAGTAACTGCTTTTACGAAGCTTGAAGTTTTAAAGGGATGAAGCTGGAAAAAATTGTTATTTTCAACAAATCCCACAAATAACAAAAACCAACGATGTATTGTTGCGTCTTCCAATCCCATTGATTCCAACTGTGGATGTAAATCTATCAAAACGCGTCACAAATATATAGTTTCATCAGTAATCTCTACTTTATAGAGTATCTGTTTGTGGGATTTAATCAGAATATACTACAGTGTATTTTATCTCTTTCTTTGACTCAGTTGAGTGTTTTATTTTGGTTAATTTGCTCTGAAGAGATTTGCTGCAGTGGCAAAACATTACTTTATAAAATAAAATCCTAAACATCCTGGTTAGTAGTGCACTAAAAGCTCTAGTAAGAAGGTTGTACTGGTGCATTGGCGTAGTAATTAAAATGTTACAGCCTTCTTTAATTAAGCTCCCTCCTCACTATATCCAATGCAGCATAACAAATCACTAATTATCTGCTCAGAACTATCATCACCACCACACATTTCTGCAGAGCGCCGATTCATGTCGATGAGCATCTCGTGTGTTTGAATCCCACTAAATACAGTCATCTCGCTCCAGCTTCAGTCATCTGACCTCACGTGGCTCATAGGAGGTGCAGGAGAGCAGAATTTAAATGTAGGTCAAGGGTTCTTTGTGACATTTTGAACTGTCAGAGAGCGTTCAAAAGAAGTGAGAGGGACTTTTATTCCAGTCAAAATGTAGTTTAATCGGCCTCGCTGAAGTTATTGACCCACTCATTAGATCGTTCTCTCGTCGTAGTGTCGAGCTGCTGCAGTCGTGTTAAAGAGACTCTACGACTTCTGTCAAACTGTCATCAGGCTGTGTTTGTCGGGTCAGTTTCTGAGTCACATTTCTGCTTTTTATTTCCCACATTGACTCAATCACTTTCAGAGAATTTAGACACAGCTCTCACTCTCACACAGAAGCCATTTTCAAGTCCACAAATCTACTCCAAGTCTCCCCGAAAGGGTGAAGGGCTGGACCATAGTTCCACGACCAGTTCAGAAAGTCCTAGTATAGTCCGTCAAATAAAGTCCTAGTATAGTCCGTCAAATAAAGTCCTAGTATAGTCCGTCAAATAAAGTCCTAGTATAGTCCGTCAAAGAAAGTCTGAGTATAGTCCGTCAAATAAAGTCCTAGTATAGTCCGTCAAATAAAGTCCTAGTATAGTCCGTCAAAGAAAGTCCTAGTATAGTCCGTCAAAGAAAGTCCTAGTATAGTCCGTCAAATAAAGTCTGAGTATAGTCCGTCAAAGAAAGTCCTAGTATAGTCCGTCAAAGAAAGTCCTAGTATAGTCCGTCAAATAAAGTCCTAGTATAGTCCGTCAAATAAAGTCTGAGTATAGTCCGTCAAATAAAGTCCTAGTATAGTCCGTCAAAAAAAGTCCTAGTATAGTCCGTCAAAGAAAGTCCTAGTATAGTCCGTCAAAGAAAGTCCTAGTATAGTCCGTCAAATAAAGTCCTTTGTATAGTCCGTCAAATAAAGTCTGAGTATAGTCCGTCAAATAAAGTCCTAGTATAGTCCGTCAAAGAAAGTCCTAGTATAGTCCGTCAAATAAAGTCCTCGTATAGTCCGTCAAATAAAGTCTGAGTATAGTCCGTCAAAAAAAGTCCTAGTATAGTCCGTCAAATAAAGTCCTAGTATAGTCCGTCAAATAAAGTCCGAGTATAGTCCGTCAAAAAAAGTCCTAGTATAGTCCGTCAAAGAAAGTCCGAGTATAGTCCGTCAAAAAAAGTCCTAGTATAGTCCGTCAAAGAAAGTCCTAGTATAGTCCGTCAAAAAAGTCCTAGTATAGTCCGTCAAATAAAGTCCTAGTATAGTCCGTCAAATAAAGTCCTAGTATAGTCCGTCAAATAAAGTCCTAGTATAGTCCGTCAAATAAAGTCCTAGTATAGTCCGTCAAATAAAGTCCTCATATAGTCCGTCAAATAAAGTCCACGTATAGTCCGTCAAATAAAGTCCTAGTATAGTCCGTCAAATAAAGTCCTAGTATAGTCCGTCAAATAAAGTCCTAGTATAGTCCGTCAAAGAAAGTCCTAGTATAGTCCGTCAAATAAAGTCCTCGTATAGTCCGTCAAATAAAGTCTGAGTATAGTCCGTCAAAAAAAGTCCTAGTATAGTCCGTCAAATAAAGTCCTAGTATAGTCCGTCAAATAAAGTCCGAGTATAGTCCGTCAAAAAAAGTCCTAGTATAGTCCGTCAAATAAAGTCCTAGTATAGTTCGTCAAAGAAAGTCCGAGTATAGTCCGTCAAAAAAAGTCCTAGTATAGTCCGTCAAATAAAGTCCTAGTATAGTCCGTCAAATAAAGTCCTAGTATAGTCCGTCAAATAAAGTCCTAGTATAGTCCGTCAAATAAAGTCCTCGTATAGTCCGTCAAATAAAGTCCACGTATAGTCCGTCAAATAAAGTCCTAGTATAGTCCGTCAAATAAAGTCCTAGTATAGTCCGTCAAAGAAAGTCCTAGTATAGTCCGTCAAATAAAGTCCTCGTATAGTCCGTCAAATAAAGTCTGAGTATAGTCCGTCAAAAAAAGTCCTAGTATAGTCCGTCAAATAAAGTCCTAGTATAGTCCGTCAAATAAAGTCCGAGTATAGTCCGTCAAAAAAAGTCCTAGTATAGTCCGTCAAAGAAAGTCCTAGTATAGTCCGTCAAAAAAGTCCTAGTATAGTCCGTCAAATAAAGTCCTAGTATAGTCCGTCAAATAAAGTCCTCGTATAGTCCGTCAAATAAAGTCCTAGTATAGTCCGTCAAATAAAGTCCTAGTATAGTCCGTCAAATAAAGTCCTAGTATAGTCCGTCAAATAAAGTCCTAGTATAGTCCGTCAAATAAAGTCCTCGTATAGTACGTCGGAAAAAGTCGGCAATCGTCTCGAGCCTCCCAGGGGTTCCCAAGGGGGGCTGACCAAGTCTCCGGTTCGAGGACCTTCAGATTTGCTCTTTGCAGGCGATGTGGTTCTGTTGGCGCCATCGGGACCGTTACCTTCAGCGCGCATTGGGACGTTTTGAAGTCGAGTTCGAAGCCAAGCACCTTTCCAGTCTGAGGTCAGGGCTCTTTCTGTCTGACTGTACAGTGTTCCCTTCAGTTTGGGAGTGAAGGCTTTCAAGTATCTGGCAGCTTTTTAAAGAGTCAGAATAAGATGGAGCGTACTGGATCGTGGTCAATCTAGGTTCCAACCCTCACCTGTGGTCAATAGCTTTGAAGCCTCCATGGGGGTTGGAGGTCTTGGCCATGTTCAACTGATTTCATGGCTCATCTTGGTCTGGAACCCATCGGGATTTTCCAGGTGGAGCTGGAAGATGTTTCTGATTAGAAGGACGTCTTTGCAAAGTTTGGTTCCACCACAACCTGGAAAACCATCACAAAATAAATAGATCATCACACTCCCACCTCCACCTTTCTGCCACTAAATTTCCAAAAACTTAGTTTTTGGAAATTTGTTTTTAACTCTTAGAGTTAAAAACAAATACTTAATTAATAGTTTTCTTTTTGCATAAAAACGCACAATTCAAATTATTATGAAATCCATGATTAAATGTGTATACATAGATATTAGCTTTGGTTAAATAAAGTTGTAATACATATTATAAACTTTTTAGAGCGAGTGTTTGGTTAGTTAAACAGGTATTTATTCCCTCTCTAATTCCTTTATCTCTATATCTATCATTTTATTTATTGCTGTGAAAACATCTCCTTCGTTTATTTAAAAGAGAAACTAAAAGAGAAGAACTCTACTAGTTCAGACAGACATTTACAAAAATAAAAGGAATTACAATTAAGACGATTAGCAGCTACCTGAAGCTGTGAAGCTCGTCACACACCAGAAAACTATTTGAACTAATGGGTCAAATCATAAAATCCCATAATTCTATTTCACAAATGTACAGTTATCAGCTTCTTGGTATAAATACCTCATGTTCTGTTCTTATTATTCCAGTCACACTGCAGCCTGCTGATAAAATAAATGAGTCTCTGGATGTTGAGGCTGATACTTCTATCGTATTTCATATAACTTTCTGTTTGATCGTTATAATAATTAAAACCTGATCCTGTAGAACTTCATTTTCTCGTCTCGTGCACATCTCGATCCCCCGACTGAGACGCTGTACATGTGAAGCAGGGACCTTCTGCAAAGCTCCTTTAATCACTCCATTTGGATTATTAATGAATCGTGAAATCCCCGCCAGCTGAATCCGTCTCGCAGGTTGAAATTACTCGTAGCTTCAACCTGCGAATATGACGCAACACAAGGAGCTTGTTTGCTTTTCCTTGCAAACAATGTTCGTTGTTATGAGAGCCTGTCAAAAGATTTGTGCTCAGCGGCAGAAGATTAATATTAACACGAGCAGCGACTTCCAGCCGCTGCCTCCGGGGTGAAGGGTGCTAACAGTGTTAACGTTCAGATGATGTTCAGATGACAACCATCACATCGTTCAGTCGACACTGAACACAATAGAAGTATCTGAGTAGAACAAAGTCATGTTTTTTATCATGGATTCTTGAGATTTTTCTTTTTTTTTCATTTACATTTTTATTCATTTACACATATCAACATTATACATAGATAGAATAATTAGGTTTGTCAGACGGCAAAATTACAAATATTAAATGAAAAAAATTAATTAAAAAAAAACAGCAGAAAAAATAATACTAATATTAATAATAAAAATATATATACATAGGTTTGCAGACAGTAACATAAATTTAAAAAAATGAAAACAAAGTTTTTATAAAGAATTTAAGAAAATACATTCATCACTTAACTTACAGGCAGCTACAAGAAGCCCCCCCCCCATTAATTATCTTTCACATGTACTTCCATACATGACCTTATACCTACATGCATGTACATGTACCTACATGTATGTACATATACATGCAAATCACATCCACAAGTACTCCACACCTCCTCTAACATTGTGAACCTCGTGATCTTTTTAGATTATTGGTTCAGTCGGTGAGATGTCAAACAATGAACTGTGAATAATGCTCGTTACAGTTACAGTTGTCCCAGAGCCAAAAGAGACGTCTTCAAAATGCTTCAAAATCTGAAAATAATCACTTTGCAATTAATTAAACAAAAAATGTAAATATCATAGAATTATAGAAAAGCTTCAAGTGATTCATTTATTTTCCCTGATGTCACTTAGACATGTTAAGGTTACTTTAAAAGTTCTACTACAGCTAATATATCGTTTATTTCCTGGAAAAACACAACTCTGGATATTCAACCATAAAAAATAATATTTCAGATGGTATTTTATAGTAGAATCATAATTCTAAATTCACTGTTGGGATTAAAAAGCGTATTATCTGAACAGTTTAACGTCTGAATGGTTGAACGTGGGCCAGAGTTCTTGAGTGCTGACCTGACCTTAATGCTGCGTTCAGGGTCTCACAGCTGAGCTGTAAACGGAGGTTTGAGCATAACAAATGTAAACGGTTGATTTAAAAAGGTTACTATCAGTCTAAAGAGCCCGACACCGCCAGCATCGACGGGGAGTATTGGCAACTTAATCTCACCTGTCCAGGTGACCCCCCCCCCCCCCCCCCCCCCCCCCAGGTGACCCAGGTCAGTCTGCGTCAGCAGAGGATGAAGCCGCCTCTTTAACCTTTATTTGTTCAGAGAGGATTTGCTGAGCGGGCTTGTTGTTGTTCCTCCGAGCTGAACGAGTGTCACTGTGACATGTTTCACCACCGCGAGCTCCAGAAGTCCACTACAGACTAGCCTGAAGGTCTGAGGCACAGGGGGGAGGTGCTACGCTGTGATTGGCCAGTCTGAGGGGAGGGGAGGGGCTTAGGGCAAACAAATCCCAGTGAAAAGGTAAAGGTCAGGATTTAAACATCCTTTAATGTCCGAACTATCAAAGAAAAAAATGAGATATTAAATAAATATAATTAAAATGTGATGGAAAATAAACACTCTTGATAATAAATACAATGAGATTAAAATGAGATGGAAATTGAAACCCACTGAGTAATAACAATATTACATATTTGCAGCATGCACACATAATAAACACTGCAGCTGTGGCTTCGATCAGGATTAAACATCCTTTAGTGTCCGAACTATCAAAGATCAAAGAAAGAAACTAATTTGAGTTTTAACCACCAATTGGAATTGACAAGTTTTATTTATGATTTATGAGTACAATTTATGATATTGGTAAAATATTCAGTGTGTTAAAACGTTCTCATGACTCTAATGATGATAAACTCACTTCAAAACATGAGATCTTTGCTGATGAGACGCATCTTTAGGTTATAACTGTTGTATAAGCTCCAGCTGTTCTGTCCACTAAAGTCACATAGACTGAAGGAGGAACCCGACTTCACTGGAGGGAAAATAAATGACATGAATTAGACTTTCAGAACACAAGAAGAAGCACAAGAGTTTGTGAGGGGGGGGGGGCAGAGGTCATGAAACCACAAAACGAGGAGAAGAAGTGACAACAGCAGATGTTTATTCTATTGTTTTCTTATTCTTCACATTTTAAGAAATGAGCACGACACAGGACAAACTCATGACATTACTAATAATACTACCACTGATCATAACTCATATTTCATCCTGTGTTGAAGCAGAAACCACTTTGGCTCTCTGGGTTTGACTCTAAAGACATGAAGTAAAAAGCAGAACAAAAGCAGCTTCAAGTCTCTCTTATTACACGTTTAGATGAATGAAGCTTCTCTTGCTTCATCGTCTCCCACCGACACATTTGAATAAACCGATTATCAGCTGCAGCTTTTCTCCTGAGCTCCAGATCTACAGAGAAACCTCGTGTCTGATGAAGAACGCGTCCCCTCTTCTTCATGCATGCACTCCCTCGTTACGTGTGTGTTCCATGAATAATGAGCGCTAGAAAAGGTCGTCTCTGGTTCCTCCTCCAAGCAGCAAGACATGGAAGCCAGGAAGTGAAGCAGAGAGCCGGACACATTGTTTACTTCCTCTTTGAGGAGGATGTCGACCACACCGGACCTTTCAGAATAAAAGACCGTCCACACAAAATCCGAAATGTTTGCTCAACTATGTTTGTGTGTTTCTCCTTTAACGAGCGAGACAGTGTGAGGTTTAAAAAAGACACTTGGTGGAACAGTGTGTGTTTTCTTTCTGTCTTTATAGACATTCATGTATTCAGGTGCGTTTCTTTGATATTTAAAATAAGTTCACTGCAGACAGAGCGCAGAGCTGGCAAAGCAAACAGAGAAAGATGCAGACAATAACTGTTCAGTAAATGTTCATTTACAGACTCTTAAAGGAGGTGTGGAGTACTTGCGGATGGGATTTGCGTGTATATGGATATGTAAGTATATGGGTATGTATGTGTATATGGAGGTACATGTGAAAGATAATTAATGGGGTGCTTCTTTATTTATTTTTTAATTATTTAGTTTTTCCTGCTTTTTTATTTTTATTTTTTTGTTATTTTATTTACTGTCTGACAAACCCAATTTGTGTATTTGTGTATAATGTTAATATGTTTAAACAAATACAAATTTAAATGACAAAAATATATAAATAAATGTTCACTTAGGTTCATCAATTTTGTTAATTTTATTATTTTATCAGATGCAAAGAAAAAGGAAATAAATACTTGAAATGGACCAACTGGTCCGGTCCAGTTGACTGCGATTACAGAATATGCTGAAGACGTGAAGTTTGTATAGTTGAGAAGTCCTTAAACGCATATTAATTATGAATTATTAATTAGGCTGCGTGATGAATTTAAACCTGCTGAAACGTGGTTTCATCATCGGTTTCATCACTCTGAACGACGCGCTGAGTCTTCAATCCAAACTGCAGAGGACAGAAAAAAAGAGACTCTTCATCTCCAAGGCAACTGGCAGTTTTGAGTGTGTGTGTGTGAGTGTGTGTGTGTGTGTGTGTGTGTGTGTGTGTGTGTGTGTGTGTGTGTGTGTGTGTGTGTGTGTGTGTGTGTGTGTGTGTGTGTGTGTGGCTGCTGTAGTATTCCCCTTTGGAAGAGCTCAGCCTTCAACTAGAATGTCTCTCAGAGAGCGGTGCATTCAGGGACCCCTCGGAAGTCCGAGAAGTCCTTCTGTCAAAGAACGCTTTCTGTCGATCAAGCTGAGAAAACGTGTCGTGATGGAGTCGAGGTTTCTCAGCCTTTGTTCGTGTTTGAAGTTGCTCTCTTGAAGACTTTAGTCCTGCTTCATTCAGAATGTCTGTTTTGAGTGAAAACAGCGCCGTTAGAAATGATAAACGATCTGTTTTCAGATTTGGGTGCACAGTTTCATTTTGTTCTGTGTATACAATGAAGACAAACTGTAATGCAGTATTTTTTCCTGTGAATCTTGCCACAGACATAATACTGCAAATATATATATATATATACATATATATATATATATATATATATATACATATATTGCACTATGAGACTTAACGGGCAATAATACATCAAATACCATAAAAACAGATTCTGAGCATGCTCAGCGAGCTTGTTTTATTTTGGCGGGGTGTAAAGAAATAGCTTATTATTTCTTTATTTACAATAGGAGGAGATGAATGTGCCTCTTTGTTATACAGAATATTCAGACGTCTCTGTTCAGGAACAGTCTGCTGCAGAGGAAGACTCTGAGACAGTGAGTCTCTTTTGTGATGAAGACGCGAAAAACAAGTCGATGGTATCGACCGATGCTCAAGAGCGTCCGGTCAGACAACCGTGAGACAGTGGAGACGGGTTCAATATGCCGAAACGTAGAGGTAAATATCCGTCTAAAGATATATCTGGGCCCAATAATTGACGAATTATATCGGCAGCACTCCCGTCTGTGTTCTCTGGATTCACCGAGTCGTTCACTGGATGTGACAGAGAATGTATTGGCCAATAGTTTGTTGATCGAGTCAACAAACGCAAGAAGACAAATATTTAGCTGCCTCCGGCGGAGACAACACGTCTCTTTTAAAGGTGTCCTTAGTCACGTCTTGTTTACCTGTGGTGCGTCCTTCTGGACCCTCGTTGGGCCCGTCACAGCCCACCGGTCTGGAGGGGGGGGGGGCGATTGACACAAATACCCGTTGAGCTGCTGCAGAGAGAGGAAATTACAGTGGATCAGAGCGTATCCTCGGTGCTGATCCTGTCACGTTCTGCTGGCGGACCCTGCCGCTGTCAGCACCCAGTAAAGCCAGACAGGAAGTAGGTCTCAGAGGAGGAGGGCCAGGGCTTTTTTTTTGGTGTTTTATTGCTCTTCAGTGTTGTGTCTGATGGTATAAACGCCTGAACGTCCTCGTCGGCCTGATTAAGTGTTTTACAGATCCATGACGAGCTCTAAATGAAAGAGCTTTGATCCAGTTTAGAAGAACTTTTAATGTCTTTAATGAACTTAGAGAAGTTTTGTCAAGTAGAACATCGTCCATTTGATCATAAATGTGATTATAGAGATATTATGGTGATTTGTTGTGTCTTCTCCAGCCAAACTAGCTACCGTGGGGCTAACGTAGCAGCTAGGTGGCTCTCAGGCTAACATACCGCGGCCGTGTAATTGGGACAAACGGTGTCAATAGATTTCACCTCTTTTCCTTCTGAAGCACCAGTGTTTGTAAGATATTTCCCCTCACACACCACCTTCTGTTTGGACTTCTGTCTTTTCATAAACCGTAGTTTTCCTTTAAATAGGAGAGAATCATCATATTATATTATATTATAATACATTATATTAGTTACACCTGTCCTTTCTGGCTTTGACGGGTCATAATATAATCCAATGGTTGTTTACATCCCAACAGATGAGGAACAGTAGATACGTCTACCTTTATTTATTCTCAAATGACCAGGAAGTTGAACTCTGAAAACTCTCTCTGATACTTTGGATGCTTTTTCTGCTGAATTCACTTTGAAGGTTTCCACCATACGTGTGGAACGATGTGTGAAACACATTCCCAGCCACTCTCGGCCTCTTGACTCGCTGAAGGAGCCTCTCAGTATTCCGGCGGCGTCCCGGCCGAGGAGGCGGAGTCTGCAGCCGGTCGGCGGGGCAGCGCCGGCTCTTCTGACGAGCGTCTGAACTGTGAAATCTGGGCTAAATCTCTGGCCTCCTCCGCAGGTCACCCCCTGGCCCTCGGCAGAGTGGAACGCAGCTGTGAGAGAGGGAAAGAAAAGGCCTTTTGAAGTTCACGATGGGCTTTGAAACGGAGAGGAAATCATTAGGATGTGTTTTTATTTTTCTGAGGCTGAGAGCTACAGATTGAAGGAGCTGTGGCTTTGACTTCACCTCTGACCTGCAGGTTTGTGGGAGTTCTGAGGTCGTCGCACACAATCCATTCGTGTTAAGTTCACAGTCAGTCTGCAGGCCCAAAGACACTGCAGTTACCTTCATATATAGATACACAGTATATAGAAAGATATAGAACACAATATAAAGGCAAACATCCAGTCTCCTGCATGAAGGGAATGGGCGTAATTCATGTGAATACTGGGCTGAGTGACGTTGTTACGTTCCGTTGTTACGTTCCGTTGTTACGTTACGTTGTTGTGATACATTGTTACTTTAAGTTGTTACATCAAGTTTTTACGTAATATTGCGATACGTTGTTACGTTAGCTGCTACAGTAGTTTGTTACATTTCATTGTTGAGTTGTTACGTTATTCATTTACTTTTCTTATTTATATATATTTGTTTCCATTAATTATCTGTCTTTAAATTGTCAAATCAGATTTGATCGGAGCCCTAAAGTGACACTTTCAGATTGTTAGTTTAGTTTGAACAAGATGTGAAGTTCACGATCAAATGGAAGAGAGAAAAGCAGCAAATCGACATGCAACTGTGTGAGTATCTGTATGCATAATACTGTGTGTGTGTGTGTGTGTGTGTGTGTGTGTGTGTGTGTGTGTGTGTGTGTGTGTCTAATAGACTGGGTTAGTGTGTGTGTTGCGCTGCATGTTAATGTTCACATGAATATGTATGACAGTTGTACGTCTGTTCTGAGTAGTTGAGCCTCTTCTACCACATCTCTGATTCCAAATTAAATTCAAGTCGTTTTTCCCGCCACTTCTTTTACTGATCATCAACACAGAAACATACTGATAACTGACCAAAGTACCGCTTTATTCATTAAAATATCTCTTAACACCTGTGAGCTTTACTGCAGTTGGAAACAAAACTTTGTGCCAAAGCTGCAGAATTTAATCCCAAATTGTTCGTAACAAAACTTTAGGTTTAGTTGTTTCTGACTGAAATCATTATCATTCAGCCCGGCTGCATGTCGTCCTCATGAAGTCCAATTATCTCCATGAATCTGTTTTAGACATCAGGATGAATTACAAGTTATTCTATACATGAGATGCTATAACTGTATTGTGTGTGTGTGTGTGTGTGTGTGTGTGTGTGTGTGTGTGTGTGTGTGTGTGTGTGTGTGTGTGTGTGTGTGTGTGTGTGTGTGTGTGTGTGTGTGTGTGAGACAGTCGGCGACTCCTCTTTGTGTGTTTTTGGCTCCTAATTACACCTCGAACCCAGCAGTCGGGCTGCTGCACGGCTCCGTGAGCCCAACAGCCCGCCGTACAATATGCCCATGAATCACTGCTGAGCTAGCGAGGGGCAACCAGGGAGCTAATTAGCCTTCTGCGCAGATTTTTTATTTTTTTTTATTTCCCTGCATGCCGGAGAAAAGTTTTCCAGGAATACTTGTGGATTGTGTTTGTTGTTATTATGAGTATTAAGGAAAAGGAATCGGCACTCAAGTCTCTCTATGCTAGTGAGTCCCGATGGCCTCTTCAGAGGTGAATGTGTCCAACAGGGAGGAAACACACAACTAATGACACACACACTGTCCACAAATCTCACAACACTGAAGACTCTCAAACGGACTGTCTGACATCACCGAAAACGTTGTGCAATTCAGAAATAAAAGACAAAAGACTGTCCAGGTTATGTTTGAAGGAAGTCCTTCATAGACAGACTGTATGTAACAAGTCGGTGTGACGTTTGGAAGCCTGGAGTTTGTTGGCTGTATTGAAGAAGACTGTAAACTAGAGATTGAGACCATAAACTCATGTTTACAATGTTTACTGAGGGAATAAATCAAGAGAGAAGTAGAGTCATTTTAGACTAGACTTCTATACAACCAGAGGAGTCGCCCCCTGGTGGACACTAGAGAGAATGCAGCTTTAACACATGAAGCTTTGAAGAACTTTTCAGAACAAGAGGTTGTCGTCTGATCTGAATTAGATTGTCATGGTCGTTGTTCAACCAAGTTCCTGATCAAACCAGCTCAGAAACAGTCTCCTTCTGCTTCCTGTACAGTTTGAGGAGTCGTTCTTCTAATCACACATTGATCCGGTGTTTGAAATCACTTTTGTGTTCCTCCGGAGCTCCTCCTCCCCCAGCTCCTCCTGGCTGTGTCGGAGCGCGACTCCCAGCACCACTTTGCCTTCATCGTTGCACTTATGCCACCAACACAAATCCGTCTTTGTACTCTGTAATTAAAGTGATTCTGATTCAGAGACCGCCCCCCCCCCCCCCCCCCATCCGTCTCCCGTAATTATTTTTGAAGCCTATTTTTAAGTGCAGGGTTATTAATCATGTCATGGTTGAAGTACCCCCGGGTCTCCGAGCATGCTGGGAGATATTTCCTTTCATAAGCAGAAGGCTGCTGTTTCTTATCGAGTCATCTAAAAAAAAAAAAAAAAAAACCCTCTTCAAACAAAGTTAAGCATCTGGCTTTTGTTTGTCTCGACTGAAGGAAGATCGAATCTTCACAACAAACGTATTTGCATGACAATTTATTCCGTGGAGGAAATCAGAAACAATGTGGAGGTGAAGTTGTTTTTCTTTTTGTACCTCCTCACATTTTCATCTTCCTCCTCTTCCTCTTCCTCTTCCTCCTCTTCCTCTTCGTCCTGCTGTAACTTTCTAATTTACAGGAGGCGAGCGGGAAATCACTGGTTCCAACTTCCAAAAATATGTGCGTGGAAACGAAAAAAAGCTGCATTCTCTCTAGTGTCCATCAGGGGGCGACTCCTCTGGTTGTATAGAAGTCTATGAGAAAGTGACCCACCTTGTTTGTAGTCTTTATGCTAAGCTAAGCTGAGCTAACCAGCTGCTGGCTAAACGTCGTGTTTACTTAAACAAAATAAGGAAGCGGTATCGATCTTCTCATCTGAAGCTCAACAAGTGATTCAAATTGGATCGATTGAGTCGCTCTAATTCTCTTTTGATTCTAGATTTACTGCTTTTCTTTATCGTATGTGATACAAGACTAAATATCTTTTAGAATAAACTATTAAGTCACTTTCTTTCAATTAATTGTATTGGTTTATTTGGTAAAGATAGGTCACATTAATAAAACAAATGACTGTAATGTTAGCCAAGAGATGTACAGATGTTTCAAAGTCACCCTAAAAAACAGAATATAAAGTAACAAACATGACAAAGTATTCATCATGTATCCTTTTATAAGCATGCAGAAACAATCATAAAAGAAGACAGAATATTAATATGAGTAGAAACATCATTCAGGACACTAAATTGCCAAAGTGCAATTAAGACATGCAACATATAACAACATGCAAAGCAACTAAAAGAGGGATAATTATGATAATAATAGAAACATGAATTCTGCTGCATTGTTAGACACTAAACACACACATGTCAGAAGCACAAAACATAAAAGCATGCAGAGTGTGACAAATACATAAATCAGCCCGACGCAGCAGAACAACAGTAAAGGACATGCAGGTAGATGAGATGATGTCAAACTGGCAACTGGCAACAAAGACAGACAGGAGACAACAGACAGACAGGAGACAGACAGGTCTCAACAGACAGACAGGAGACAACAGACAGACAGGAGACAGACAGGTCTCAACAGACAGACAGGAGACAACAGACAGACAGGAGACAGACAGGTCTCAACAGACAGACAGGAGACAACAGACAGACAGGAGACAGACAGGTCTCAACAGACAGACAGGAGACAACAGACAGACAGCAGACAGACAGGTGTCAACAGACAGACAGGAGACAGCAGACAGACCGTGTGATTTTACAGCTTCATATTTTACGTCAGAGTCGTATCGATCTTCTCATCCAAGTCTCAGCAGAGAGTTTATTTCACAAAATGTCAGAAATGGAACTACATGTCCTCCGTTATATTCCAAGGCAGAGCTCCCGCTTGTGTTTCGGATTAGACTTGTAAATGCAATCTGCTTTGTTTTTTTGTCCAGTTTTCTGGAAGTTTATTAATATTCATATTGTATTCACGTACAGAGACACAGCTCAGAGAACCTTCCTCAAAGGTCACGCTGATCACCGAGCAGCTCAACATGTGACCGGCAGCGTTGGTACTTGAGGTCAGAGTGAATTATGGAGGAATATATTTCCATCAGTACACGAAGCAGGTATTACATTTATTCCTACGTGTTGTCAGAACGTCCATAAAACAACTTAATATGCTGAGAAATTACCCTTTTTTCCTGGAGATGGCAGCGATTATCTGTAAAGAAAGGGTTAATAACTTCAACGTGTCCGTGATGAGGAAAGAGAACATAAAGGCGTTTAATAAAGCCTCAACTAAAGTGCAGAACAGAAAGTACAAAATCAAAACACGGGCATCAGTTTGATCTCCGTCTGTTTTTTGTAAAAACTATTTTTAATGTTGTACTCCGTGTCCCCTCTGAGCTCCTGATTTATGCATCAAAAGCTTCATTTTCAAGCTTTTGTTATTTGCACAATCGTCTTTGATGTGTAGAATGAGATGTGAAATTTAAAACAATAACCTCTCCTGATCTGCAGGAACACTGAGCTTCTTTGTCTCTTTCTTTTAATTCATCGTATTGATCGGGAAGTGTTACACCTATGGCTGAAAAACAAAAAACCACACATCATTTATGACATCTTGTTCTCAGAGAGAAACCTCCTCCCGGTGGTTCCTCGTGGTCCCTCAGGCCTCATCGGTGTGGACGGGCTGACGGGTTTAATTGAAGCCGAGGGTTGTTGTTTTTTTGACGCCACGTTTTGCCCTTCAGACAGATCGCGCCTCATCACCAGACCTCCTCCGCCGGAGAGAGGATCAGTGACGCAAATCACAAGACGTGGGCGTCGGTGTGGAGACTCTATGAGATGTACGAGCAGAAAGACCTGGAGGAAGAAGTCTCACTAGTTAGTTTTGGTTCATTTATGTACTGTGAGCTTTTCTCTGGGGCCGTGGACAAAGAGTTTATTAAAAAAGTGGCAGCTGATTGAATTAACCATGCGTCAATCAAACACTGAACTGAGAGGAAGAGTGAAAATATCTTTTTTTCCATCAAGGAAAGCCTTCAGTGTCGTTCATTGTTCTTCTTTCAATGAAGAAATACTCCGATGCTATTGTAGCAACTACGCTAACCTCTTCAGGAGCCGCCATTGTTGTTTAGAACTCTCTGGATCGTCTCACGGAGCCAAAGTGTTAAAGCTGCATTCTCTCTAGTGTCCACCAGGGGGCGACTCCTCTGGTTGTATAGAAGTCTAGTCTAAAATGACTCTACTTCTCTCTTGAGTTATTCCCTCAGTAAACATTGTAAACATGAGTTTATGGTCTCAATCTCTAGTTTACAGTCTTCTTCAATACAGCATGATGTTCATTTAGTACATTATGCTCCATTTAGAGTCAAACAGACCATAAAGCAGGGGATGATTTAGGGGCAGGGCTACACAGTGATTGACAGGTCTCTACGTCACTCCTCCTCAGTCCAGATATGGTCACTTCCTGTTCACTGGTTGCAAAAAGTCAAGATGGAGACGTCCAAAAAGCCAAACTCAAGGCTTCAAAATATCCACAAACCAACGAGAGACGTCATGATGCCCAGTGTGGTAAATACGAGTATGATTCACACTAGAGACCCCTGAAAGTGGACGAGCGGTAGAAAGCAGCAGGAAACAGAACTACTCAAGTTAAGTACAAGTACCTTAAATTTGTACCTAAGTGGAGTACTTGAGTAAGTGTAGCGTAGAGTACATGCCGCCTGCTCCTTCAACCTTTTCTCTGCAAATATTTAGAGCTGAAGTTAATACAGTCAGCAGAGTTTTGGTGAGAAACAGAAGTTTAGTTTAAAAGAAAACTCACACAGAGAACCTTTGTGAAAAAGTACTTTCTAGATTATAGTATTTTCTTATTCATAGGATTTCTTTAGTGTGATAAGAAAACTAAATGATTCGTATACGATATGTCCAATCTATCAGTTGTCATATTGTTTAAATATTGTTTTGTTGCACTAAACAGGTGAACAGTTTCTGTTTGTTTATTTGTGACATAACTCACCTTTCCGTCTTCACAGCAGATTTAAACACCCGACTGCTTGTTTTTCTCCAGAGAACCAACAGGAAACGAAACATCTTCCACAAACACAGAAAGTCACATGAAAGTCATGGACACCGTCGGTGCCACTGTGAGGAATCAGCTGCTGTATCCGCCCCGATGAAGAGTCCTTGAGGAAGATGTTGGGTTCCTTGGAGCTCATGTGTGGACTGACCGTGACCTCAGACCTCAGACCCCTCCCCCTGACAGCAAGACCCCCGCCTTCCTCCTCAGGGACCAGAACCTCATTACCATCGGGATCGTTAGAATAGGTTGACGCGCTGAAGAGGAGCTTCCATTGATTAGTGAAGGTGTCAGACATGCAGGCTTGTCATTGGACGCTTCAAAGACGAAGGGTTCAAAAGCACAAAGTCAGCCCTCGTCTTCATCGCCAGCTGCTGACAGAGGGCTCCTGAGCAAGGCAGTGACCTTCAGACGGACCGGTGGAGCTGGTCAGTAAAGAGTTTATTTACTTTACAATACAGCTTGGTAATAACATGGTGATAGTGGGGTAATAGTATAATAATAAAGAGGGTAGTCGTTAAGTAATACAATGTAATTACCAAAGTAATAACCAGGTAATAGCTTGGTATTAATAAGTATATCTGGGTAATATTACTCTGATGTATACGTAACAGGTTAGTCAGCTTTGACTAAATATGTTGTAAAGAAGCTTCAACCTCCGGTTCTTTAAAGTTCCTTAAAGCTTCACGTGTTGAAGCTGCATTCTCTCTAGTGTCCACCAGGGGGCGACTCCTCTGGTTGTATAGAAGTCTAGTCTAAAATGACTCTACTTCTCTCTTGATTTATTCCCTCAGTAAACATTGTAAACATGAGTTTATGGTCTCAATCTCTAGTTTACAGTCTTCTTCAATACAGCATGATGTTCATTTAGTACATTATGCTCCATTTAGAGTCAAACAGACTCTTTCACTGTGTGTTTTTAGTTCAAAGGTAATTGTAACTTTGGTTGTGCTGTAGCTCCACCGTCTAGTGTCACTTCTGGTTGCAAAAACAAAGATGGCGGCGGCCAAAAACCAAGATTGTGACAACCAAAATGCTGAATTAGAAGCTCAGAAACATCAGTCCACATTCCAATGAGGGACAACTACGTCCACTTGTTATGTACAGTTTATGTCTGTAATTGACGAAAGAGGAAGACAAAAGCCTCCACAGGGGGGCGACGGAGAGTTGAAGGGAAGGCAAAGACACAGCGTGAGTTTGAATCAAAGATAGCACCTCTTCTCACAGTCATAGCTCAAATGTTCTCACAAAGATATGAACACATATTGATATCTTTCAGAGTGACTATCCAGGGTCACCATTATGTCTGACGTCCGTTGAGAATAAACGTCCATAAATCTTACGATCTTGAATCACGTCGCGTTCTGTTTCAAAGCTTCCGCACCTTTGTTTCCCAACCTCTTTCATTCAGAGTCGACCCTTTTTAATCCGTCGCCCGTCACTCAATTATAAAAATGTTCCGTCCACACAAGCAAACAAACAAAAGTGAAACACCTTCGCTGTCGCGTGAACGTCTCAGACTTCAGAGACAGAGGAGATAAAGGATGGATCCATCAGGGAGCACCGTCTCCATGTTCGGTGTATCAATGCAGGACGGACAGGACGAATGCATGCAGGAGGAGGGTTTTTATTCGTTTCGCTCTCATTCCCCAGAAAAAACAAACTCTCGTCCACCTCTCTGGAGAGCTTTTTGTACTCCATCAGCTGGAGTAAGGAAGGCTGACAAGAGGCTGCGTCACTCTGCTGTTCTTCACACCCTCATCCATTTTATCCCCCCCCCCCCCCCCCCACAGCGCCTGTCAAAGGATCCAGGCATTCCTCATCATGACACAGCAGTTCTTTTTGTTTTATGTATATAAATACATATATATATATATATATATATATATATATATATATATATATATATATATATATATATCAAACGGACACAGAATTTTAACATATAGAGAAAACGTGTTATTCTACCCTGAGGTGTTGTCTCAGGGATTCATTTCTTGCTCTCTGCTGCCCTCCCATGTGACAAGGACTCATATCTAACAGAATGTAACAGAATCTAATAGAACTCTGCTGTGTTCTGTGCTCGGTCACTCATGAAGAAACTGTGGCTCTCAATCGATTAGTTAAGTGTTAGTGTTTTTTGATTTCCACATATAGATGTGTTGAAATACTTACCAAAATGAATGTTTCAGTTTCATACATGACTGTAGAGAGAGAGTCGTGTATAAAACGGCCTACATGTTTTCAGACTGTAGAGGAAACGCCACATATCTTAAGAACTATTGGCTTGATTGTGATAAAGTTGTGTACAGACTGTACATTGTAAATAAGAAGTGGACGTAGTCATGGTGGCGTCTCTTATTGGTTATTTGGTATAAAGCCTCAAGTTCATCAGTTTGTCTAGAGATGGGTATCGTTAGCATTGTGTCGATACTAGTGCTACTATCGATACTGCTTATCAGTTCCTTGATGATACCCTTATCGTTTCTTTTTGATTATTTTGTGAGAATCAACATTGTTTTATTATTCTTATATAAACAAATATAGTCTTGAACGGTTTAAATATCTCACTATTGTTGATTCTACTGTTTGAATGTAAATATGAGAACATTCCTACAGGGAGGAGTATTTATATCACTAACGTACGACATCACTAACGTACGACATCACTAACGTATGACATCACTAACGCACGACATCACTAACGTACGACATCACTCACTAACGTACGACATCACTAACGTACGACATCACTAACGTACGACATCACTAACGTACGACATCACTACCGTATGACATCACTAACTAATGTACGACAACACTACCGTATGACATCACTAACGTACAACATCACTAACGCACGACATCACTAACGTACGACATCACTCACTAACATACGACATCACTAACGTACAGCATCACTACCGTATGACATCACTAACGTATGACATCACTAACTAACATACGACAACACTACCGTATGACATCACTAACGTATGACATCACTAACGTACGACAACACTACCGTATGACATCACTACCGTATGTCATCACTAACGTACGACATCACTACTGTATGACATCACTAATGTACGACATCACTAACTAACGTACGACATCACTAACGTACGACATCACTAACGTACGACATCACTACCGTACGACATCACTACCGTATGACATCACTAACGTACGACATCACTAACGTACGACATCACTAACGTACGACATCACTAACGTACGACATCAGTAACGTATGACATCACTACCGTTACCTGACGGCTGCTCCGCAAACAGACCGGTGTTCTGCTCGTTGGCCACACGTTGTGATGAGCGGCTGCTGTTTCCTCTCTTACTTGTGAGGCTTTTATTGTGTTTGAGTTCTCAGCATCTTTCATGCTGTTAAGTTCAGTTAAGTTAAGATGTTTAACAATAAACTTGAAACATTAATAGGAATAAATAGCAAAAAATAAAAACACCAATTCTGAGGAAATGAAAGTATTAAATGTCTTAGTTTTTACGTGTAAAACAGTTCTGTCGTTCATGGTTCCCAGAGGATGTACCCTAAAAACCTTTTTTAACCCCCTTGACTTCTACTGGCTGCTTTGAGATTTGGTGCAGATATTCTCGTCCTACTCAGGATGATTAGACGTTTTTTTAATGGCAGATATTTTTGGGATGTTATAGCAGGAAAAGCTCATGTGTAAAATATAACTTTATTGTAATAAGAGCAAGAGTCTACAGTCAGTTGCTTTATTGTGTTATAAACTAGAAGAGCACTCTGGGAGCTCAGACCTCCATCAAGACCTAAAGCCATATCTCACAATGTTAACGAGAGTGAAAAATAACTTGTGTATCTGCCTCGTGATTTGGATTGGCTCCAAAAGTTCATTGTTTCTTCTTTGGCCAAAGTTACACCCCACCGCCAAGTTTCATCAAAATCCAGCCAGCAGTTTCTCCGTAATCCTGCTGACAAACAAAACAAACCGAAAACACGACCTGCTTGATGAAGCTAAGAAAACCAAACTATCAGACAGAGAAGTTTTAGACAAATTTGAATTTTGACTTGATAGAAAAACACATTGATTTGGTCAAATATGCTTGAATATGTCAGGAAACAAAGTGCTTGTTGACTCCAGTTGGTAGATTTGATCGTTTTACATAACGTCCTAAATGTGTCGCTACGAGACATTTAAGCTGCTGTTGTTCTGAAATGAACCTTTTTAATAAAAATTCTTCACCCAGAGATGTTTTCTGTGAGGTTCATTTCTTGCAGTCTGCTGACATCTAGTGAGACGAGATGCTCTGCAACAAAAACTGTCTCGCACGATTCATGTTTTTAATGAGGAGGTGCAGGGAGGGAAATAACCGCGAGCCAGAAGCTGATGAATCAGGTCTGCGGTCGACGTGGAGGGTTGGAGGCGTGTCGGGAGATTAGAGGCAGAGAGAAGAGAGCGTCACTTAGGGAGCTCAACCATTTATTTTAATATTCTCATGAAATGATGATTTATTATACTTATACTGCCAAACAGATGCATTAAAGACGACTCCTCTGTCACATTAAAACAGCAGCTGGCTGACTATATTTTTCTCTTGTATGTCAGTAATGCTGAGAATATGACACAATAATAATTAGATTGTAAACTTTGCATTTGTCTTATATCCACTTGCAAAATTATTTTTCTTTATTATTATTTTTTGTTGTTTTTTTGCAACAGTATTTAAAGTCTTTGCGTTAAACTAGTTTAACTACTTCTAAGATTACAACAAACTGAATATCATTAATTTTTCCTTTTCAAGACTGCGGGAATGTGAGCCGCCGAGTGCAAAACCATGGAATTAAATGTATAACTTTTCATAATTTTTCTACTTATACAGTACTATTATAACATTATTTAGAAATATCACAAAAAAGCCCACATCAACATTACGCAGCTTATTAAAACACAGCATCTCCCTGAATAGCTGGAGTCTGTAACTCCCTCTTTAATTCATTTGGGGAAATTGTGCCTAGAACACATTTTCTTTCCTGATGAACACTTGTTTTCGTATCTGAGTCGAGGCTCTAAGGAAAGAGGGTGTAGCTCTCTGTTCACACCCACATACATACTTTAGTTCTGCAGAAGAGGAAATGATTTAATCTAAGCTGTCAAACCACTTCTGACATTCTCTTCATGTTTCACTGATGTGAGCTCAGATTAAAATCTAAATGATGTTGAGTTTCAACCAGTAAAACATGCAAATCCTTTTCAAATCACTGTTATTTATCTCAGATAGACGTTATTAAGAGTATTTATTTTATATGTATTTGTCATTAGATGGTTAATTAGCAGCATCTAGTGGACAGTTAATGGAACTACACCATATGTCGGGGACTTTGACCAGGTGTATAGGAGCCGCATTTAAGTTCATGTCTATGTGTTTTAATTACTGATCTTTTTCTTTATTTGTGTTGAAAGCAAGTGAGCCCCGCCCACAGGTGAGGGGGGCAATCCTATAAGTTGGTGGGCATGACGTGTGACGGCAGATACCGCTTTTGACCTCGGCCTCAGCCTGTGAAAGCGTCTGCTGATTGAGAGGCATCGGCAACGCTGCAGTAAAAACCCAAAGACATTGAAACGACTGAATCTTATGTCCCTATTTTTGCTTATTTTGCAATAAATGGAAAGCTACAGTGAACCATAAGCTCCTTCTGGATTTTCTTTTAGGAAAGGCTGCGAGTCAGACACGCTGCACCCGAACTCTACGTGGTGAAAACAATATAGGACATCGAATATAGGGGTTAAAGGAACAACCAAATTTAGGAGTTTTTGCCACTACATTATGATTTGGTGTTATAGAGGAAAAGTACAAAGCAGTGAAGTACAAGTGAGAAACAACAGCATGAATCATCTACAGGTGAGGGAGAGGACTGAGGAAATACAAACACCTCTGATAGGCTGACATCTACCACCTGTTGGACTGGTGGTACCTGTTGGACACTGATGTCACACTGGTTTTATTTCTTCCTTGGACTCTGAAGTGATGAGGGTGTGACGGCGTCCTCAGATCAAATGGACACAGACACCAGGACTGACAGGAGGACATGAGCAGCTTCTTCTCTCCAGTGTTTCCTCCTCACATGAAGGAGGAACGTGTCTGTAAACTGACCTGAAGTGAGTTCAGCAGGTGAGAATCCTACCAGAGGAATCTGTACATGTTTGATCATCAGGATCGCTTTGATCACTACGTGTTGTTTTTCTCTTTAACTGGAGAATAGAACGACGTTTCAAAAGATGTATTTGTTATATGCAGTAGAATTTCTCTCTGAGATAAAGAACAATGATTTTTAGAAATATAATGTTCATGTTTCTCAAGAAGTTTCAACAGAAGTTTGTAATCTGAGTTTCTGAACTGGTCTGACAGGTTGGATCTACCTGAGTTATTTTTAACTGTTAACACTCTGAATGTTCACAACACAACCATCTTAACAACCCTGACACACACTCTGTTTCACTAGTGGAGACCTGTTTGCTCAGTCCGATAGAGACCGATAGAGAGAGACAGATATAGAGAGAGAGAGAGAGAGAGAGAGACAGAGAGAGAGAGAGACAGAGAGAGAGAGAGAGCGAGAGAAAGAGAGAGCGAGAGAAAGAGAGAGACAGATAGAGAGAGAGAGACAGATAGAGAGAGAGAGAGACAGAAAGAGACAGATAGAGAGAGAGAGAGAGAGAGAGAGAGAGAGAGAGAGAGACAGATAGAGAGAGAGAGAGAGAGAGTTCACGTCATCAGTGAAAAGTGCAGGCGTGTCTGGACTGGTCTGACAGGTTGGATCACCAAACACATAATAGACAAGCTTATTAATGAAGAATAAAACATTTATAACTGCTGTTATGAATTGCATGCTAATGAGTGTTAATGTAGGAACAATGCTTTATAAATGATGAATTAAGTGTTTACTCATACTGAACTAATGCTTCACAGTGTGTAGTTTTTATAAAGTGTTACCCAACCATCTTAACAACCCTGACACACACTCTGTTTCACTAGTGGAGACCTGTTTGCTCAGTTCATGTCTCAACTGTCCCAGAGGACAAAACCTGTCCTAGATGAATCTGGCCTGGGTCTGATGGTGTAGTAACAGTGAAGATCCTATATTACCCTGTACAATGTATGTAATAGACGGTAAATAAGTCACAACATGTTAGCCATCTTATGATTCTCCTGTTATACCTCAGAAAACATCCACAGGCCTGTAATTGATCCTCACATGTGCATTACGCAATCAAGCATTCTCCTTCATCCTCTCCTTCAAGTGGTTGATTGTCAGTAAATATGTACAGCATGATTCATATTCTTTCATCAGGATTTTAAAATGTAAGAATTGTAGTATCATAAAAACGATATCTTTTGTATCTTGACAGAGAGGACAGATGGAGACCCCTATCGTGGTCTTCAAGAGAACTTTGGAGGATTTAGGAGCCGACCAGTTTAAAGAATTCAAGTGGTACCTGAAGGAGGTGGTCCTAGGAGGCTTCCCAGCAATCCCATTCTCCCGACTGGAGAATGCAGACCGGATGGACACAGTGGATCAGATGGTCAAGAACTATAGCATAAACACTATTGAAGTGATCCGGAATGTTTTAAAGGAGATAAATAGGAATGATCTAGTGGAGAAATTACCAAAAACCATCCCAGAACCTGAAGGTAAGTCATGGTATGAAGATCAAAGTGGCATTTTAAAAAGACTTCAACAAACATTAGCAAAGCAAGCAATGTCTCAATTTTATCAACAGAGACTCATGTCTTGTGTTGCACCTTGGCTTAAAGACCAAGCTACCAAACAAGAAAATAAAATGTCTCAGAGAAGAAAAAGCAACAATACAAAGGCAGACAGTCCTGTTTTTGTTGCCTCTAATGTTTAAAATCAGCACATTGGTGTGACTGTAAGATACTGCTTGGACGTCATTAATTCTCTCTGTAATAAAGTAATAAACCTTTTGGTTATTTGGAGAGCACAGAGTTCATGGACACATGAAGCACAACATGTCAGTTGATGTTAAATGACACTAAGTCATTTTACAATCGTTACCTGTTCAGAGCCTTTAGTTATCAAATGAGATGAATAGATTTCATTCATATAGAAATATGTACACTTGTTAGAAATGACTCACATTCACTGAAACAACCCCTCATTGATTTTTATCTTTGTTTTATTCATGCAGAGATTCTTACTGAGTGCCAGAGGAAACTCAAATCCAAGTTTCAAAAGAAGTTCCAGTGTGTGTTTGAGGGAATCGCTAAAGCAGGAAACAAAACCCTTCTGAACCAGATCTACACAGAGCTCTACATCACAGAGGGAGCGACTGCAGAGGGCAGTGATGAACATGAGTTCAGACAGATTGAAACAGCATCCAGGAAACCAGACAGACCAGAAACAACCATCAGACAAGAAGACCTCTTCAAAGCCTCACCTGGAGGAGGGGAACTAATCAGAACAGTGATGACAAAGGGAGTGGCTGGCATTGGGAAAACAGTCTTAACACAGAAGTTCACTCTGGACTGGGCTAAAGACAAAGACCACCAGGACATACAGTTCACATTTCCATTCACTTTCAGAGAGCTGAATGTGCTGAAAGAGAAGAAGTACAGCTTGGTGGAACTTGTTCATCGATTCTTCAGTGAAACAAAAGACGCAGGAATCTGCAGGTTTGAAGAGTTCCTGGTTCTGTTCATCTTTGACGGTCTGGATGAGTGTCGACTTCCTCTGGACTTCCTCAACACTGAGGTCCTGACTGATGTTACAGAGTCCACCTCAGTGGATGTGCTGCTGACAAACCTCTTCAGGGGGAAACTGCTTCCCTCTGCTCGCCTCTGGATAACCACACGACCTGCAGCAGCCAATCAGATCCCTCCTGAGTGTGTCGACATGGTGACAGAAGTCAGAGGATTCACTGACCCACAGAAGGAGGAGTACTTCATGAAGAGATTCAGAGATGAGGAGCAGGCCAGCAGGATCATCTCCCACATCAAGACCTCACGAAGCCTCCACATCATGTGCCACATCCCAGTCTTCTGCTGGATCACTGCTACTGTTCTGGAGAAGGTGTTGAAGACCAGAGAGGGAGGAGAAGAGCTGCCCAAGACCCTTACTGAGATGTACATCCGCTTCCTGGTGGTTCAGTCCAAACTGAAGATGGTCAAGTATGATGGAGGAGCTGCGACGGATCCACACTGGAGTCCAGAGAGCAGGAAGATGACTGAGTCTCTGGGAAAACTGGCTTTTGATCAGCTGAAGAAAGGATACCTGATCTTCTATGAATCCGACCTGACAGAGTGTGGCATCGATATCAGAGCAGCCTCAAAGTACTCAGGAGTGTTCACAGAGATCTTTAGAGAGGAGAGTGGACTGTACCAGGACAAGTTGTTCTGCTTCGTCCACCTGAGTATTCAGGAGTTTCTGGCTGCTCTTCATGTCCATCTGACCTTCATCAACTCTGGTGTCAATCTGCTGTCCTCCCGTTGGTTTAACGTCTTCAGAAAAAAACCTAAACATCTCTACCAGAGTGCTGTGGACAAGGCCTTACGGAGTCCAAATGGACACCTGGACTTGTTCCTCCGCTTCCTTCTGGGTCTTTCACTGGAGACCAACCAGAAACGCCTACAGGGTCTGCTGACAGAGACAAGAAGTAGCTCACAGACCAATCAGACTCTCCTACGATGTCTGCTGACACAGAGAGGAAGTAGCTCACAGACCAATCAGAGAACAGTCCAGTACATCAAGAAGAAGATCAGTGAGAATGTGTCTCCAGAGAAAAGCATCAATCTGTTCCACTGTCTGAATGAACTGAATGATAGCTCTCTAGTGGAGGAGATCCAACAGTCTCTGAGTTCAGGACGTCTCTCCACAGATAAACTGTCTCCTGCTCAGTGGTCAGCTCTGGTCTTCATCTTACTGTCATCAAAAAAAGATCTGGACGTGTTTGACCTGAAGAAATACTCTGCTTTAGAGGAGGCTCTTCTGAGGCTGCTGCCAGTGGTCAAAGCCTCCAACAAAGCTCTGTAGGTGGATACACTACAGATCCATTACCATTACTAAATATGTTTGATATTTTACTTTGATTAAACATTTTGTTTTGTATTAATCCCTGTTCCTCCCCTATAGGCTGAGTGGCTGTAACCTCTCACAGAGAAGCTGTGAAGCTCTGTCCTCAGTCCTCAGCTCCAAGTCCTCTAGTCTCAAAGAGCTGGACCTGAGTGACAACAACCTGAAGGACAAAGGAGTGAAGCTGCTTTCTGCTGGACTGGAGAGTCCAGACTGTACACTTGAAACTCTCAGGTCAGGATCAGGTGATTTACTACAAAGATGACGAAGTGGTCCAAGTGTCTGATCTACCATGTCTTCATGGTGGTGTTATCAACATGTTACTGAGGGATAACAATGTCTACTAGTGTCTCTGCTCATATGCATTTGTAAATCATGGTGTAAAGTGAACGGTGAACTGGTCACTATCATGCTCGGGATCAAAGTGTTGGACGGCTCGTCAGACCAACATGAACATCCTTTGGTCCACCTGCTTTCAGGGAACCAGGACGGTTTAAGTCGTGCTTTTAGTTTGTTAGATCAATCTACTACACTGGAATAACTTATTTCACTGTAATCATGGTTTTAAAATGTCACAACAGTGACAGGATGTTCACTAAATGTCTGTTTACTAAAGAAGATGGTGCCGTGCCAACGGCAGCCTGTTGCAGCAGCTCCCTGTGTGTGTTTTAATTTTAGTCTTGTTTCACTCTTTCCCCTCTTCTTTTTGTTTTTTCTTTTCCTTAACGTTTGGTTTTACGGTCAAACAAAGGAACATAACTTTTTCCGAACTTTTTCCGTGGCTTTCTGTTACTTTTCTCCCCCTTCGTAACGGAGAGCCACACACAATGAGTGGGGCCATTGTTTACTCCCGCGACCAGCTGATCGCGCTGAGTGAGCCGAGGCTGACGCCCGGCGCCAGGCCTGAGATCCCGAAGGAACTGCGGAGAAGACGTCGGGGCTGTAGGTCTGGCGCTAAGCGGAGGGCTTCGAGGAGGATATTCAAACCCTCGGTACCGGCGATTATAATGGGGAACGTGAGGTCTTTGGCAAATAAGACGGACGAGCTCGGCGCGCTGGTAAAGACCGGGAGGGTCTTCCGTGAGTGTAGCGTCATGTGTTTCACGGAGACATGGCTGCACGCGGATTTCCCCGACCACAGTGCGTCGGTGCCCGGCTTCAGGACTTTTCGGGCGGACAGAGACGTTATACAGAGCGGTAAGAAGAGAGGTGGCGGGATTGCAGTGTATGTGAACGAGAGGTGGTGCAATCCCGACCACCTGTGTGTGAAGGAACGTTTCTGTAGCCCGGATATTGAACTGTTAGCCGTGGGAATGCGTCCTTACTATTTGCCGAGGGAGTTCTCATCCGCCATTGTTGTGGCTGTGTACATACCTCCATCAGCTGACGCTGAGAGGGCAGTGGACACCATCCACTCCACTATATCTGGACTGATGAGTCAACATCCTGGTGCATTTTTGGCAATTACTGGAGACTTTAATCACACCACCCTGGATAAAGTACTGCCAACTTTTCACCAATATGTTGACTGCCCCACACGGAACAATAAAACTCTGGACCTACTGTATGCAAATGCCATTGATGCATACAGTACCACTGCCCTCCCCCCGCTTGGCAGGTCCGATCACAACCTGATCCTGTTGACACCCAGGTATGTTCCTCTGGTACAGAGACAGCCTGTGACCACTAGGACTGTGAGGAGGTGGTCTCAGGAGGCTAAGGACGCCCTGCAGGACTGCTTTGAGTCAACGGATTGGGATGTGCTGTGTGGACCACATGGGGTGGACATCAACAGCATGACGGACTGTATCACAGAATACATAAAATTCTGTGAACACACTATCATTCCATCCCGGACTGTACACTGCTTCCCTAACAACAAGCCATGGATCACCAGCGACCTGAAAGCACTTCTTAATAAGAAGAAAGCTGCTTTCAGGTCTGGGGACAGGGACGAGCTCAGGAGAGTCCAGCGTGACCTGAAGGTGAAGATCAGGGAGTGCAAGGACACCTACAGGAGGAAGCTGGAGGCCAAACTCCAGCAGAACAATGTGAGGGAGGTGTGGACCGGGATGAAGCTGATTACTGGCTTCAAGGTTGGAGGGAGACAACCAGGGGGCTCCCTGGAGAGGGCCAACAAGCTAAACTCTTTCTTCAATAGATTTAGCTCACAGCCCTCATCTGTCTCCTCCACACACCTCACCTCACAAACACCTCGGCTGCCTCCTCCCTTCCCCCCTCTGTCCCCCCTGGTGAGCGGCACGGACAATGAGCCCTCTACTTCAAAGGGCTCTTCCACCACCGACACCATGACCACCCTCCCCCCCCTCTCTGTGACGACTGGCCAGGTTAGAAGACAGCTGGAGAGACTCCACCAAGGAAAGGCTGAGGGACCTGATGGCATCAGCCCCAGGGTCCTGAAGACCTGCGCCATCCAGCTGTCTGATGTCCTACAACACCTCTACAACCTGAGCCTGAAGCAGGAGGAAGTCCCAGTGCTGTGGAAGACGTCGTGCCTGGTTCCTGTTCCTAAGAAGACGACACCATCTGGCCTCAATGACTACCGACCAGTTGCCCTCACATCCCATGTGATGAAGGTGCTGGAGAGGCTGGTCTTGGCCCACCTCCGACCGCAGGTGAAATCATCACTGGACCCTCTGCAATTTGCATACCAGCCTCATGTGGGAGTGGACGACGCCATCATCTACCTGCTGCAACGAGCTCAGTCGCACCTGGATGGAACCGGTGGCTCTGTGAGAATCACTTTCTTTGACTTCTCCAGTGCATTTAACACCATCCAACCAGTGCTACTGAGTGAGAAGCTGCGGGAGGTGGGGGTTAACGCGTCCACCGTCTCCTGGATCACTGACTACCTCACAGGCAGACCACAGTTTGTCCGACTGGGCCGTGTGCTGTCTGATACGGTGGTCAGTGATACTGGAGCCCCACAGGGAACTGTTCTGTCTCCCTTCCTGTTCACCCTGTACACCACTGACTTCCAGTACAACTCAGGGTCATGCCATCTGCAGAAGTTCTCTGATGACTCTGCAGTGGTCGGGTGTATAAGGGACGGACGGGAGGAGGAGTACAGGGCAGTAGTGGATGACTTTGTGGAGTGGGCCGGTAGAAATCACCTGCTTCTGAACGTGGCCAAGACCAGAGAGATGGTGGTCGACTTCAGGAGGAGGACGACGGCTCCACAGCCACTGAGAGTTCTGGGAGAGGACGTGGACATGGTGATGGAGTACAAGTACCTGGGTGTCTCCATCGACAGCAGACTGAGCTGGAAGGCCAACATCAACGCTGTGTACAAGAAGGGGATGAGTCGACTCTTTTTCTTGAGGAAACTTCGATCCTTCAACGTGTGCAGCAAGATGTTGGAGATGTTCTACCAGTCTGTTGTGGCCAGTGCACTGTACTTCGCCGTAGTCTGCTGGGGGAGCAGCATTGGAGCCGGAGACACCAACAGACTTAACAAACTGGTTAAGAAGGCCGGCTCCATCATCGGCTGTAAACTGGACTGTCTGGAACAGGTGGTGCAGAGGAGGACACAGAAGAAACTATCATCCATATTGGATAACCAGGACCACCCTCTCCACCACCTACTGCAGGGACAGCGGAGCACTTTCTCCAACAGAATGATCCAGCTCCTCTGTCATAAGGACAGGTACAGGAGAACGTTCCTGCCTACTGCTATAAGACTGTACAATAAATCACCTCGGGCCAAATCAAATCGTTAAACCTCTGCACTACTGTTTATTTAGTTGATTTAATATTATTCTGTTCTATTCACTGTGTATCTAGTGTGCATTTTTTATATAACATCTTTACTATATTATAACTGTATATATTGTGACATGTGTATCTTTCTTGTATTTTTCTTTTTATATAATATTAAGATTTTTTTACCTGTGACCTATTGCTGCTCTGTAACCTATTGCTGCTTGTAACAAAATAATTTCCCCTCGCGGGATCAATAAAGTTAGTATCTATCTATCTATCTATCTATCTCCCTGAATAGCTGGAGTCTGTAACTCCCTCTTTAATTCATTTGGGGAAATTGTGCCAAGAACACATTTTCTTTCCTGATGAACACTTGTTTTCGTATCTGAGTCGAGGCTCTAAGGAAAGAGGGTGTAGCTCTCTGTTCACACCCACATACATACTTTAGTTCTGCAGAAGAGGAAATGATTTAATCTAAGCTGTCAAACCACTTCTGACATTCTCTTCATGTTTCACTGATGTGAGCTCAGATTAAAATCTAAATGATGTTGAGTTTCAACCAGTAAAACATGCAAATCCTTTTCAAATCACTGTTATTTATCTCAGATAGACGTTATTAAGAGTATTTATTTTATATGTATTTGTCATTAGATGGTTAATTAGCAGCATCTAGTGGACAGTTAATGGAACTACACCATCTGTCGGGGACTTTGACCAGGTGTATAGGAGCCGCATTGAAGTTCATGTCTATGTGTTTTAATTACTGATCTTTTTTTTTATTTGTGTTGAAAGCAAGTGAGCCCCGCCCACAGATGAGGGGGGCAATCCTATAAGTTGGTGGGCATGACGTGTGACGGCAGATACCGCTTTTGACCTCGGCCTCAGCCTGTGAAAGCGTCTGCTGATTGAGAGGCATCGGCAACGCTGCAGTAAAAACCCAAAGACATTGAAACGACTGAATCTTATGTCCCTATTTTTGCTTATTTTGCAATAAATGGAAAGCTACAGTGAACCATCAGCTCCTTCTGGATTTTCTTTTAGGAAAGGCTGCGAGTCAGACACGCTGCACCCGAACTCTACGTGGTGAAAACAATATAGGACATCGAATATAGGGGTTAAAGGAACAACCAAATTTAGGAGTTTTTGCCACTACATTATGATTTGGTGTTATGGAGGAAAAGTACAAAGCAGTGAAGTACAAGTGAGAAACAACAGCATGAATCATCTACAGGTGAGGGAGAGGAATGAGGAAATACAAACACCTCTGACAGGCTGACATCTACCACCTGTTGGACAGGTTTTGACGTCACACTGGTTTTCTTTCTTCCTTGGACTCTGAAGTGATGAGGGTGTGACGGCGTCCTCAGATCAAATGGACACAGACACCAGGACTGACAGGAGGACATGAGCAGCTTCTTCTCTCCAGTGTTTCCTCCTCACATGAAGGAGGAACGTGTCTGTAAACTGACCTGAAGTGAGTTCAGCAGGTGAGAATCCTACCAGAGGAATCTGTACATGTTTGATCATCAGGATCGCTTTGATCACTACGTGTTGTTTCTCTCTTTAACTGGAGAATAGAACGACGTTTCAAAAGATGTATTTGTTATATGCAGTAGAATTTCTCTCTGAGATAAAGAACAATGATTTTTAGAAATATAATGTTCATGTTT
>NW_027176558.1:0-40933 GCF_023349555.1 Cebidichthys violaceus | reverse complement strand
AAGATGCATTTTCACTTTTTATGCTCTTAAAAGAAGTTTCAGGCAGGGATGAGGCCAAAAGTGGATTTTGTGAAGGTATACATAGTTTCAAAGATTTTCTTCAATAAAGTGCCACAGGACAGCTGATTTAACAGTTTTGTGACGTTTCCATTAGAACTTGATGCTTACAGCACTTTTTCTAAAGAAAGTCTTTCCTAAAGAGGCATTTTCACTTTTTATGCTCATAAAAGAAGTTTCAGTCTGGGAAGAGGCCAAAAGTGGATTTTGTGAAGGTAAACATAGTTTCAAAGATTTTCTTCAAAAAAGTGACTCAGGACAGCTGATTTAACAGTTTTGTGACGTTTTCATGAATATCTGCTGTTTTCAGCACTTTACTGCCTTAAGATGCATTTTCACTTTTTATGCTCTTAAAATAAGTTTCAGGCTGGGAAGAGGCCAAAAGTGGATTTTGTGAAGGTATACATAGTTTCAAAGATTTTCTTCAAAAAAGTGCCACAGGACAGCTGATTTAACAGTTTTGTGACGTTTCCATTAGAACTTGATGCTTACAGCACTTTTTCTAAAGGAAGTCTTTCCTAAAGAGGCATTTTCACTTTTTATGCTCATAAAAGAAGTTTCAGTCTGGGAAGAGGCCAAAAGTGGATTTTGTGAAGGTAAACATAGTTTCAAAGATTTTTTTCAAAAAAGTGCCTCAGGACAGTTGATTTAACAGTTTCGTGATGTTTTCATGAATATCTGCTGTTTTCAGCACTTTACTGCCTTAAGATGCATTTTCACTTTTTATGCTCATAAAAGAAGTTTCAGTCTGGGAAGAGGCCAAAAGTGGATTTTGTGAAGGTAAACATAGTTTCAAAGATTTTCTTCAAAAAAGTGCCACAGGACAGCTGATTTAACAGTTTTGTGACGTTTTCATGAATATCTGCTGTTTTCAGCACTTTACTGCCTTAAGATGCATTTTCACTTTTTATGCTCTTAAAAGAAGTTTCAGGCTGGGATGAGGCCAAAAGTGGATTTTGTGAAGGTAAACATAGTTTCAAAGATTTTCTTCAAAAAAGTGCCACAGGACAGCTGATTTAACAGTTTCGTGATGTTTTCATGAATATCTGCTGTTTTCAGCACTTTACTGCCTTAAGATGCATTTTCACTTTTTATGCTCTTGAAATAAGTTTCAGGCTGGGAAGAGGCCAAAAGTGGATTTTGTGAAGGTAAACATAGTTTCAAAGATTTTCTTCAAAAAAGGGCCTCAGGACAGCTGATTTAACAGTTTTGTGACGTTTCCATTAGAACTTGATGCTTACAGCACTTTTTCTAAAGAAAGTCTTTCCTAAAGAGGCATTTTCACTTTTTATGCTCATAAAAGAAGTTTCAGTCTGGGAAGAGGCCAAAAGTGGATTTTGTGAAGGTAAACATAGTTTCAAAGATTTTCTTCAAAAAAGTGACTCAGGACAGCTGATTTAACAGTTTTGTGACGTTTTCATGAATATCTGCTGTTTTCAGCACTTTACTGCCTTAAGATGCATTTTCACTTTTTATGCTCTTAAAATAAGTTTCAGGCTGGGAAGAGGCCAAAAGTGGATTTTGTGAAGGTATACATAGTTTCAAAGATTTTCTTCAAAAAAGTGCCACAGGACAGCTGATTTAACAGTTTTGTGACGTTTCCATTAGAACTTGATGCTTACAGCACTTTTTCTAAAGGAAGTCTTTCCTAAAGAGGCATTTTCACTTTTTATGCTCATAAAAGAAGTTTCAGTCTGGGAAGAGGCCAAAAGTGGATTTTGTGAAGGTAAACATAGTTTCAAAGATTTTTTCAAAAAAGTGCCTCTGGACAGTTGATTTAACAGTTTCGTGATGTTTTCATGAATATCTGCTGTTTTCAGCACTTTACAGCCTTAAGATGCATTTTCACTTTTTATGCTCATAAAAGAAGTTTCAGTCTGGGAAGAGGCCAAAAGTGGATTTTGTGAAGGTAAACATAGTTTCAAAGATTTTCTTCAAAAAAGTGACTCAGGACAGCTGATTTAACAGTTTTGTGACGTTTTCATGAATATCTGCTGTTTTCAGCACTTTACTGCCTTAAGATGCATTTTCACTTTTTATGCTCTTAAAATAAGTTTCAGGCTGGGAAGAGGCCAAAAGTGGATTTTGTGAAGGTATACATAGTTTCAAAGATTTTCTTCAAAAAAGTGCCACAGGACAGCTGATTTAACAGTTTTGTGACGTTTCCATTAGAACTTGATGCTTACAGCACTTTTTCTAAAGGATGTCGAGGCATTTTCACTTTTTAGCTCATAAAAGAAGTTTCAGTCTGGGAAGAGGCCAAAAGTGGATTTTGTGAAGGTAAACATAGTTTCAAAGATTTTCTTCAAAAAAGGGCCTCAGGACAGCTGATTTAACAGTTTTGTGACGTTTTCATGAATATCTGCTGTTTTCAGCACTTTACTGCCTTAAGATGCATTTTCACTTTTTATGCTCTTAAAATAAGTTTCAGTCTGGGAAGAGGCCAAAAGTGGATTTTGTGAAGGTAAACATAGTTTCAAAGATTTTCTTCAAAAAAGGGCCTCAGGACAGCTGATTTAACAGTTTTGTGACGTTTTCATGAATATCTGCTGTTTTCAGCACTTTACTGCCTTAAGATGCATTTTCACTTTTTATGCTCTTAAAATAAGTTTCAGTCTGGGAAGAGGCCAAAAGTGGATTTTGTGAAGGTAAACATAGTTTCAAAGATTTTCTTCAAAAAAGGGCCTCAGGACAGCTGATTTAACAGTTTTGTGACGTTTTCATGAATATCTGCTGTTTTCAGCACTTTACTGCCTTAAGATGCATTTTCACTTTTTATGCTCTTAAAATAAGTTTCAGTCTGGGAAGAGTCCAAAAGTGGATTTTGTAAAGGTATACATAGTTTCAAAGATTTTCTTCAAAAAGTGCCACAGGACAGCTGATTTAACAGTTTTGTGACGTTTCCATTAGAACTTGATGCTTACAGCACTTTTTCTAAAGGAAGTCTTTCCTAAAGAGGCATTTTCACTTTTTATGCTCATAAAAGAAGTTTCAGTCTGGGAAGAGGCCAAAAGTGGATTTTGTGAAGGTAAACATAGTTTCAAAGATTTTCTTCAAAAAAGGGCCTCAGGACAGCTGATTTAACAGTTTTGTGACGTTTCCATTAGAACTTGATGCTTACAGCACTTTTTCTAAAGAAAGTCTTTCCTAAACAGGCATTTTCACTTTTTATGCTCATAAAAGAAGTTTCAGTCTGGGAAGAGGCCAAAAGTGGATTTTGTGAAGGTAAACATAGTTTCAAAGATTTTTTTCAAAAAAGTGCCTCAGGACAGTTGATTTAACAGTTTCGTGATGTTTTCATGAATATCTGCTGTTTTCAGCACTTTACTGCCTTAAGATGCATTTTCACTTTTTATGCTCATAAAAGAAGTTTCAGTCTGGGAAGAGGCCAAAAGTGGATTTTGTGAAGGTAAACATAGTTTCAAAGATTTTCTTCAAAAAAGTGACTCAGGACAGCTGATTTAACAGTTTTGTGACGTTTTCATGAATATCTGCTGTTTTCAGCACTTTACGGCCTTAAGATGCATTTTCACTTTTTATGCTCTTAAAATAAGTTTCAGGCTGGGAAGAGGCCAAAAGTGGATTTTGTGAAGGTATACATAGTTTCAAAGATTTTCTTCAAAAAAGTGCCACAGGACAGCTGATTTAACAGTTTTGTGACGTTTCCATTAGAACTTGATGCTTACAGCACTTTTTCTAAAGGAAGTCTTTCCTAAAGATGCATTTTCACTTTTTATGCTCATAAAAGAAGTTTCAGTCTGGGAAGAGGCCAAAAGTGGATTTTGTGAAGGTAAACATAGTTTCAAAGATTTTCTTCAAAAAAGGGCCTCAGGACAGCTGATTTAACAGTTTTGTGACGTTTTCATGAATATCTGCTGTTTTCAGCACTTTACTGCCTTAAGATGCATTTTCACTTTTTATGCTTTTAAAATAAGTTTCAGTCTGGGAAGAGGCCAAAAGTGGATTTTGTGAAGGTAAACATAGTTTCAAAGATTTTCTTCAAAAAAGTGCCTCAGGACAGCTGATTTAACAGTTTCGTGATGTTTTCATGAATATCTGCTGTTTTCAGCACGTTACTGCCTTAAGATGCATTTTCACTTTTTATGCTCTTAAAAGAAGTTTCAGTCTGGGAAGAGGCCAAAAGTGGATTTTGTGAAGGTAAACATAGTTTCAAAGATTTTCTTCAAAAAAGGGCCTCAGGACAGCTGATTTAACAGTTTTGTGACGTTTTCATGAATATCTGCTGTTTTCAGCACTTTACTGCCTTAAGATGCATTTTCACTTTTTATGCTCTTAAAATAAGTTTCAGTCTGGGAAGAGGCCAAAAGTGGATTTTGTGAAGGTAAACATAGTTTCAAAGATTTTCTTCAAAAAAGGGCCTCAGGACAGCTGATTTAACAGTTTCGTGATGTTTTCATGAATATCTGCTGTTTTCAGCACGTTACTGCCTTAAGATGCATTTTCACTTTTTATGCTCTTAAAAGAAGTTTCAGGCAGGGATGAGGCCAAAAGTGGATTTTGTCAAGGTATACATAGTTTCAAAGATTTTCTTCAAAAAAGTGCCACAGGACAGCTGATTTAACAGTTTTGTGACGTTTCCATTAGAACTTGATGCTTACAGCACTTTTTCTAAAGAAAGTCATTCCTAAAGAGGCATTTTCACTTTTTATGCTCATAAAAGAAGTTTCAGTCTGGGAAGAGGCCAAAAGTGGATTTTGTGAAGGTAAACATAGTTTCAAAGATTTTCTTCAAAAAAGTGACTCAGGACAGCTGATTTAACAGTTTTGTGACGTTTTCATGAATATCTGCTGTTTTCAGCACTTTCCTGCCTTAAGATGCATTTTCACTTTTTATGCTCTTAAAATAAGTTTCAGGCTGGGAAGAGGCCAAAAGTGGATTTTGTGAAGGTATACATAGTTTCAAAGATTTTCTTCAAAAAAGTGCCACAGGACAGCTGATTTAACAGTTTTGTGACGTTTCCATTAGAACTTGATGCTTACAGCACTTTTTCTAAAGGAAGTCTTTCCTAAAGAGGCATTTTCACTTTTTATGCTCATAAAAGAAGTTTCAGTCTGGGAAGAGGCCAAAAGTGGATTTTGTGAAGGTAAACATAGTTTCAAAGATTTTTTTCAAAAAGTGCCTCAGGACAGTTGATTTAACAGTTTCGTGATGTTTTCATGAATATCTGCTGTTTTCAGCACTTTACTGCCTTAAGATGCATTTTCACTTTTTATGCTCATAAAAGAAGTTTCAGTCTGGGAAGAGGCCAAAAGTGGATTTTGTGAAGGTAAACATAGTTTCAAAGATTTTCTTCAAAAAAGTGCCACAGGACAGCTGATTTAACAGTTTTGTGACGTTTTCATGAATATCTGCTGTTTTCAGCACTTTACTGCCTTAAGATGCATTTTCACTTTTTATGCTCTTCAAAGAAGTTTCAGGCTGGGATGAGGCCAAAAGTGGATTTTGTGAAGGTAAACATAGTTTCAAAGATTTTCTTCAAAAAAGTGCCACAGGACAGCTGATTTAACAGTTTTGTGATGTTTTCATGAATATCTGCTGTTTTCAGCACTTTACTGCCTTAAGATGCATTTTCACTTTTTATGCTCTTGAAATAAGTTTCAGGCTGGGAAGAGGCCAAAAGTGGATTTTGTGAAGGTAAACATAGTTTCAAAGATTTTCTTCAAAAAAGGGCCTCAGGACAGCTGATTTAACAGTTTTGTGACGTTTCCATTAGAACTTGATGCTTACAGCACTTTTTCTAAAGAAAGTCTTTCCTAAAGAGGCATTTTCACTTTTTATGCTCATAAAAGAAGTTTCAGTCTGGGAAGAGGCCAAAAGTGGATTTTGTGAAGGTAAACATAGTTTCAAAGATTTTCTTCAAAAAAGTGACTCAGGACAGCTGATTTAACAGTTTTGTGACGTTTTCATGAATATCTGCTGTTTTCAGCACTTTACTGCCTTAAGATGCATTTTCACTTTTTATGCTCTTAAAATAAGTTTCAGGCTGGGAAGAGGCCAAAAGTGGATTTTGTGAAGGTATACATAGTTTCAAAGATTTTCTTCAAAAAAGTGCCACAGGACAGCTGATTTAACAGTTTTGTGACGTTTCCATTAGAACTTGATGCTTACAGCACTTTTTCTAAAGGAAGTCTTTCCTAAAGAGGCATTTTCACTTTTTATGCTCATAAAAGAAGTTTCAGTCTGGGAAGAGGCCAAAAGTGGATTTTGTGAAGGTAAACATAGTTTCAAAGATTTTTTTCAAAAAAGTGCCTCAGGACAGTTGATTTAACAGTTTCGTGATGTTTTCATGAATATCTGCTGTTTTCAGCACTTTACTGCCTTAAGATGCATTTTCACTTTTTATGCTCATAAAAGAAGTTTCAGTCTGGGAAGAGGCCAAAAGTGGATTTTGTGAAGGTAAACATAGTTTCAAAGATTTTCTTCAAAAAAGTGACTCAGGACAGCTGATTTAACAGTTTTGTGACGTTTTCATGAATATCTGCTGTTTTCAGCACTTTACTGCCTTAAGATGCATTTTCACTTTTTATGCTCTTAAAATAAGTTTCAGGCTGGGAAGAGGCCAAAAGTGGATTTTGTGAAGGTATACATAGTTTCAAAGATTTTCTTCAAAAAAGTGCCACAGGACAGCTGATTTAACAGTTTTGTGACGTTTCCATTAGAACTTGATGCTTACAGCACTTTTTCTAAAGGATGTCTTTCCTAAAGAGGCATTTTCACTTTTTAGCTCATAAAAGAAGTTTCAGTCTGGGAAGAGGCCAAAAGTGGATTTTGTGAAGGTAAACATAGTTTCAAAGATTTTCTTCAAAAAAGGGCCTCAGGACAGCTGATTTAACAGTTTTGTGACGTTTTCATGAATATCTGCTGTTTTCAGCACTTTACTGCCTTAAGATGCATTTTCACTTTTTATGCTCTTAAAATAAGTTTCAGTCTGGGAAGAGGCCAAAAGTGGATTTTGTGAAGGTAAACATAGTTTCAAAGATTTTCTTCAAAAAAGGGCCTCAGGACAGCTGATTTAACAGTTTTGTGACGTTTTCATGAATATCTGCTGTTTTCAGCACTTTACTGCCTTAAGATGCATTTTCACTTTTTATGCTCTTAAAATAAGTTTCAGTCTGGGAAGAGGCCAAAAGTGGATTTTGTGAAGGTAAACATAGTTTCAAAGATTTTCTTCAAAAAAGTGCCTCAGGACAGCTGATTTAACAGTTTCGTGATGTTTTCATGAATATCTGCTGTTTTCAGCACTTTACTGCCTTAAGATGCATTTTCACTTTTTATGCTCATAAAAGAAGTTTCAGTCTGGGAAGAGGCCAAAAGTGGATTTTGTGAAGGTAAACATAGTTTCAAAGATTTTCTTCAAAAAAGGGCCTCAGGACAGCTGATTTAACAGTTTTGTGACGTTTTCATGAATATCTGCTGTTTTCAGCACTTTACTGCCTTAAGATGCATTTTCACTTTTTATGCTCTTAAAATAAGTTTCAGTCTGGGAAGAGGCCAAAAGTGGATTTTGTGAAGGTAAACATAGTTTCAAAGATTTTCTTCAAAAAAGGGCCTCAGGACAGCTGATTTAACAGTTTCGTGATGTTTTCATGAATATCTGCTGTTTTCAGCACGTTACTGCCTTAAGATGCATTTTCACTTTTTATGCTCTTAAAAGAAGTTTCAGGCAGGGATGAGGCCAAAAGTGGATTTTGTGAAGGTATACATAGTTTCAAAGATTTTCTTCAATAAAGTGCCACAGGACAGCTGATTTAACAGTTTTGTGACGTTTCCATTAGAACTTGATGCTTACAGCACTTTTTCTAAAGAAAGTCTTTCCTAAAGAGGCATTTTCACTTTTTATGCTCATAAAAGAAGTTTCAGTCTGGGAAGAGGCCAAAAGTGGATTTTGTGAAGGTAAACATAGTTTCAAAGATTTTCTTCAAAAAAGTGACTCAGGACAGCTGATTTAACAGTTTTGTGACGTTTTCATGAATATCTGCTGTTTTCAGCACTTTACTGCCTTAAGATGCATTTTCACTTTTTATGCTCTTAAAATAAGTTTCAGGCTGGGAAGAGGCCAAAAGTGGATTTTGTGAAGGTATACATAGTTTCAAAGATTTTCTTCAAAAAAGTGCCACAGGACAGCTGATTTAACAGTTTTGTGACGTTTCCATTAGAACTTGATGCTTACAGCACTTTTTCTAAAGGAAGTCTTTCCTAAAGAGGCATTTTCACTTTTTATGCTCATAAAAGAAGTTTCAGTCTGGGAAGAGGCCAAAAGTGGATTTTGTGAAGGTAAACATAGTTTCAAAGATTTTTTTCAAAAAAGTGCCTCAGGACAGTTGATTTAACAGTTTCGTGATGTTTTCATGAATATCTGCTGTTTTCAGCACTTTACTGCCTTAAGATGCATTTTCACTTTTTATGCTCATAAAAGAAGTTTCAGTCTGGGAAGAGGCCAAAAGTGGATTTTGTGAAGGTAAACATAGTTTCAAAGATTTTCTTCAAAAAAGTGCCACAGGACAGCTGATTTAACAGTTTTGTGACGTTTTCATGAATATCTGCTGTTTTCAGCACTTTACTGCCTTAAGATGCATTTTCACTTTTTATGCTCTTAAAAGAAGTTTCAGGCTGGGATGAGGCCAAAAGTGGATTTTGTGAAGGTAAACATAGTTTCAAAGATTTTCTTCAAAAAAGTGCCACAGGACAGCTGATTTAACAGTTTCGTGATGTTTTCATGAATATCTGCTGTTTTCAGCACTTTACTGCCTTAAGATGCATTTTCACTTTTTATGCTCTTGAAATAAGTTTCAGGCTGGGAAGAGGCCAAAAGTGGATTTTGTGAAGGTAAACATAGTTTCAAAGATTTTCTTCAAAAAAGGGCCTCAGGACAGCTGATTTAACAGTTTTGTGACGTTTCCATTAGAACTTGATGCTTACAGCACTTTTTCTAAAGAAAGTCTTTCCTAAAGAGGCATTTTCACTTTTTATGCTCATAAAAGAAGTTTCAGTCTGGGAAGAGGCCAAAAGTGGATTTTGTGAAGGTAAACATAGTTTCAAAGATTTTCTTCAAAAAAGTGACTCAGGACAGCTGATTTAACAGTTTTGTGACGTTTTCATGAATATCTGCTGTTTTCAGCACTTTACTGCCTTAAGATGCATTTTCACTTTTTATGCTCTTAAAATAAGTTTCAGGCTGGGAAGAGGCCAAAAGTGGATTTTGTGAAGGTATACATAGTTTCAAAGATTTTCTTCAAAAAAGTGCCACAGGACAGCTGATTTAACAGTTTTGTGACGTTTCCATTAGAACTTGATGCTTACAGCACTTTTTTCTAAAGGAAGTCTTTCCTAAAGAGGCATTTTCACTTTTTATGCTCATAAAAGAAGTTTCAGTCTGGGAAGAGGCCAAAAGTGGATTTTGTGAAGGTAAACATAGTTTCAAAGATTTTTTTCAAAAAAGTGCCTCTGGACAGTTGATTTAACAGTTTCGTGATGTTTTCATGAATATCTGCTGTTTTCAGCACTTTACAGCCTTAAGATGCATTTTCACTTTTTATGCTCATAAAAGAAGTTTCAGTCTGGGAAGAGGCCAAAAGTGGATTTTGTGAAGGTAAACATAGTTTCAAAGATTTTCTTCAAAAAAGTGACTCAGGACAGCTGATTTAACAGTTTTGTGACGTTTTCATGAATATCTGCTGTTTTCAGCACTTTACTGCCTTAAGATGCATTTTCACTTTTTATGCTCTTAAAATAAGTTTCAGGCTGGGAAGAGGCCAAAAGTGGATTTTGTGAAGGTATACATAGTTTCAAAGATTTTCTTCAAAAAAGTGCCACAGGACAGCTGATTTAACAGTTTTGTGACGTTTCCATTAGAACTTGATGCTTACAGCACTTTTTCTAAAGGATGTCGAGGCATTTTCACTTTTTAGCTCATAAAAGAAGTTTCAGTCTGGGAAGAGGCCAAAAGTGGATTTTGTGAAGGTAAACATAGTTTCAAAGATTTTCTTCAAAAAAGGGCCTCAGGACAGCTGATTTAACAGTTTTGTGACGTTTTCATGAATATCTGCTGTTTTCAGCACTTTACTGCCTTAAGATGCATTTTCACTTTTTATGCTCTTAAAATAAGTTTCAGTCTGGGAAGAGGCCAAAAGTGGATTTTGTGAAGGTAAACATAGTTTCAAAGATTTTCTTCAAAAAAGGGCCTCAGGACAGCTGATTTAACAGTTTTGTGACGTTTTCATGAATATCTGCTGTTTTCAGCACTTTACTGCCTTAAGATGCATTTTCACTTTTTATGCTCTTAAAATAAGTTTCAGTCTGGGAAGAGGCCAAAAGTGGATTTTGTGAAGGTAAACATAGTTTCAAAGATTTTCTTCAAAAAAGGGCCTCAGGACAGCTGATTTAACAGTTTTGTGACGTTTTCATGAATATCTGCTGTTTTCAGCACTTTACTGCCTTAAGATGCATTTTCACTTTTTATGCTCTTAAAATAAGTTTCAGTCTGGGAAGAGTCCAAAAGTGGATTTTGTAAAGGTATACATAGTTTCAAAGATTTTCTTCAAAAAGTGCCACAGGACAGCTGATTTAACAGTTTTGTGACGTTTCCATTAGAACTTGATGCTTACAGCACTTTTTCTAAAGGAAGTCTTTCCTAAAGAGGCATTTTCACTTTTTATGCTCATAAAAGAAGTTTCAGTCTGGGAAGAGGCCAAAAGTGGATTTTGTGAAGGTAAACATAGTTTCAAAGATTTTCTTCAAAAAAGGGCCTCAGGACAGCTGATTTAACAGTTTTGTGACGTTTCCATTAGAACTTGATGCTTACAGCACTTTTTCTAAAGAAAGTCTTTCCTAAACAGGCATTTTCACTTTTTATGCTCATAAAAGAAGTTTCAGTCTGGGAAGAGGCCAAAAGTGGATTTTGTGAAGGTAAACATAGTTTCAAAGATTTTCTTCAAAAAAGGGCCTCAGGACAGCTGATTTAACAGTTTTGTGACGTTTTCATGAATATCTGCTGTTTTCAGCACTTTACTGCCTTAAGATGCATTTTCACTTTTTATGCTTTTAAAATAAGTTTCAGTCTGGGAAGAGGCCAAAAGTGGATTTTGTGAAGGTAAACATAGTTTCAAAGATTTTCTTCAAAAAAGTGCCACAGGACAGCTGATTTAACAGTTTCGTGATGTTTTCATGAATATCTGCTGTTTTCAGCACTTTACTGCCTTAAGATGCATTTTCACTTTTTATGCTCTTGAAATAAGTTTCAGGCTGGGAAGAGGCCAAAAGTGGATTTTGTGAAGGTAAACATAGTTTCAAAGATTTTCTTCAAAAAAGGGCCTCAGGACAGCTGATTTAACAGTTTTGTGACGTTTCCATTAGAACTTGATGCTTACAGCACTTTTTCTAAAGAAAGTCTTTCCTAAAGAGGCATTTTCACTTTTTATGCTCATAAAAGAAGTTTCAGTCTGGGAAGAGGCCAAAAGTGGATTTTGTGAAGGTAAACATAGTTTCAAAGATTTTCTTCAAAAAAGGGCCTCAGGACAGCTGATTTAACAGTTTTGTGATGTTTTCATGAATATCTGCTGTTTTCAGCACTTTACTGCCTTAAGATGCATTTTCACTTTTTATGCTCTTAAAATAAGTTTCAGGCTGGGAAGAGGCCAAAAGTGGATTTTGTGAAGGTATACATAGTTTCAAAGATTTTCTTCAAAAAAGTGCCACAGGACAGCTGATTTAACAGTTTTGTGACATTTCCATTAGAACTTGATGCTTACAGCACTTTTTCTAAGGAAGTCTTTCCTAAAGAGGCATTTTCACTTTTTATGCTCATAAAAGAAGTTTCAGTCTGGGAAGAGGCCAAAAGTGGATTTTGTGAAGGTAAACATAGTTTCAAAGATTTTTTTCAAAAAAGTGCCTCAGGACAGTTGATTTAACAGTTTCGTGATGTTTTCATGAATATCTGCTGTTTTCAGCACTTTACTGCCTTAAGATGCATTTTCACTTTTTATGCTCATAAAAGAAGTTTCAGTCTGGGAAGAGGCCAAAAGTGGATTTTGTGAAGGTAAACATAGTTTCAAAGATTTTCTTCAAAAAAGTGACTCAGGACAGCTGATTTAACAGTTTTGTGACGTTTTCATGAATATCTGCTGTTTTCAGCACTTTACTGCCTTAAGATGCATTTTCACTTTTTATGCTCTTAAAATAAGTTTCAGGCTGGGAAGAGGCCAAAAGTGGATTTTGTGAAGGTATACATAGTTTCAAAGATTTTCTTCAAAAAAGTGCCACAGGACAGCTGATTTAACAGTTTTGTGACGTTTCCATTAGAACTTGATGCTTACAGCACTTTTTCTAAAGGATGTCTTTCCTAAAGAGGCATTTTCACTTTTTAGCTCATAAAAGAAGTTTCAGTCTGGGAAGAGGCCAAAAGTGGATTTTGTGAAGGTAAACATAGTTTCAAAGATTTTCTTCAAAAAAGGGCCTCAGGACAGCTGATTTAACAGTTTTGTGACGTTTTCATGAATATCTGCTGTTTTCAGCACTTTACTGCCTTAAGATGCATTTTCACTTTTTATGCTCTTAAAATAAGTTTCAGTCTGGGAAGAGGCCAAAAGTGGATTTTGTGAAGGTAAACATAGTTTCAAAGATTTTCTTCAAAAAAGGGCCTCAGGACAGCTGATTTAACAGTTTTGTGACGTTTTCATGAATATCTGCTGTTTTCAGCACTTTACTGCCTTAAGATGCATTTTCACTTTTTATGCTCTTAAAATAAGTTTCAGTCTGGGAAGAGGCCAAAAGTGGATTTTGTGAAGGTAAACATAGTTTCAAAGATTTTCTTCAAAAAAGGGCCTCAGGACAGCTGATTTAACAGTTTTGTGACGTTTTCATGAATATCTGCTGTTTTCAGCACTTTACTGCCTTAAGATGCATTTTCACTTTTTATGCTCTTAAAATAAGTTTCAGTCTGGGAAGAGTCCAAAAGTGGATTTTGTAAAGGTATACATAGTTTCAAAGATTTTCTTCAAAAAGTGCCACAGGACAGCTGATTTAACAGTTTTGTGACGTTTCCATTAGAACTTGATGCTTACAGCACTTTTTCTAAAGGAAGTCTTTCCTAAAGAGGCATTTTCACTTTTTATGCTCATAAAAGAAGTTTCAGTCTGGGAAGAGGCCAAAAGTGGATTTTGTGAAGGTAAACATAGTTTCAAAGATTTTCTTCAAAAAAGGGCCTCAGGACAGCTGATTTAACAGTTTTGTGACGTTTCCATTAGAACTTGATGCTTACAGCACTTTTTCTAAAGAAAGTCTTTCCTAAACAGGCATTTTCACTTTTTATGCTCATAAAAGAAGTTTCAGTCTGGGAAGAGGCCAAAAGTGGATTTTGTGAAGGTAAACATAGTTTCAAAGATTTTCTTCAAAAAAGGGCCTCAGGACAGCTGATTTAACAGTTTTGTGACGTTTTCATGAATATCTGCTGTTTTCAGCACTTTACTGCCTTAAGATGCATTTTCACTTTTTATGCTTTTAAAATAAGTTTCAGTCTGGGAAGAGGCCAAAAGTGGATTTTGTGAAGGTAAACATAGTTTCAAAGATTTTCTTCAAAAAAGGGCCTCAGGACAGCTGATTTAACAGTTTCGTGATGTTTTCATGAATATCTGCTGTTTTCAGCACGTTACTGCCTTAAGATGCATTTTCACTTTTTATGCTCTTAAAAGAAGTTTCAGTCTGGGAAGAGGCCAAAAGTGGATTTTGTGAAGGTAAACATAGTTTCAAAGATTTTCTTCAAAAAAGGGCCTCAGGACAGCTGATTTAACAGTTTTGTGACGTTTTCATGAATATCTGCTGTTTTCAGCACTTTACTGCCTTAAGATGCATTTTCACTTTTTATGCTCTTAAAATAAGTTTCAGTCTGGGAAGAGGCCAAAAGTGGATTTTGTGAAGGTAAACATAGTTTCAAAGATTTTCTTCAAAAAAGGGCCTCAGGACAGCTGATTTAACAGTTTCGTGATGTTTTCATGAATATCTGCTGTTTTCAGCACGTTACTGCCTTAAGATGCATTTTCACTTTTTATGCTCTTAAAAGAAGTTTCAGTCTGGGAAGAGGCCAAAAGTGGATTTTGTGAAGGTAAACATAGTTTCAAAGATTTTCTTCAAAAAAGTGCCTCAGGACAGCTGATTTAACAGTTTTGTGACGTTTTCATGAATATCTGCTGTTTTCAGCACTTTACTGCCTTAAGATGCATTTTCACTTTTTATGCTCTTAAAATAAGTTTCAGTCTGGGAAGAGGCCAAAAGTGGATTTTGTGAAGGTAAACATAGTTTCAAAGATTTTCTTCAAAAAAGGGCCTCAGGACAGCTGATTTAACAGTTTCGTGATGTTTTCATGAATATCTGCTGTTTTCAGCACTTTACTGCCTTAAGATGCATTTTCACTTTTTATGCTCTTGAAATAAGTTTCAGGCAGGGATGAGGCCAAAAGTGGATTTTGTGAAGGTATACATAGTTTCAAAGATTTTCTTCAAAAAAGTGCCACAGGACAGCTGATTTAACAGTTTTGTGACGTTTCCATTAGAACTTGATGCTTACAGCACTTTTTCTAAAGAAAGTCTTTCCTAAAGAGGCATTTTCACTTTTTATGCTCATAAAAGAAGTTTCAGTCTGGGAAGAGGCCAAAAGTGGATTTTGTGAAGGTAAACATAGTTTCAAAGATTTTCTTCAAAAAAGTGACTCAGGACAGCTGATTTAACAGTTTTGTGACGTTTTCATGAATATCTGCTGTTTTCAGCACTTTACTGCCTTAAGATGCATTTTCACTTTTTATGCTCTTAAAATAAGTTTCAGGCTGGGAAGAGGCCAAAAGTGGATTTTGTGAAGGTATACATAGTTTCATAGATTTTCTTCAAAAAAGTGCCACAGGACAGCTGATTTAACAGTTTTGTGACGTTTCCATTAGAACTTGATGCTTACAGCACTTTTTCGAAAGAAAGTCTTTCCTAAAGAGGCATTTTCACTTTTTATGCTCATAAAAGAAGTTTCAGTCTGGGAAGAGGCCAAAAGTGGATTTTGTGAAGGTAAACATAGTTTCAAAGATTTTCTTCAAAAAAGTGACTCAGGACAGCTGATTTAACAGTTTTGTGACGTTTTCATGAATATCTGCTGTTTTCAGCACTTTACTGCCTTAAGATGCATTTTCACTTTTTATGCTCTTAAAATAAGTTTCAGGCTGGGAAGAGGCCAAAAGTGGATTTTGTGAAGGTATACATAGTTTCAAAGATTTTCTTCAAAAAAGTGCCACAGGACAGCTGATTTAACAGTTTTGTGACGTTTCCATTAGAACTTGATGCTTACAGCACTTTTTCTAAAGGATGTCTTTCCTAAAGAGGCATTTTCACTTTTTAGCTCATAAAAGAAGTTTCAGTCTGGGAAGAGGCCAAAAGTGGATTTTGTGAAGGTAAACATAGTTTCAAAGATTTTCTTCAAAAAAGGGCCTCAGGACAGCTGATTTAACAGTTTTGTGACGTTTTCATGAATATCTGCTGTTTTCAGCACTTTACTGCCTTAAGATGCATTTTCACTTTTTATGCTCTTAAAATAAGTTTCAGTCTGGGAAGAGGCCAAAAGTGGATTTTGTGAAGGTAAACATAGTTTCAAAGATTTTCTTCAAAAAAGGGCCTCAGGACAGCTGATTTAACAGTTTTGTGACGTTTTCATGAATATCTGCTGTTTTCAGCACTTTACTGCCTTAAGATGCATTTTCACTTTTTATGCTCTTAAAATAAGTTTCAGTCTGGGAAGAGGCCAAAAGTGGATTTTGTGAAGGTAAACATAGTTTCAAAGATTTTCTTCAAAAAAGGGCCTCAGGACAGCTGATTTAACAGTTTTGTGACGTTTTCATGAATATCTGCTGTTTTCAGCACTTTACTGCCTTAAGATGCATTTTCACTTTTTATGCTCTTAAAATAAGTTTCAGTCTGGGAAGAGTCCAAAAGTGGATTTTGTAAAGGTATACATAGTTTCAAAGATTTTCTTCAAAAAGTGCCACAGGACAGCTGATTTAACAGTTTTGTGACGTTTCCATTAGAACTTGATGCTTACAGCACTTTTTCTAAAGGAAGTCTTTCCTAAAGAGGCATTTTCACTTTTTATGCTCATAAAAGAAGTTTCAGTCTGGGAAGAGGCCAAAAGTGGATTTTGTGAAGGTAAACATAGTTTCAAAGATTTTCTTCAAAAAAGGGCCTCAGGACAGCTGATTTAACAGTTTTGTGACGTTTCCATTAGAACTTGATGCTTACAGCACTTTTTCTAAAGAAAGTCTTTCCTAAACAGGCATTTTCACTTTTTATGCTCATAAAAGAAGTTTCAGTCTGGGAAGAGGCCAAAAGTGGATTTTGTGAAGGTAAACATAGTTTCAAAGATTTTCTTCAAAAAAGGGCCTCAGGACAGCTGATTTAACAGTTTTGTGACGTTTTCATGAATATCTGCTGTTTTCAGCACTTTACTGCCTTAAGATGCATTTTCACTTTTTATGCTTTTAAAATAAGTTTCAGTCTGGGAAGAGGCCAAAAGTGGATTTTGTGAAGGTAAACATAGTTTCAAAGATTTTCTTCAAAAAAGGGCCTCAGGACAGCTGATTTAACAGTTTTGTGACGTTTTCATGAATATCTGCTGTTTTCAGCACTTTACTGCCTTAAGATGCATTTTCACTTTTTATGCTCTTAAAATAAGTTTCAGGCTGGGAAGAGGCCAAAAGTGGATTTTGTGAAGGTATACATAGTTTCAAAGATTTTCTTCAAAAAAGTGCCACAGGACAGCTGATTTAACAGTTTTGTGACGTTTCCATTAGAACTTGATGCTTACAGCACTTTTTCTAAAGGAAGTCTTTCCTAAAGAGGCATTTTCACTTTTTATGCTCATAAAAGAAGTTTCAGTCTGGGAAGAGGCCAAAAGTGGATTTTGTGAAGGTAAACATAGTTTCAAAGATTTTTTTCAAAAAAGTGCCTCAGGACAGTTGATTTAACAGTTTCGTGATGTTTTCATGAATATCTGCTGTTTTCAGCACTTTACTGCCTTAAGATGCATTTTCACTTTTTATGCTCATAAAGAAGTTTCAGTCTGGGAAGAGGCCAAAAGTGGATTTTGTGAAGGTAAACATAGTTTCAAGGATTTTCTTCAAAAAAGTGACTCAGGACAGCTGATTTAACAGTTTTGTGACGTTTTCATGAATATCTGCTGTTTTCAGCACTTTACTGCCTTAAGATGCATTTTCACTTTTTATGCTCTTAAAATAAGTTTCAGGCTGGGAAGAGGCCAAAAGTGGATTTTGTGAAGGTATACATAGTTTCAAAGATTTTCTTCAAAAAAGTGCCACAGGACAGCTGATTTAACAGTTTTGTGACGTTTCCATTAGAACTTGATGCTTACAGCACTTTTTCTAAAGGATGTCTTTCCTAAAGATGCATTTTCACTTTTTAGCTCATAAAAGAAGTTTCAGTCTGGGAAGAGGCCAAAAGTGGATTTTGTGAAGGTAAACATAGTTTCAAAGATTTTCTTCAAAAAAGGGCCTCAGGACAGCTGATTTAACAGTTTTGTGATGTTTTCATGAATATCTGCTGTTTTCAGCACTTTACTGCCTTAAGATGCATTTTCACTTTTTATGCTCTTAAAATAAGTTTCAGTCTGGGAAGAGGCCAAAAGTGGATTTTGTGAAGGTAAACATAGTTTCAAAAATTTTCTTCAAAAAAGGGCCTCAGGACAGCTGATTTAACAGTTTTGTGACGTTTTCATGAATATCTGCTGTTTTCAGCACTTTACTGCCTTAAGATGCATTTTCACTTTTTATGCTCTTAAAATAAGTTTCAGTCTGGGAAGAGGCCAAAAGTGGATTTTGTGAAGGTAAACATAGTTTCAAAGATTTTCTTCAAAAAAGTGCCTCAGGACAGCTGATTTAACAGTTTCGTGATGTTTTCATGAATATCTGCTGTTTTCAGCACGTTACTGCCTTAAGATGCATTTTCACTTTTTATGCTCTTAAAAGAAGTTTCAGTCTGGGAAGAGGCCAAAAGTGGATTTTGTGAAGGTAAACATAGTTTCAAAGATTTTCTTCAAAAAAGGGCCTCAGGACAGCTGATTTAACAGTTTCGTGATGTTTTCATGAATATCTGCTGTTTTCAGCACGTTACTGCCTTAAGATGCATTTTCACTTTTTATGCTCTTAAAAGAAGTTTCAGGCAGGGATGAGGCCAAAAGTGGATTTTGTGAAGGTAAACATAGTTTCAAAAATTTTCTTCAAAAAAGGGCCTCAGGACAGCTGATTTAACAGTTTTGTGACGTTTTCATGAATATCTGCTGTTTTCAGCACGTTACTGCCTTAAGATGCATTTTCACTTTTTATGCTCTTAAAAGAAGTTTCAGTCTGGGAAGAGGCCAAAAGTGGATTTTGTGAAGGTAAACATAGTTTCAAAGATTTTCTTCAAAAAAGGGCCTCAGGACAGCTGATTTAACAGTTTCGTGATGTTTTCATGAATATCTGCTGTTTTCAGCACGTTACTGCCTTAAGATGCATTTTCACTTTTTATGCTCTTAAAATAAGTTTCAGTCTGGGAAGAGGCCAAAAGTGGATTTTGTGAAGGTAAACATAGTTTCAAAAATTTTCTTCAAAAAAGGGCCTCAGGACAGCTGATTTAACAGTTTTGTGACGTTTTCATGAATATCTGCTGTTTTCAGCACTTTACTGCCTTAAGATGCATTTTCACTTTTTATGCTCTTAAAATAAGTTTCAGTCTGGGAAGAGGCCAAAAGTGGATTTTGTGAAGGTAAACATAGTTTCAAAGATTTTCTTCAAAAAAGTGCCTCAGGACAGCTGATTTAACAGTTTCGTGATGTTTTCATGAATATCTGCTGTTTTCAGCACGTTACTGCCTTAAGATGCATTTTCACTTTTTATGCTCTTAAAAGAAGTTTCAGTCTGGGAAGAGGCCAAAAGTGGATTTTGTGAAGGTAAACATAGTTTCAAAGATTTTCTTCAAAAAAGGGCCTCAGGACAGCTGATTTAACAGTTTCGTGATGTTTTCATGAATATCTGCTGTTTTCAGCACGTTACTGCCTTAAGATGCATTTTCACTTTTTATGCTCTTAAAAGAAGTTTCAGTCTGGGAAGAGGCCAAAAGTGGATTTTGTGAAGGTAAACATAGTTTCAAAGATTTTCTTCAAAAAGTGCCTCAGGACAGCTGATTTAACAGTTTTGTGACGTTTTCATGAATATCTGCTGTTTTCAGCACTTTACTGCCTTAAGATGCATTTTCACTTTTTATGCTCTTAAAATAAGTTTCAGTCTGGGAAGAGGCCAAAAGTGGATTTTGTGAAGGTAAACATAGTTTCAAAGATTTTCTTCAAAAAAGGGCCTCAGGACAGCTGATTTAACAGTTTCGTGATGTTTTCATGAATATCTGCTGTTTTCAGCACTTTACTGCCTTAAGATGCATTTTCACTTTTTATGCTCTTGAAATAAGTTTCAGGCAGGGATGAGGCCAAAAGTGGATTTTGTGAAGGTATACATAGTTTCAAAGATTTTCTTCAAAAAAGTGCCACAGGACAGCTGATTTAACAGTTTTGTGACGTTTCCATTAGAACTTGATGCTTACAGCACTTTTTCTAAAGAAAGTCTTTCCTAAAGAGGCATTTTCACTTTTTATGCTCATAAAAGAAGTTTCAGTCTGGGAAGAGGCCAAAAGTGGATTTTGTGAAGGTAAACATAGTTTCAAAGATTTTCTTCAAAAAAGTGACTCAGGACAGCTGATTTAACAGTTTTGTGACGTTTTCATGAATATCTGCTGTTTTCAGCACTTTACTGCCTTAAGATGCATTTTCACTTTTTATGCTCTTAAAATAAGTTTCAGGCTGGGAAGAGGCCAAAAGTGGATTTTGTGAAGGTATACATAGTTTCATAGATTTTCTTCAAAAAAGTGCCACAGGACAGCTGATTTAACAGTTTTGTGACGTTTCCATTAGAACTTGATGCTTACAGCACTTTTTCGAAAGAAAGTCTTTCCTAAAGAGGCATTTTCACTTTTTATGCTCATAAAAGAAGTTTCAGTCTGGGAAGAGGCCAAAAGTGGATTTTGTGAAGGTAAACATAGTTTCAAAGATTTTCTTCAAAAAAGTGACTCAGGACAGCTGATTTAACAGTTTTGTGACGTTTTCATGAATATCTGCTGTTTTCAGCACTTTACTGCCTTAAGATGCATTTTCACTTTTTATGCTCTTAAAATAAGTTTCAGGCTGGGAAGAGGCCAAAAGTGGATTTTGTGAAGGTATACATAGTTTCAAAGATTTTCTTCAAAAAAGTGCCACAGGACAGCTGATTTAACAGTTTTGTGACGTTTCCATTAGAACTTGATGCTTACAGCACTTTTTCTAAAGGATGTCTTTCCTAAAGAGGCATTTTCACTTTTTAGCTCATAAAAGAAGTTTCAGTCTGGGAAGAGGCCAAAAGTGGATTTTGTGAAGGTAAACATAGTTTCAAAGATTTTCTTCAAAAAAGGGCCTCAGGACAGCTGATTTAACAGTTTTGTGACGTTTTCATGAATATCTGCTGTTTTCAGCACTTTACTGCCTTAAGATGCATTTTCACTTTTTATGCTCTTAAAATAAGTTTCAGTCTGGGAAGAGGCCAAAAGTGGATTTTGTGAAGGTAAACATAGTTTCAAAGATTTTCTTCAAAAAAGGGCCTCAGGACAGCTGATTTAACAGTTTTGTGACGTTTTCATGAATATCTGCTGTTTTCAGCACTTTACTGCCTTAAGATGCATTTTCACTTTTTATGCTCTTAAAATAAGTTTCAGTCTGGGAAGAGGCCAAAAGTGGATTTTGTGAAGGTAAACATAGTTTCAAAGATTTTCTTCAAAAAAGGGCCTCAGGACAGCTGATTTAACAGTTTTGTGACGTTTTCATGAATATCTGCTGTTTTCAGCACTTTACTGCCTTAAGATGCATTTTCACTTTTTATGCTCTTAAAATAAGTTTCAGTCTGGGAAGAGTCCAAAAGTGGATTTTGTAAAGGTATACATAGTTTCAAAGATTTTCTTCAAAAAGTGCCACAGGACAGCTGATTTAACAGTTTTGTGACGTTTCCATTAGAACTTGATGCTTACAGCACTTTTTCTAAAGGAAGTCTTTCCTAAAGAGGCATTTTCACTTTTTATGCTCATAAAAGAAGTTTCAGTCTGGGAAGAGGCCAAAAGTGGATTTTGTGAAGGTAAACATAGTTTCAAAGATTTTCTTCAAAAAAGGGCCTCAGGACAGCTGATTTAACAGTTTTGTGACGTTTCCATTAGAACTTGATGCTTACAGCACTTTTTCTAAAGAAAGTCTTTCCTAAACAGGCATTTTCACTTTTTATGCTCATAAAAGAAGTTTCAGTCTGGGAAGAGGCCAAAAGTGGATTTTGTGAAGGTAAACATAGTTTCAAAGATTTTCTTCAAAAAAGGGCCTCAGGACAGCTGATTTAACAGTTTTGTGACGTTTTCATGAATATCTGCTGTTTTCAGCACTTTACTGCCTTAAGATGCATTTTCACTTTTTATGCTTTTAAAATAAGTTTCAGTCTGGGAAGAGGCCAAAAGTGGATTTTGTGAAGGTAAACATAGTTTCAAAGATTTTCTTCAAAAAAGGGCCTCAGGACAGCTGATTTAACAGTTTTGTGACGTTTTCATGAATATCTGCTGTTTTCAGCACTTTACTGCCTTAAGATGCATTTTCACTTTTTATGCTCTTAAAATAAGTTTCAGGCTGGGAAGAGGCCAAAAGTGGATTTTGTGAAGGTATACATAGTTTCAAAGATTTTCTTCAAAAAAGTGCCACAGGACAGCTGATTTAACAGTTTTGTGACGTTTCCATTAGAACTTGATGCTTACAGCACTTTTTCTAAAGGAAGTCTTTCCTAAAGAGGCATTTTCACTTTTTATGCTCATAAAAGAAGTTTCAGTCTGGGAAGAGGCCAAAAGTGGATTTTGTGAAGGTAAACATAGTTTCAAAGATTTTTTTCAAAAAAGTGCCTCAGGACAGTTGATTTAACAGTTTCGTGATGTTTTCATGAATATCTGCTGTTTTCAGCACTTTACTGCCTTAAGATGCATTTTCACTTTTTATGCTCATAAAAGAAGTTTCAGTCTGGGAAGAGGCCAAAAGTGGATTTTGTGAAGGTAAACATAGTTTCAAGGATTTTCTTCAAAAAAGTGACTCAGGACAGCTGATTTAACAGTTTTGTGACGTTTTCATGAATATCTGCTGTTTTCAGCACTTTACTGCCTTAAGATGCATTTTCACTTTTTATGCTCTTAAAATAAGTTTCAGGCTGGGAAGAGGCCAAAAGTGGATTTTGTGAAGGTATACATAGTTTCAAAGATTTTCTTCAAAAAAGTGCCACAGGACAGCTGATTTAACAGTTTTGTGACGTTTCCATTAGAACTTGATGCTTACAGCACTTTTTCTAAAGGATGTCTTTCCTAAAGATGCATTTTCACTTTTTAGCTCATAAAAGAAGTTTCAGTCTGGGAAGAGGCCAAAAGTGGATTTTGTGAAGGTAAACATAGTTTCAAAGATTTTCTTCAAAAAAGGGCCTCAGGACAGCTGATTTAACAGTTTTGTGACGTTTTCATGAATATCTGCTGTTTTCAGCACTTTACTGCCTTAAGATGCATTTTCACTTTTTATGCTCTTAAAATAAGTTTCAGTCTGGGAAGGCCAAAAGTGGATTTTGTGAAGGTAAACATAGTTTCAAAAATTTTCTTCAAAAAAGGGCCTCAGGACAGCTGATTTAACAGTTTTGTGACGTTTTCATGAATATCTGCTGTTTTCAGCACTTTACTGCCTTAAGATGCATTTTCACTTTTTATGCTCTTAAAATAAGTTTCAGTCTGGGAAGAGGCCAAAAGTGGATTTTGTGAAGGTAAACATAGTTTCAAAGATTTTCTTCAAAAAAGTGCCTCAGGACAGCTGATTTAACAGTTTCGTGATGTTTTCATGAATATCTGCTGTTTTCAGCACGTTACTGCCTTAGATGCATTTTCACTTTTTATGCTCTTAAAAGAAGTTTCAGTCTGGGAAGAGGCCAAAAGTGGATTTTGTGAAGGTAAACATAGTTTCAAAGATTTTCTTCAAAAAAGGGCCTCAGGACAGCTGATTTAACAGTTTCGTGATGTTTTCATGAATATCTGCTGTTTTCAGCACGTTACTGCCTTAAGATGCATTTTCACTTTTTATGCTCTTAAAAGAAGTTTCAGGCAGGGATGAGGCCAAAGTGGATTTTGTGAAGGTATACATAGTTTCAAAGATTTTCTTCAAAAAAGTGCCACAGGACAGCTGATTTAACAGTTTTGTGACGTTTCCATTAGAACTTGATGCTTACAGCACTTTTTCTAAAGAAAGTCTTTCCTAAAGAGGCATTTTCACTTTTTATGCTCATAAAAGAAGTTTCAGTCTGGGAAGAGGCCAAAAGTGGATTTTGTGAAGGTAAACATAGTTTCAAAGATTTTCTTCAAAAAAGTGACTCAGGACAGCTGATTTAACAGTTTTGTGACGTTTTCATGAATATCTGCTGTTTTCAGCACTTTACTGCCTTAAGATGCATTTTCACTTTTTATGCTCTTAAAATAAGTTTCAGGCTGGGAAGAGGCCAAAAGTGGATTTTGTGAAGGTATACATAGTTTCAAAGATTTTCTTCAAAAAAGTGCCACAGGACAGCTGATTTAACAGTTTTGTGACGTTTCCATTAGAACTTGATGGTTACAGCACTTTTTCTAAAGGAAGTCTTTCCTAAAGAGGCATTTTCACTTTTTATGCTCATAAAAGAAGTTTCAGTCTGGGAAGAGGTCAAAAGTGGATTTTGTGAAGGTAAACATAGTTTCAAAGATTTTTTTCAAAAAAGTGCCTCAGGACAGTTGATTTAACAGTTTCGTGATGTTTTCATGAATATCTGCTGTTTTCAGCACTTTACTGCCTTAAGATGCATTTTCACTTTTTATGCTCATAAAAGAAGTTTCAGTCTGGGAAGAGGCCAAAAGTGGATTTTGTGAAGGTAAACATAGTTTCAAAGATTTTCTTCAAAAAAGTGCCACAGGACAGCTGATTTAACAGTTTTGTGACGTTTTCATGAATATCTGCTGTTTTCAGCACTTTACTGCCTTAAGATGCATTTTCACTTTTTATGCTCTTAAAAGAAGTTTCAGGCTGGGATGAGGCCAAAAGTGGATTTTGTGAAGGTAAACATAGTTTCAAAGATTTTCTTCAAAAAAGTGCCACAGGACAGCTGATTTAACAGTTTCGTGATGTTTTCATGAATATCTGCTGTTTTCAGCACTTTACTGCCTTAAGATGCATTTTCACTTTTTATGCTCTTGAAATAAGTTTCAGGCTGGGAAGAGGCCAAAAGTGGATTTGTGAAGGTAAACATAGTTTCAAAGATTTTCTTCAAAAAGGGCCTCAGGACAGCTGATTTAACAGTTTTGTGACGTTTCCATTAGAACTTGATGCTTACAGCACTTTTTCTAAAGAAAGTCTTTCCTAAAGAGGCATTTTCACTTTTTATGCTCATAAAATAAGTTTCAGTCTGGGAAGAGGCCAAAAGTGGATTTTGTGAAGGTAAACATAGTTTCAAAGATTTTTCTTTCAAAAAAGTGACTCAGGACAGCTGATTTAACAGTTTTGTGACGTTTTCATGAATATCTGCTGTTTTCAGCACTTTACTGCCTTAAGATGCATTTTCACTTTTTATGCTCTTAAAATAAGTTTCAGGCTGGGAAGAGGCCAAAAGTGGATTTTGTGAAGGTAAACATAGTTTCAAAGATTTTCTTCAAAAAAGGGCCTCAGGACAGCTGATTTAACAGTTTTGTGACGTTTTCATGAATATCTGCTGTTTTCAGCACTTTACTGCCTTAAGATGCATTTTCACTTTTTATGCTCTTAAAATAAATTTCAGTCTGGGAAGAGGCCAAAAGTGGATTTTGTGAAGGTAAACATAGTTTCAAAGATTTTCTTCAAAAAAGGGCCTCAGGACAGCTGATTTAACAGTTTTGTGACGTTTTCATGAATATCTGCTGTTTTCATCACTTTACTGCCTTAAGATGCATTTTCACTTTTTATGCTCTTAAAATAAGTTTCAGGCTGGGAAGAGGCCAAAAGTGGATTTTGTGAAGGTATACATAGTTTCAAAGATTTTCTTCAAAAAAGTGCCACAGGACAGCTGATTTAACAGTTTTGTGACGTTTCCATTAGAACTTGATGCTTACAGCACTTTTTCTAAAGGAAGTCTTTCCTAAAGAGGCATTTTCACTTTTTATGCTCATAAAAGAAGTTTCAGTCTGGGAAGAGGCCAAAAGTGGATTTTGTGAAGGTAAACATAGTTTCAAAGATTTTCTTCAAAAAAGTGACTCAGGACAGCTGATTTAACAGTTTTGGTGACGTTTTCATGAATATCTGCTGTTTTCAGCACGTTACTGCCTTAAGATGCATTTTCACTTTTTATGCTCTTAAAAGAAGTTTCAGTCTGGAAGAGGCCAAAAGTGGATTTTGTGAAGGTAAACATAGTTTCAAAGATTTTCTTCAAAAAAGTGACTCAGGACAGCTGATTTAACAGTTTTGTGACGTTTTCATGAATATCTGCTGTTTTCAGCACTTTACTGCCTTAAGATGCATTTTCACTTTTTATGCTCTTAAAATAAGTTTCAGGCTGGGAAGAGGCCAAAAGTGGATTTTGTGAAGGTAAACATAGTTTCAAAGATTTTCTTCAAAAAAGGGCCCTCAGGACAGCTGATTTAACAGTTTTGTGACGTTTTCATGAATATCTGCTGTTTTCAGCACTTTACTGCCTTAAGATGCATTTCACTTTTTATGCTCTTAAAATAAGTTTCAGTCTGGGAAGAGGCCAAAAGTGGATTTTGTGAAGGTAAACATAGTTTCAAAGATTTTCTTCAAAAAAGGGCCTCAGGACAGCTGATTTAACAGTTTTGTGACGTTTTCATGAATATCTGCTGTTTTCATCACTTTACTGCCTTAAGATGCATTTTCACTTTTTATGCTCTTAAAATAAGTTTCAGGCTGGGAAGAGGCCAAAAGTGGATTTTGTGAAGGTATACATAGTTTCAAAGATTTTCTTCAAAAAAGTGCCACAGGACAGCTGATTTAACAGTTTTGTGACGTTTCCATTAGAACTTGATGCTTACAGCACTTTTTCTAAAGGAAGTCTTTCCTAAAGAGGCATTTTCACTTTTTATGCTCATAAAAGAAGTTTCAGTCTGGGAAGAGGCCAAAAGTGGATTTTGTGAAGGTAAACATAGTTTCAAAGATTTTCTTCAAAAAAGTGACTCAGGACAGCTGATTTAACAGTTTTGTGACGTTTTCATGAATATCTGCTGTTTTCAGCACGTTACTGCCTTAAGATGCATTTTCACTTTTTATGCTCTTAAAAGAAGTTTCAGGCAGGGATGAGGCCAAAAGTGGATTTTGTGAAGGTATACATAGTTTCAAAGATTTTCTTCAAAAAAGTGCCACAGGACAGCTGATTTAACAGTTTTGTGACGTTTCCATTAGAACTTGATGCTTACAGCACTTTTTCTAAAGAAAGTCTTTCCTAAAGAGACATTTTCACTTTTTATGCTCATAAAAGAAGTTTCAGTCTGGGAAGAGGCCAAAAGTGGATTTTGTGAAGGTAAACATAGTTTCAAAGATTTTCTTCAAAAAAGTGACTCAGGACAGCTGATTTAACAGTTTTGTGACGTTTTCATGAATATCTGCTGTTTTCAGCACTTTACTGCCTTAAGATGCATTTTCACTTTTTATGCTCTTAAAATAAGTTTCAGGCTGGGAAGAGGCCAAAAGTGGATTTTGTGAAGGTATACATAGTTTCAAAGATTTTCTTCAAAAAAGTGCCACAGGACAGCTGATTTAACAGTTTTGTGACGTTTCCATTAGAACTTGATGCTTACAGCACTTTTTCTAAAGGAAGTCTTTCCTAAAGAGGCATTTTCACTTTTTATGCTCATAAAAGAAGTTTCAGTCTGGGAAGAGGCCAAAAGTGGATTTTGTGAAGGTAAACATAGTTTCAAAGATTTTCTTCAAAAAAGTGACTCAGGACAGCTGATTTAACAGTTTTGTGACGTTTTCATGAATATCTGCTGTTTTCAGCACTTTACTGCCTTAAGATGCATTTTCACTTTTTATGCTCTTAAAATAAGTTTCAGGCTGGGAAGAGGCCAAAAGTGGATTTTGTGAAGGTATACATAGTTTCAAAGATTTTCTTCAAAAAAGTGCCACAGGACAGCTGATTTAACAGTTTTGTGACGTTTCCATTAGAACTTGATGCTTACAGCACTTTTTCTAAAGAAAGTCTTTCCTAAAGAGGCATTTTCACTTTTTATGCTCATAAAATAAGTTTCAGTCTGGGAAGAGGCCAAAAGTGGATTTTGTGAAGGTAAACATAGTTTCAAAGATTTTCTTCAAAAAAGTGACTCAGGACAGCTGATTTAACAGTTTTGTGACGTTTTCATGAATATCTGCTGTTTTCAGCACTTTACTGCCTTAAGATGCATTTTCACTTTTTATGCTCTTAAAATAAGTTTCAGGCTGGGAAGAGGCCAAAAGTGGATTTTGTGAAGGTATACATAGTTTCAAAGATTTTCTTCAAAAAAGTGCCACAGGACAGCTGATTTAACAGTTTTGTGACGTTTCCATTAGAACTTGATGCTTACAGCACTTTTTCTAAAGGAAGTCTTTCCCTAAAGAGGCATTTTCACTTTTTATGCTCATAAAAGAAGTTTCAGTCTGGGAAGAGGCCAAAAGTGGATTTTGTGAAGGTAAACATAGTTTCAAAGATTTTCTTCAAAAAAGTGACTCAGGACAGCTGATTTAACAGTTTTGTGACGTTTTCATGAATATCTGCTGTTTTCAGCACTTTACTGCCTTAAGATGCATTTTCACTTTTTATGCTCTTAAAATAAGTTTCAGGCTGGGAAGAGGCCAAAAGTGGATTTTGTGAAGGTATACATAGTTTCAAAGATTTTCTTCAAAAAAGTGCCACAGGACAGCTGATTTAACAGTTTTGTGACGTTTCCATTAGAACTTGATGCTTACAGCACTTTTTCTAAAGGAAGTCTTTCCTAAAGAGGCATTTTCACTTTTTATGCTCATAAAAGAAGTTTCAGTCTGGGAAGAGGCCAAAAGTGGATTTTGTGAAGGTAAACATAGTTTCAAAGATTTTTCTTCAAAAAAGTGACTCAGGACAGCTGATTTAACAGTTTTGTGACGTTTTCATGAATATCTGCTGTTTTCAGCACTTTACTGCCTTAAGATGCATTTTCACTTTTTATGCTCTTAAAATAAGTTTCAGGCTGGGAAGAGGCCAAAAGTGGATTTTGTGAAGGTATACATAGTTTCAAAGATTTTCTTCAAAAAAGTGCCACAGGACAGCTGATTTAACAGTTTTGTGACGTTTCCATTAGAACTTGATGCTTACAGCACTTTTTCTAAAGAAAGTCTTTCCTAAAGAGGCATTTTCACTTTTTATGCTCATAAAATAAGTTTCAGTCTGGGAAGAGGCCAAAAGTGGATTTTGTGAAGGTAAACATAGTTTCAAAGATTTTCTTCAAAAAAGTGACTCAGGACAGGCTGATTTAACAGTTTTGTGACGTTTTCATGAATATCTGCTGTTTTCAGCACTTTACTGCCTTAAGATGCATTTTCACTTTTTATGCTCTTAAAATAAGTTTCAGGCTGGGAAGAGGCCAAAAGTGGATTTTGTGAAGGTAAACATAGTTTCAAAGATTTTCTTCAAAAAGGGCCTCAGGACAGCTGATTTAACAGTTTTGTGACGTTTTCATGAATATCTGCTGTTTTCAGCACTTTACTGCCTTAAGATGCATTTTCACTTTTTATGCTCTTAAAATAAGTTTCAGTCTGGGAAGAGGCCAAAAGTGGATTTTGTGAAGGTAAACATAGTTTCAAAGATTTTCTTCAAAAAAGTGCCACAGGACAGCTGATTTAACAGTTTTGTGACGTTTCCATTAGAACTTGATGCTTACAGCACTTTTTCTAAAGGAAGTCTTTCCTAAAGAGGCATTTTCACTTTTTATGCTCATAAAAGAAGTTTCAGTCTGGGAAGAGGCCAAAAGTGGATTTTGTGAAGGTAAACATAGTTTCAAAGATTTTCTTCAAAAAAGTGACTCAGGACAGCTGATTTAACAGTTTTGTGACGTTTTCATGAATATCTGCTGTTTTCAGCACGTTACTGCCTTAAGATGCATTTTCACTTTTTATGCTCTTAAAAGAAGTTTCAGTCTGGGAAGAGGCCAAAAGTGGATTTTGTGAAGGTAAACATAGTTTCAAAGATTTTCTTCAAAAAAGTGACTCAGGACAGCTGATTTAACAGTTTTGTGACGTTTTCATGAATATCTGCTGTTTTCAGCACTTTACTGCCTTAAGATGCATTTTCACTTTTTATGCTCTTAAAATAAGTTTCAGGCTGGGAAGAGGCCAAAAGTGGATTTTGTGAAGGTAAACATAGTTTCAAAGATTTTCTTCAAAAAAGGGCCTCAGGACAGCTGATTTAACAGTTTTGTGACGTTTTCATGAATATCTGCTGTTTTCAGCACTTTACTGCCTTAAGATGCATTTTCACTTTTTATGCTCTTAAAATAAGTTTCAGTCTGGGAAGAGGCCAAAAGTGGATTTTGTGAAGGTAAACATAGTTTCAAAGATTTTCTTCAAAAAAGGGCCTCAGGACAGCTGATTTAACAGTTTTGTGACGTTTTCATGAATATCTGCTGTTTTCATCACTTTACTGCCTTAAGATGCATTTTCACTTTTTATGCTCTTAAAATAAGTTTCAGGCTGGGAAGAGGCCAAAAGTGGATTTTGTGAAGGTATACATAGTTTCAAAGATTTTCTTCAAAAAAGTGCCACAGGACAGCTGATTTAACAGTTTTGTGACGTTTCCATTAGAACTTGATGCTTACAGCACTTTTTCTAAAGGAAGTCTTTCCTAAAGAGTCATTTTCACTTTTTATGCTCATAAAAGAAGTTTCAGTCTGGGAAGAGGCCAAAAGTGGATTTTGTGAAGGTAAACATAGTTTCAAAGATTTTCTTCAAAAAAGTGACTCAGGACAGCTGATTTAACAGTTTTGTGACGTTTTCATGAATATCTGCTGTTTTCAGCACGTTACTGCCTTAAGATGCATTTTCACTTTTTATGCTCTTAAAAGAAGTTTCAGGCAGGGATGAGGCCAAAAGTGGATTTTGTGAAGGTATACATAGTTTCAAAGATTTTCTTCAAAAAAGTGCCACAGGACAGCTGATTTAACAGTTTTGTGACGTTTCCATTAGAACTTGATGCTTACAGCACTTTTTCTAAAGAAAGTCTTTCCTAAAGAGACATTTTCACTTTTTATGCTCATAAAAGAAGTTTCAGTCTGGGAAGAGGCCAAAAGTGGATTTTGTGAAGGTAAACATAGTTTCAAAGATTTTCTTCAAAAAAAGTGACTCAGGACAGCTGATTTAACAGTTTTGTGACGTTTTCATGAATATCTGCTGTTTTCAGCACTTTACTGCCTTAAGATGCATTTTCACTTTTTATGCTCTTAAAATAAGTTTCAGGCTGGGAAGAGGCCAAAAGTGGATTTTGTGAAGGTATACATAGTTTCAAAGATTTTCTTCAAAAAAGTGCCACAGGACAGCTGATTTAACAGTTTTGTGACGTTTCCATTAGAACTTGATGCTTACAGCACTTTTTCTAAAGGAAGTCTTTCCTAAAGAGGCATTTTCACTTTTTATGCTCATAAAAGAAGTTTCAGTCTGGGAAGAGGCCAAAAGTGGATTTTGTGAAGGTAAACATAGTTTCAAAGATTTTCTTCAAAAAAGTGACTCAGGACAGCTGATTTAACAGTTTTGTGACGTTTTCATGAATATCTGCTGTTTTCAGCACTTTACTGCCTTAAGATGCATTTTCACTTTTTATGCTCTTAAAATAAGTTTCAGGCTGGGAAGAGGCCAAAAGTGGATTTTGTGAAGGTATACATAGTTTCAAAGATTTTCTTCAAAAAAGTGCCACAGGACAGCTGATTTAACAGTTTTGTGACGTTTCCATTAGAACTTGATGCTTACAGCACTTTTTCTAAAGGAAGTCTTTCCTAAAGAGGCATTTTCACTTTTTATGCTCATAAAAGAAGTTTCAGTCTGGGAAGAGGCCAAAAGTGGATTTTGTGAAGGTAAACATAGTTTCAAAGATTTTTTTCAAAAAAGTGCCTCAGGACAGTTGATTTAACAGTTTCGTGATGTTTTCATGAATATCTGCTGTTTTCAGCACTTTACTGCCTTAAGATGCATTTTCACTTTTTATGCTCATAAAAGAAGTTTCAGTCTGGGAAGAGACCAAAAGTGGATTTTGTGAAGGTAAACATAGTTTCAAAGATTTTCTTCAAAAAAGTGACTCAGGACAGCTGATTTAACAGTTTTGTGACGTTTTCATGAATATCTGCTGTTTTCAGCACTTTACTGCCTTAAGATGCATTTTCACTTTTTATGCTCTTAAAATAAGTTTCAGGCTGGGAAGAGGCCAAAAGTGGATTTTGTGAAGGTATACATAGTTTCAAAGATTTTCTTCAAAAAAGTGCCACAGGACAGCTGATTTAACAGTTTTGTGACGTTTCCATTAGAACTTGATGCTTACAGCACTTTTTCTAAAGGATGTCTTTCCTAAAGAGGCATTTTCACTTTTTAGCTCATAAAAGAAGTTTCAGTCTGGGAAGAGGCCAAAAGTGGATTTTGTGAAGGTAAACATAGTTTCAAAGATTTTCTTCAAAAAAGTGACTCAGGACAGCTGATTTAACAGTTTTGTGACGTTTTCATGAATATCTGCTGTTTTCAGCACTTTACTGCCTTAAGATGCATTTTCACTTTTTATGCTCATAAAAGAAGTTTCAGTCTGGGAAGAGGCCAAAAGTGGATTTTGTGAAGGTAAACATAGTTTCAAAGATTTTCTTCAAAAAAGTGACTCAGGACAGCTGATTTAACAGTTTTGTGACGTTTTCATGAATATCTGCTGTTTTCAGCACTTTACTGCCTTAAGATGCATTTTCACTTTTTATGCTCTTAAAATAAGTTTCAGGCTGGGAAGAGGCCAAAAGTGGATTTTGTGAAGGTATACATAGTTTCAAAGATTTTCTTCAAAAAAGTGCCACAGGACAGCTGATTTAACAGTTTTGTGACGTTTCCATTAGAACTTGATGCTTACAGCACTTTTTCTAAAGGATGTCTTTCCTAAAGAGGCATTTTCACTTTTTAGCTCATAAAAGAAGTTTCAGTCTGGGAAGAGGCCAAAAGTGGATTTTGTGAAGGTAAACATAGTTTCAAAGATTTTCTTCAAAAAAGGGCCTCAGGACAGCTGATTTAACAGTTTCGTGATGTTTTCATGAATATCTGCTGTTTTCAGCACGTTACTGCCTTAAGATGCATTTTCACTTTTTATGCTCTTAAAAGAAGTTTCAGGCAGGGATGAGGCCAAAAGTGGATTTTGTGAAGGTATACATAGTTTCAAAGATTTTCTTCAAAAAAGTGCCACAGGACAGCTGATTTAACAGTTTTGTGACGTTTCCATTAGAACTTGATGCTTACAGCACTTTTTCTAAAGAAAGTCTTTCCTAAAGAGGCATTTTCACTTTTTATGCTCATAAAAGAAGTTTCAGTCTGGGAAGAGGCCAAAAGTGGATTTTGTGAAGGTAAACATAGTTTCAAAGATTTTCTTCAAAAAAGTGACTCAGGACAGCTGATTTAACAGTTTTGTGACGTTTTCATGAATATCTGCTGTTTTCAGCACTTTACTGCCTTAAGATGCATTTTCACTTTTTATGCTCTTAAAATAAGTTTCAGGCTGGGAAGAGGCCAAAAGTGGATTTTGTGAAGGTATACATAGTTTCAAAGATTTTCTTCAAAAAAGTGCCACAGGACAGCTGATTTAACAGTTTTGTGACGTTTCCATTAGAACTTGATGGTTACAGCACTTTTTCTAAAGGAAGTCTTTCCTAAAGAGGCATTTTCACTTTTTATGCTCATAAAAGAAGTTTCAGTCTGGGAAGAGGTCAAAAGTGGATTTTGTGAAGGTATACATAGTTTCAAAGATTTTCTTCAAAAAAGTGACTCAGGACAGCTGATTTAACAGTTTTGTGACGTTTTCATGAATATCTGCTGTTTTCAGCACTTTACTGCCTTAAGATGCATTTTCACTTTTTATGCTCATAAAAGAAGTTTCAGTCTGGGAAGAGGCCAAAAGTGGATTTTGTGAAGGTAAACATAGTTTCAAAGATTTTCTTCAAAAAAGTGACTCAGGACAGCTGATTTAACAGTTTTGTGACGTTTTCATGAATATCTGCTGTTTTCAGCACTTTACTGCCTTAAGATGCATTTTCACTTTTTATGCTCTTAAAATAAGTTTCAGGCTGGGAAGAGGCCAAAAGTGGATTTTGTGAAGGTATACATAGTTTCAAAGATTTTCTTCAAAAAAGTGCCACAGGACAGCTGATTTAACAGTTTTGTGACGTTTCCATTAGAACTTGATGCTTACAGCACTTTTTCTAAAGGATGTCTTTCCTAAAGAGGCATTTTCACTTTTTAGCTCATAAAAGAAGTTTCAGTCTGGGAAGAGGCCAAAAGTGGATTTTGTGAAGGTAAACATAGTTTCAAAGATTTTCTTCAAAAAAGGGCCTCAGGACAGCTGATTTAACAGTTTCGTGATGTTTTCATGAATATCTGCTGTTTTCAGCACGTTACTGCCTTAAGATGCATTTTCACTTTTTATGCTCTTAAAAGAAGTTTCAGGCAGGGATGAGGCCAAAAGTGGATTTTGTGAAGGTATACATAGTTTCAAAGATTTTCTTCAAAAAAGTGCCACAGGACAGCTGATTTAACAGTTTTGTGACGTTTCCATTAGAACTTGATGCTTACAGCACTTTTTCTAAAGAAAGTCTTTCCTAAAGAGGCATTTTCACTTTTTATGCTCATAAAAGAAGTTTCAGTCTGGGAAGAGGCCAAAAGTGGATTTTGTGAAGGTAAACATAGTTTCAAAGATTTTCTTCAAAAAAGTGACTCAGGACAGCTGATTTAACAGTTTTGTGACGTTTTCATGAATATCTGCTGTTTTCAGCACTTTACTGCCTTAAGATGCATTTTCACTTTTTATGCTCTTAAAATAAGTTTCAGGCTGGGAAGAGGCCAAAAGTGGATTTTGTGAAGGTATACATAGTTTCAAAGATTTTCTTCAAAAAAGTGCCACAGGACAGCTGATTTAACAGTTTTGTGACGTTTCCATTAGAACTTGATGGTTACAGCACTTTTTCTAAAGGAAGTCTTTCCTAAAGAGGCATTTTCACTTTTTATGCTCATAAAAGAAGTTTCAGTCTGGGAAGAGGTCAAAAGTGGATTTTGTGAAGGTATACATAGTTTCAAAGATTTTCTTCAAAAAAGTGACTCAGGACAGCTGATTTAACAGTTTTGTGACGTTTTCATGAATATCTGCTGTTTTCAGCACTTTACTGCCTTAAGATGCATTTTCACTTTTTATGCTCATAAAAGAAGTTTCAGTCTGGGAAGAGGCCAAAAGTGGATTTTGTGAAGGTAAACATAGTTTCAAAGATTTTCTTCAAAAAAGTGCCACAGGACAGCTGATTTAACAGTTTTGTGACGTTTTCATGAATATCTGCTGTTTTCAGCACTTTACTGCCTTAAGATGCATTTTCACTTTTTATGCTCTTAAAAGAAGTTTCAGTCTGGGAAGAGGCCAAAAGTGGATTTTGTGAAGGTAAACATAGTTTCAAAGATTTTCTTCAAAAAAGGGCCTCAGGACAGCTGATTTAACAGTTTTGTGACGTTTTCATGAATATCTGCTGTTTTCAGCACTTTACTGCCTTAAGATGCATTTTCACTTTTTATGCTCTTAAAATAAGTTTCAGTCTGGGAAGAGTCCAAAAGTGGATTTTGTAAAGGTATACATAGTTTCAAAGATTTTCTTCAAAAAGTGCCACAGGACAGCTGATTTAACAGTTTTGTGACGTTTCCATTAGAACTTGATGCTTACAGCACTTTTTCTAAAGGAAGTCTTTCCTAAAGAGGCATTTTCACTTTTTATGCTCATAAAAGAAGTTTCAGTCTGGGAAGAGGCCAAAAGTGGATTTTGTGAAGGTAAACATAGTTTCAAAGATTTTTTTCAAAAAAGTGCCTCAGGACAGTTGATTTAACAGTTTCGTGATGTTTTCATGAATATCTGCTGTTTTCAGCACTTTACTGCCTTAAGATGCATTTTCACTTTTTATGCTCATAAAAGAAGTTTCAGTCTGGGAAGAGGCCAAAAGTGGATTTTGTGAAGGTAAACATAGTTTCAAAGATTTTCTTCAAAAAAGTGCCACAGGACAGCTGATTTAACAGTTTTGTGACGTTTTCATGAATATCTGCTGTTTTCAGCACTTTACTGCCTTAAGATGCATTTTCACTTTTTATGCTCTTAAAAGAAGTTTCAGGCTGGGATGAGGCCAAAAGTGGATTTTGTGAAGGTAAACATAGTTTCAAAGATTTTCTTCAAAAAAGTGCCACAGGACAGCTGATTTAACAGTTTTGTGACGTTTTCATGAATATCTGCTGTTTTCAGCACTTTACTGCCTTAAGATGCATTTTCACTTTTTATGCTCATAAAAGAAGTTTCAGTCTGGGAAGAGGCCAAAAGTGGATTTTGTGAAGGTAAACATAGTTTCAAAGATTTTCTTCAAAAAAGTGACTCAGGACAGCTGATTTAACAGTTTTGTGACGTTTTCATGAATATCTGCTGTTTTCAGCACTTTACTGCCTTAAGATGCATTTTCACTTTTTATGCTCTTAAAATAAGTTTCAGGCTGGGAAGAGGCCAAAAGTGGATTTTGTGAAGGTATACATAGTTTCAAAGATTTTCTTCAAAAAAGTGCCACAGGACAGCTGATTTAACAGTTTTGTGACGTTTCCATTAGAACTTGATGCTTACAGCACTTTTTCTAAAGGATGTCTTTCCTAAAGAGGCATTTTCACTTTTTAGCTCATAAAAGAAGTTTCAGTCTGGGAAGAGGCCAAAAGTGGATTTTGTGAAGGTAAACATAGTTTCAAAGATTTTCTTCAAAAAAGGGCCTCAGGACAGCTGATTTAACAGTTTCGTGATGTTTTCATGAATATCTGCTGTTTTCAGCACGTTACTGCCTTAAGATGCATTTTCACTTTTTATGCTCTTAAAAGAAGTTTCAGGCAGGGATGAGGCCAAAAGTGGATTTTGTGAAGGTATACATAGTTTCAAAGATTTTCTTCAAAAAAGTGCCACAGGACAGCTGATTTAACAGTTTTGTGACGTTTCCATTAGAACTTGATGCTTACAGCACTTTTTCTAAAGAAAGTCTTTCCTAAAGAGGCATTTTCACTTTTTATGCTCATAAAAGAAGTTTCAGTCTGGGAAGAGGCCAAAAGTGGATTTTGTGAAGGTAAACATAGTTTCAAAGATTTTCTTCAAAAAGTGACTCAGGACAGCTGATTTAACAGTTTTGTGACGTTTTCATGAATATCTGCTGTTTTCAGCACTTTACTGCCTTAAGATGCATTTTCACTTTTTATGCTCTTAAAATAAGTTTCAGGCTGGGAAGAGGCCAAAAGTGGATTTTGTGAAGGTATACATAGTTTCAAAGATTTTCTTCAAAAAAGTGCCACAGGACAGCTGATTTAACAGTTTTGTGACGTTTCCATTAGAACTTGATGGTTACAGCACTTTTTCTAAAGGAAGTCTTTCCTAAAGAGGCATTTTCACTTTTTATGCTCATAAAAGAAGTTTCAGTCTGGGAAGAGGTCAAAAGTGGATTTTGTGAAGGTATACATAGTTTCAAAGATTTTCTTCAAAAAAGTGACTCAGGACAGCTGATTTAACAGTTTTGTGACGTTTTCATGAATATCTGCTGTTTTCAGCACTTTACTGCCTTAAGATGCATTTTCACTTTTTATGCTCATAAAAGAAGTTTCAGTCTGGGAAGAGGCCAAAAGTGGATTTTGTGAAGGTAAACATAGTTTCAAAGATTTTCTTCAAAAAAGTGCCACAGGACAGCTGATTTAACAGTTTTGTGACGTTTTCATGAATATCTGCTGTTTTCAGCACTTTACTGCCTTAAGATGCATTTTCACTTTTTATGCTCTTAAAAGAAGTTTCAGTCTGGGAAGAGGCCAAAAGTGGATTTTGTGAAGGTAAACATAGTTTCAAAGATTTTCTTCAAAAAAGGGCCTCAGGACAGCTGATTTAACAGTTTTGTGACGTTTTCATGAATATCTGCTGTTTTCAGCACTTTACTGCCTTAAGATGCATTTTCACTTTTTATGCTCTTAAAATAAGTTTCAGTCTGGGAAGAGTCCAAAAGTGGATTTTGTAAAGGTATACATAGTTTCAAAGATTTTCTTCAAAAAGTGCCACAGGACAGCTGATTTAACAGTTTTGTGACGTTTCCATTAGAACTTGATGCTTACAGCACTTTTTCTAAAGGAAGTCTTTCCTAAAGAGGCATTTTCACTTTTTATGCTCATAAAAGAAGTTTCAGTCTGGGAAGAGGCCAAAAGTGGATTTTGTGAAGGTAAACATAGTTTCAAAGATTTTTTTCAAAAAAGTGCCTCAGGACAGTTGATTTAACAGTTTCGTGATGTTTTCATGAATATCTGCTGTTTTCAGCACTTTACTGCCTTAAGATGCATTTTCACTTTTTATGCTCATAAAAGAAGTTTCAGTCTGGGAAGAGGCCAAAAGTGGATTTTGTGAAGGTAAACATAGTTTCAAAGATTTTCTTCAAAAAAGTGCCACAGGACAGCTGATTTAACAGTTTTGTGACGTTTTCATGAATATCTGCTGTTTTCAGCACTTTACTGCCTTAAGATGCATTTTCACTTTTTATGCTCTTAAAAGAAGTTTCAGGCTGGGATGAGGCCAAAAGTGGATTTTGTGAAGGTAAACATAGTTTCAAAGATTTTCTTCAAAAAAGTGCCACAGGACAGCTGATTTAACAGTTTCGTGATGTTTTCATGAATATCTGCTGTTTTCAGCACTTTACTGCCTTAAGATGCATTTTCACTTTTTATGCTCTTGAAATAAGTTTCAGGCTGGGAAGAGGCCAAAAGTGGATTTTGTGAAGGTAAACATAGTTTCAAAGATTTTCTTCAAAAAAGGGCCTCAGGACAGCTGATTTAACAGTTTTGTGACGTTTCCATTAGAACTTGATGCTTACAGCACTTTTTCTAAAGAAAGTCTTTCCTAAAGAGGCATTTTCACTTTTTATGCTCATAAAATAAGTTTCAGTCTGGGAAGAGGCCAAAAGTGGATTTTGTGAAGGTAAACATAGTTTCAAAGATTTTCTTCAAAAAAGTGACTCAGGACAGCTGATTTAACAGTTTTGTGACGTTTTCATGAATATCTGCTGTTTTCAGCACTTTACTGCCTTAAGATGCATTTTCACTTTTTATGCTCTTAAAATAAGTTTCAGGCTGGGAAGAGGCCAAAAGTGGATTTTGTGAAGGTATACATAGTTTCAAAGATTTTCTTCAAAAAAGTGCCACAGGACAGCTGATTTAACAGTTTTGTGACGTTTCCATTAGAACTTGATGCTTACAGCACTTTTTCTAAAGAAAGTCTTTCCTAAAGAGGCATTTTCACTTTTTATGCTCATAAAAGAAGTTTCAGTCTGGGAAGAGGCCAAAAGTGGATTTTGTGAAGGTAAACATAGTTTCAAAGATTTTCTTCAAAAAAGTGACTCAGGACAGCTGATTTAACAGTTTTGTGACGTTTTCATGAATATCTGCTGTTTTCAGCACTTTACTGCCTTAAGATGCATTTTCACTTTTTATGCTCTTAAAATAAGTTTCAGGCTGGGAAGAGGCCAAAAGTGGATTTTGTGAAGGTATACATAGTTTCAAAGATTTTCTTCAAAAAAGTGCCACAGGACAGCTGATTTAACAGTTTTGTGACGTTTCCATTAGAACTTGATGGTTACAGCACTTTTTCTAAAGGAAGTCTTTCCTAAAGAGGCATTTTCACTTTTTATGCTCATAAAAGAAGTTTCAGTCTGGGAAGAGGTCAAAAGTGGATTTTGTGAAGGTAAACATAGTTTCAAAGATTTTTTTCAAAAAAGTGCCTCAGGACAGTTGATTTAACAGTTTCGTGATGTTTTCATGAATATCTGCTGTTTTCAGCACTTTACTGCCTTAAGATGCATTTTCACTTTTTATGCTCATAAAAGAAGTTTCAGTCTGGGAAGAGGCCAAAAGTGGATTTTGTGAAGGTAAACATAGTTTCAAAGATTTTCTTCAAAAAAGTGCCACAGGACAGCTGATTTAACAGTTTTGTGACGTTTTCATGAATATCTGCTGTTTTCAGCACTTTACTGCCTTAAGATGCATTTTCACTTTTTATGCTCTTAAAAGAAGTTTCAGTCTGGGAAGAGGCCAAAAGTGGATTTTGTGAAGGTAAACATAGTTTCAAAGATTTTCTTCAAAAAAGGGCCTCAGGACAGCTGATTTAACAGTTTTGTGACGTTTTCATGAATATCTGCTGTTTTCAGCACTTTACTGCCTTAAGATGCATTTTCACTTTTTATGCTCTTAAAATAAGTTTCAGTCTGGGAAGAGTCCAAAAGTGGATTTTGTAAAGGTATACATAGTTTCAAAGATTTTCTTCAAAAAGTGCCACAGGACAGCTGATTTAACAGTTTTGTGACGTTTCCATTAGAACTTGATGCTTACAGCACTTTTTCTAAAGGAAGTCTTTCCTAAAGAGGCATTTTCACTTTTTATGCTCATAAAAGAAGTTTCAGTCTGGGAAGAGGCCAAAAGTGGATTTTGTGAAGGTAAACATAGTTTCAAAGATTTTTTTCAAAAAAGTGCCTCAGGACAGTTGATTTAACAGTTTCGTGATGTTTTCATGAATATCTGCTGTTTTCAGCACTTTACTGCCTTAAGATGCATTTTCACTTTTTATGCTCATAAAAGAAGTTTCAGTCTGGGAAGAGGCCAAAAGTGGATTTTGTGAAGGTAAACATAGTTTCAAAGATTTTCTTCAAAAAAGTACCACAGGACAGCTGATTTAACAGTTTTGTGACGTTTTCATGAATATCTGCTGTTTTCAGCACTTTACTGCCTTAAGATGCATTTTCACTTTTTATGCTCTTAAAAGAAGTTTCAGGCTGGGATGAGGCCAAAAGTGGATTTTGTGAAGGTAAACATAGTTTCAAAGATTTTCTTCAAAAAAGTGCCACAGGACAGCTGATTTAACAGTTTCGTGATGTTTTCATGAATATCTGCTGTTTTCAGCACTTTACTGCCTTAAGATGCATTTTCACTTTTTATGCTCTTGAAATAAGTTTCAGGCTGGGAAGAGGCCAAAAGTGGATTTTGTGAAGGTAAACATAGTTTCAAAGATTTTCTTCAAAAAAGGGCCTCAGGACAGCTGATTTAACAGTTTTGTGACGTTTCCATTAGAACTTGATGCTTACAGCACTTTTTCTAAAGAAAGTCTTTCCTAAAGAGGCATTTTCACTTTTTATGCTCATAAAATAAGTTTCAGTCTGGGAAGAGGCCAAAAGTGGATTTTGTGAAGGTAAACATAGTTTCAAAGATTTTCTTCAAAAAAGTGACTCAGGACAGCTGATTTAACAGTTTTGTGACGTTTTCATGAATATCTGCTGTTTTCAGCACTTTACTGCCTTAAGATGCATTTTCACTTTTTATGCTCTTAAAATAAGTTTCAGGCTGGGAAGAGGCCAAAAGTGGATTTTGTGAAGGTATACATAGTTTCAAAGATTTTCTTCAAAAAAGTGCC
>NW_027176557.1:0-40982 GCF_023349555.1 Cebidichthys violaceus | reverse complement strand
AAACTATGTGTTACTTTCACAAAATCACTTTTGGCCTTTTCACAGCCTGACCTCATTTTAATAGCATAACAAGTGAAATATCATCTTTAGGCAGTAAAGTAAACTATCCTTATCCACTTTTCTGAAGAAAATCATGGAAACTAGGTTTACTGTCACAAATATCCTCTTTTGGACTTGTCCCAGCCTTAAAACCTTTTTAAAGAGCATACAAAGTGAAAATGCATCTCTAACTAGTAACAATGCTGAGAACTGCAGATATTCATGAAATTGACTTGAAACTGTGAAATCAACTGTCCTGAGCCACAATTTTGAAAAAAGTCTTAGAACTATGTTTACTTTCACAAAAACCTCTTTTGGACTTTTCCCAACCTTAAAACTTATTTTAAGAGCATACAAAGTGAAAATGCATCTCTAACTAGTAAAATGCTGAAAACTGCAGATATTCATGAAAACATCATGAAACTTAATTAAACTGTCCGTAGCAACTTTTCTGAAGAAAATCATTGAAACTATGTTTACTTTCACAAAATCCACTTTTGGCCTTTTCCCAGCCTGACCTCATTTTAATAGCATACAAAGTGAAAATGCATCTCTAACTACTAAAATGCTGAGAACTGCAGATATTCATGAAATTGACTTGAAACTGTGAAATCAACTGTCCTGAGCCACAATTTTGAAAAAAACTCTTAGAAACTATGTTTACTTTCACAAAATCCTCTTTTGGACTTTTCCCAACCTTAAAACTTATTTTAAGAGCATACAAAGTGAAAATGCATCTCTAACTAGTAAAATGCTGAAAACTGCAGATATACATGAAATTGACTTGAAACTGTGCAATCAATTGTCCTGAGCCACAATTTTGAAAGTCTTTGAAACTATGTTTACTTTCACAAAATCCACTTTTGGCCTTTTCCCAACCTTAAAACTTATTTTAAGAGCATACAAATTGAAATATGCATCTCTAACTAGTAAAATGCTGAAAACTGCAGATATTCATGAAAACATCATGAAACTTAATTAAACTGTCCATAGCAATTTTTCTGAAGAAAATCTTTGAAACTATGTTTACTTTGCACAAAATCCTCTTTGGACTTTTCCCAGCCTTAAAACCGTTTTAAAGAGCATACAAAGTGAAAATGCATCTCTAACTAGTAAAATGCTGAGAACTGCAGATATTCATGAAATTGACTTGAAACTGTGAAATCAACTGTCCTGAGCCACAATTTTGAAAAAAGTCTTAGAAACTATGTTTACTTTCACAAAAACCTCTTTGGACTTTTCCCAACCTTAAAACTTATTTTAAGAGCATACAAATTGAAAATGCATCTCTAACTAGTAAAATGCTGAAACTGCAGATATCATGAAACATCATGAAACTTAATTAAACTGTCCGTAGCAACTTTTCTGAAGAAAATCATTGAAACTATGTTTACTTTCACAAATCCACTTTTGGCCTTTTCCCAGCCTGACCTCATTTTAATAGCATACAAAGTGAAAATGCATCTCTAACTAGTAAAATGCTGAAAACTGCAGATATTCATGAAATTGACTTGAAACTGTGCAATCAATTGTCCTGAGCCACAATTTTGAAAAAGTCTTTGAAACTATGTTTACTTTCACAAAATCCACTTTTGGCATTTTCCCAACCTTAAAACTTATTTTAAGAGCATACAAATTGACAATGCATCTCTAACTAGTAAAATGCTGAACACTGCAGATATTCATGAAAACATCATGAAACTTAATTAAACTGTCCATAGCAACTTTTCTGAAGAAAATCTTTGAAACTATGTTACTTTCACAAAATCCACTTTTGGACTTTTCCCAGCCTGACCTCATTTTAATAACATAACAAGTGAAAATACATCTTTAGGCAGTAAAGTAAACTATCCTTATCCACTTTTCTGAAGAAAATCTTTGAAACTATGTTTACTTTCACAAAATCCTCTTTGGCCTTTTCCCAGCCTGACCTCATTTTAATAGCATAACACTTGAAAATACATCTGTAGGCAGTAAAGTAAACTGTCCTTATCCACTGTTCTGAAGAAAATCATTGAAACTATGTTACTTTCACAAATCCTCTTTGGACTTTTCCCAGCCTTAAAACCTTTTTAAAGAGCATACAAAGTGAAAATGCATCTCTAACTAGTAAAATGCTGACAACTGCAGATATTCATGAAATTGACTTGAAACTGTGAAATCAACTGTCCTGAGCCACAATTTTGAAAAAAGTCTTTGAAACTATGTTTACTTTCACATAATCCACTTTTGGGACTTTTCCCACCTTAAAACTTATTTTAAGAGCATACAAAGTGAAAATGCATCTCTAACTAGTAAAATGCTGAAAACTGCAGATATTCATGAAAACATCATGAAACTTAATTAAACTGTCCATAGCAACTTTTCTGAAGAAAATCTTTGAAACTATGTTTACTTTCACAAAATCCACTTTTGGCCTTGTCACAGCCTGACCTCATTTTAATAACATAACAAGTGAAAATACATCTTTAGGCAGTAAAGTAAACTATCCTTATCCACTTTTCTGAAGAAAATCTTTGAAACTATGTTTACTTTCACAAATCCTCTTTGGCCTTTTCCCAGCCTTAGAACCTTTTTAAAGAGCACACAAAGTGAAAATGCATCTCTAACTAGTACAATGCTGAAAACTGCAGATATTCATGAAATTGACTTGAAACTGTGAAATCAATTGTCCTGAGCCACAATTTGAAAAAGTCTTTGAAACTATGTTTACTTTCACAAAATCCTCTTTGGCCTTTTCCCAGCCTTAGAACCTTTTAAAGAGCATACAAAGTGAAAATGCATCTCTAACTAGTACAATGCTGAAAACTGCAGATATTCATGAAATTGACTTGAAACTGTGAAATCAATTGTCCTGAGCCACAATTTTGAAAAAGTCTTTGAAACTATGTTTACTTTCACAAAATCCACTTTTGGCCTTTTCCCAGCCTGACCTCATTTTAATAGCATAACAAGTGAAAATACATCTTTAGGCAGTAAAGTAAACTATCCTTATCCACTTTTCTGAAGAAAATCATTGAAACTATGTTTACTTTCACAAATCCTCTTTTGGACTTTTCCCAGCCTTAAAACCTTTTTAAAGAGCATACAAAGTGAAAATGCATCTCTAACTAGTAAAATGCTGAGACCTGCAGATATTCATGAAATTGACTTGAAACTGTGAAATCAACTGTCCTGAGCCACAATTTTGAAAAAACTCTTTGAAACTATGTTTACTTTCACAAAATCCTCTTTTGGACTTTTCCCAACCTTAAACTTATTTTAAGAGCATACAAAGTGAAAATGCATCTCTAACTAGTAAAATGCTGAGAACTGCAGATATTCATGAAATTGACTTGAAACTGTGAAATCAACTGTCCTGAGCCACAATTTTGAAAAAAGTCTTTGAAACTATGTTTACTTTAAAAAAATCCACTTTTGGCCTTTTCCCTTCCTGAACTCATTTTAATAGCATAACAAGTGAAAATACATCTTTAGGCAGTAAAGTAAACTATCCTTATTCACTTTTCTGAAGAAAATCTTTGAAACTATGTTTACTTTCACAAAATCCACTTTTGGCCTTTTCCCAGCCTGACCTCATTTTAATAGCATAACACTTGAAAATACATCTTTAGGCAGTAAAGTAAACTGTCCTTATCCACTTTTCTGAAGAAAATCATTGAAACTATGTTTACTTTCACAACATCCTCTTTTGGACTTTTCCCAGCCTTAAAACCTTTTTAAAGAGCATACAAAGTGAAAATGCATCTCTAACTAGTAAAATGCTGAGAACTGCAGATATTCATGAAATTTACTTGAAACTGTGAAATCAACTGTCCTGAGCCACAATTTTGAAAAAAGTCTTAGAAACTATGTTTACTTTCACAAAATCCTCTTTTGGACTTTTCCCAACCTTAAAACTTATTTTAAGAGCATACAAAGTGAAAATGCATCTCTAACTAGTAAAATGCTCTAAACTGCAGATATTCATGAAAACATCATGAAACTTAATTAAACTGTCCATAGCAACTTTTCTGAAGAAAATCTTTGAAACTATGTTTACTTTCACAAAATCCACTTTTGGCCTTTTCCCAGCCTGACCTCATTTTAATAGCATAACAAGTGAAAATACATCTTTAGGCAGTAAAGTAAACTATCCTTATCCACTTTTCTGAAGAAAATCATTGAAACTATGTTTACTTTCACAAAATCCTCTTTTGGACTTTTCCCAGCCTTAAAACCTTTTAAAGAGCATACAAAGTGAAAATGCATCTCTAACTAGTAAAATGCTGAGAACTGCAGATATTCATGAAATTGACTTGAAACTGTGAAATCAACTGTCCTGAGCCACAATTTGAAAAAAGTCTTAGAAACTATGTTTACTTTCACAAAATCCTCTTTTGGACTTTTCCCAACATTAAAACTTATTTTAAGAGCATACAAAGTGAAAATGCATCTCTAACTAGTAAAATGCTGAAAACTGCAGATATTCATGAAAACATCATGAAACTTAATTAAACTGTCCGTAGCAACTTTTCTGAAGAAAATCTTTGAAACTATGTTTACTTTCACAAAATCCACTTTTGGCCTTTTCCCAGCCTGACCTCATTTTAATAGCATAACACTTGAAAATACATCTTTAGGCAGTAAAGTAAACTGTCCTTATCCACTTTTCTGAAGAAAATCATTGAAACTATGTTTACTTTCACAAAATCCTCTTTTGGACTTTTCCCAGCCTTAAAACCTTTTTAAAGAGCATACAAAGTGAAAATGCATCTCTAACTAGTAAAATGCTGAAACTGCAGATATTCATGAAATTGATTTGAAACTGTGAAATCAACTGTCCTGAGCCACAATTTTGAAAAAACTCTTAGAAACTATGTTTACTTTCACAAAATCCTCTTTTGGACTTTTCCCAACCTTAAAACTTATTTTAAGAGCATACAAAGTGAAAATGCATCTCTAACTAGTAAAATGCTGAGAACTGCAGATATTCATGAAATTGACTTGAAACTGTGAAATCAACTGTCCTGAGCCACAATTTTGAAAAAAGTCTTTGAAACTATGTTTACTTTCACAAAATCCACTTTGGCCTTTTCCCTTCCTGACCTCATTTTAATAGCATAACAAGTGAAAATACATATTTAGGCAGTAAAGTAAACTATCCTTATCCACTTTTCTGAAGAAAATCTTTGAAACTATGTTTACTTTCACAAAATCCACTTTTGGCCTTTTCCCAGCCTGACCTCATTTTAATAGCATAACACTTGAAAATACATCTTTAGGCAGTAAAGTAAACTGTCCTTATCCACTTTTCTGAAGAAAATCATGGAAACTATGTTTACTTTCACAAAATCCTCTTTTGGACTTTTCCCAGCCTTAAAACCTTTTTAAAGAGCATACAAGTGAAAATGCATCTCTACTAGTAAAATGCTGAAACCTGCAGATATTCATGAAATTGACTTGAAACTGTGAAATCAACTGTCCTGAGCCACAATTTTGAAAAAACTCTTTGAAACTATGTTTACTTTCACAAAATCCTCTTTTGGACTTTTCCCAACCTTAAAACTTATTTTAAGAGCATACAAAGTGAAAATGCATCTCTAACTAGTAAAATGCTGAAAACTGCAGATATTAATGAAATTGACTTGAAACTGTGCAATCAATTGTCCTGAGCCACAATTTTGAAAAAGTCTTTGAAACTATGTTTACTTTCACAAAATCCACTTTGGCCTTTTCCCAACCTTAAAACTTATTTTAAGAGCATACAAAGTGAAAATGCATCTCTAACTAGTAAAATGCTGAAAACTGCAGATATTCATGAAATTGACTTGAAACTGTGCAATCAATTGTCCTGAGCCACAATTTGAAAAAGTCTTTGAAACTATGTTTACTTTCACAAAATCCACTTTTGGCCTTTTCCCAACCTTAAAACTTATTTTAGGAGCATACAAATTGAAAATGCATCTCTAACTAGTAAAATGCTGAAAACTGCAGATATTCATGAAAACATCATGAAACTTAATTAAACTGTCCATAGCAACTTTTCTGAAGAAAATCTTTGAAACTATGTTTACTTTCACAAAATCCACTTTTGGCCTTTTCCAGCCTGACCTCATTTTAATAACATAACAAGTGAAAATACATCTTTAGGCAGTAAAGTAAACTATCCTTATCCACTTTTCTGAAGAAAATCTTTGAAACTATGTTTACTTTCACAAAATCCTCTTTTGGCCTTTTCCCAGCCTTAGAACCTTTTTAAAGAGCATACAAAGTGAAAATGCATCTCTAACTAGTACAATGCTGAAAACTGCAGATATTCATGAAATTGACTTGAAACTGTGAAATCATTGTCCTGAGCCACAATTTTGAAAAAGTCTTTGAAACTATGTTTACTTTCACAAAATCCACTTTCGGCCTTTTCCCAGCATGACCTCATTTTAATAGCATAACAAGTGAAAATACATCTTTAGGCAGTAAAGTAAACTATCCTTATCCACTTTTCTGAAGAAAATCATTGAAACTATGTTTACTTTCACAAAATCCACTTTTGGCCTTTTCCAAGCCTGACCTCATTTTAATAGCATACAAAGTGAAAATGCATCTCTAACTAGTAAAATGCTGAGAACTGCAGATATTCATGAAATTGACTTGAAACTGTGAAATCAACTGTCCTGAGCCACAATTTTGAAAAAAGTCTTAGAAACTATGTTTACTTTCACAAATCCTCTTTTGGACTTTTCCCAACCTTAAAACTTATTTTAAGAGCATACAAAGTGAAAATGCATCTCTAACTAGTAAAATGCTGAAAACTGCAGATATTCATGAAATTGACTTGAAACTGTGCAATCAATTGTCCTGAGCCACAATTTTGAAAAAGTCTTTGAAACTATGTTTACTTTCACAAAATCCACTTTTGGCCTTTTCCCAACCTTAAAACTTATTTTAAGAGCATACAAATTGAAAATGCATCTCTAACTAGTAAAATGCTGAAAACTGCAGATATTCATGAAAACATCATGAAACTTAATTAAACTGTCCATAGCAACTTTTCTGAAGAAAATCTTTGAAACTATGTTTACTTTCACAAAATCCACTTTTGGCCTTTTCCCAGCCTGACCTCATTTTAATAACATAACAAGTGAAAATACATCTTTAGGCAGTAAAGTAAACTATCCTTATCCACTTTTCTGAAGAAAATCTTTGAAACTATGTTTACTTTCACAAAATCCTCTTTTGGCCTTTTCCCAGCCTTAGAACCTTTTTAAAGAGCATACAAAGTGAAAATGCATCTCTAACTAGTACAATGCTGAAAACTGCAGATATTCATGAAATTGACTTGAAACTGTGAAATCAATTGTCCTGAGCCACAATTTGAAAAAGTCTTTGAAACTATGTTTACTTTCACCAAAATCCACTTTCGGCCTTTTCCCAGCATGACCTCATTTTAATAGCATAACAAGTGAAAATACATCTTTAGGCAGTAAAGTAAACTATCCTTATCCACTTTTCTGAAGAAAATCATTGAAACTATGTTTACTTTCACAAATCCACTTTTGGCCTTTTCCAAGCCTGACCTCATTTTAATAGCATACAAAGTGAAAATGCATCTCTAACTAGTAACATGCTGAGACCTGCAGATATTCATGAAATTGACTTGAAACTGTGAAATCAACTGTCCCTGAGCCACAATTTTGAAAAAAGTCTTAGAAACTATGTTTACTTTCACAAAATCCTCTTTTGGACTTTTCCCAACCTTAAAACTTATTTTAAGAGCATACAAAGTGAAAATGCATCTCTAACTAGTAAAATGCTGAAAACTGCAGATATTCATGAAATTGACTTGAAACTGTGCAATCAATTGTCCTGAGCCACAATTTTGAAAAAGTCTTTGAAACTATGTTTACTTTCACAAAATCCACTTTTGGCCTTTTCCCAACCTTAAAACTTATTTTAAGAGCATACAAATTGAAAATGCATCTCTAACTAGTAAAATGCTGAAAACTGCAGATATTCATGAAAACATCATGAAACTTAATTAAACTGTCCATAGCAATTTTTCTGAAGAAAATCTTTGAAACTATGTTTACTTTCACAAAATCCTCTTTTGGACTTTTCCCAGCCTTAAAACCTTTTTAAAGAGCATACAAAGTGAAAATGCATCTCTAACTAGTAAAATGCTGAGAACTGCAGATATTCATGAAATTGACTTGAAACTGTGAAATCAACTGTCCTGAGCCACAATTTTGAAAAAAGTCTTAGAAACTATGTTTACTTTCACAAAAACCTCTTTTGGACTTTTCCCAACCTTAAAACTTATTTAAGAGCATACAAAGTGAAAATGCATCTCTAACTAGTAAAATGCTGAAAACTGCAGATATTCATGAAAACATCATGAAACTTAATTAAACTGTCCGTAGCAACTTTTCTGAAGAAAATCATTGAAACTATGTTTACTTTCACAAAATCCGCTTTTGGCCTTTTCCCAGCCTGACCTCATTTTAATAGCATACAAAGTGAAAATGCATCTCTAACTAGTAAAATGCTGAGAACTGCAGATATTCATGAAATTGACTTGAAACTGTGAAATCAACTGTCCTGAGCCACAATTTTGAAAAAACTCTTTGAAACTATGTTTACTTTCACAAAATCCTCTTTTGGACTTTTCCCAACCTTAAAACTTATTTTAAGAGCATACAAAGTGAAAATGCATCTCTAACTAGTAAAATGCTGAGAACTGCAGATATTCATGAAATTGACTTGAAACTGTGAAATCAACTGTCCTGAGCCACAATTTTGAAAAAAGTCTTAGAAACTATGTTTACTTTCACAAAATCCTCTTTTGGACTTTTCCCAACCTTAAAACTTATTTTAAGAGCATACAAAGTGAAAATGCATCTCTAACTAGTAAAATGCTGAAAACTGCAGATATTCATGAAAACATCATGAAACTTAATTAAACTGTCCGTAGCAACTTTTCTGAAGAAAATCATTGAAACTATGTTTTCTTTCACAAAATCCACTTTGGCCTTTCCCAGCCTGACCTCATTTTAATAGCATAACACTTGAAAATACATCTTTAGGCAGTAAAGTAAACTGTCCTTATCCACTTTTCTGAAGAAAATCATTGAAACTATGTTTCCTTTCACAAATCCTCTTTGGACTTTTCCCAGCCTTAAAACCTTTTAAAGAGCATACAAAGTGAAAATGCATCTCTAACTAGTAAAATGCTGAAAACTGCAGATATTCATGAAATTGACTTGAAACGGTGAAATCAACTGTCCTGAGCCACAATTTTGAAAAAGTCTTTGAAACTATGTTTACTTTCACAAAATCCACTTTTGGCCTTTTCCCAACCTTAAAACTTATTTTAAGAGCATACAAATTGAAAATGCATCTCTAACTATTAAAATGCTGAAAACTGCAGATATTCATGAAAACATCATGAAACTTAATTAAACTGTCCATAGCAACTTTTCTAAAGAAAATCTTTGAAACTATGTTTACTTTCACAAAATCCACTTTTGGCCTTTTCCCAGCCTGACCTCATTTTAATAACATAACAAGTGAAAATACATCTTTAGGCAGTAAAGTAAACTATCCTTATCCACTTTTCTGAAGAAAATCTTTGAAACTATGTTTACTTTCACAAAATCATCTTTTGGCCTTTTCCCAGCCTTAGAACCTTTTAAAGAGCATACAAAGTGAAAATGCATCTCTAACTAGTACAATGCTGAAAACTGCAGATATTCATGAAATTGACTTGAAACTGTGCAATCAATTGTCCTGAGCCACAATTTTGAAAAAGTCTTTGAAACTATGTTTACTTTCACAAAATCCACTTTTGGCCTTTTCCCAGCCTGACCTCATTTTAATAGCATAACAAGTGAAAATACATCTTTAGGCAGTAAAGTAAACTATCCTTATCCACTTTTCTGAAGAAAATCATTGAAACTATGTTTACTTTCACAAAATCCTCTTTTGGACTTTTCCCAGCCTTAAAACCTTTTTAAAGAGCATACACAGTGAAAATGCATCTCTAACTAGTAAAATGCTGAGAACTGCAGATATTCATGAAATTGACTTGAAACTGTGAAATCAACTGTCCTGAGCCACAATTTTGAAAAAAGTCTTAGAAACTATGTTTACTTTCACAAAAACCTCTTTTGGACTTTTCCCAACCTTAAAACTTATTTTAAGAGCATACAAAGTGAAAATGCATCTCTAACTAGTAAAATGCTGAAAACTGCAGATATTCATGAAAACATCATGAAACTTAATTAAACTGTCCATAGCAACTTTCTGAAGAAAATCTTTGAAACTATGTTTAATTTCACAAAATCCACTTTTGGCCTTTTCCCAGCCTGACCTCATTTTAATAACATAACAAGTGAAAATACATCTTTAGCAGTAAAGTAAACTATCCTTATCCACTTTTCTGAAGAAAATCTTTGAAACTATGTTTACTTTCACAAAATCCTCTTTTGGCCTTTTCCCAGCCTTAGAACCTTTTTAAAGAGCATACAAGTGAAAATGCATCTCTAACTAGTACAATGCTGAAAACTGCAGATATTCATGAAATTGACTTGAAACTGTGAAATCAATTGTCCTGAGCCACAATTTTGAAAAAGTCTTTGAAACTATGTTTACTTTCACAAATCCACTTTCGGCCTTTTCCCAGCATGACCTCATTTTAATAGCATAACAAGTGAAAATACATCTTTAGGCAGTAAAGTAAACTATCCTTATCCACTTTTCTGAAGAAAATCATTGAAACTATGTTTACTTTCACAAAATCCACTTTTGGCCTTTTCCAAGCCTGACCTCATTTTAATAGCATACAAAGTGAAAATGCATCTCTAACTAGTAAAATGCTGAGAACTGCAGATATTCATGAAATTGACTTGAAACTGTGAAATCAACTGTCCTGAGCCACAATTTTGAAAAAAGTCTTAGAAACTATGTTTACTTTCACAAAATCCTCTTTTGGACTTTTCCCAACCTTAAAACTTATTTTAAGAGCATACAAAGTGAAAATGCATCTCTAACTAGTAAAATGCTGAAAACTGCAGATATTCATGAAATTGACTTGAAACTGTGCAATCAATTGTCCTGAGCCACAATTTTGAAACAAGTCTTTGAAACTATGTTTACTTCACAAATCCACTTTTGGCCTTTTCCCAACCTTAAAACTTATTTTAAGAGCATACAAATTGAAAATGCATCTCTAACTAGTAAAATGCTGAAAACTGCAGATATTCATGAAAACATCATGAAACTTAATTAAACTGTCCATAGCAATTTTTCTGAAGAAAATCTTTGAAACTATGTTTACTTTCACAAAATCCTCTTTTGGACTTTTCCAGCCTTAAAACCTTTTAAAGAGCATACAAAGTGAAAAGCATCTCTAACTAGTAAAATGCTGAGAACTGCAGATATTCATGAAATTGACTTGAAACTGTGAAATCAACTGTCCTGAGCCACAATTTTGAAAAAAGTCTTAGAAACCTATGTTTACTTTCACAAAACCTCTTTTGGACTTTTCCCAACCTTAAAACTTATTTTAAGAGCATACAAAGTGAAAATGCATCTCTAACTAGTAAAATGCTGAAAACTGCAGATATTCATGAAAACATCATGAAACTTAATTAAACTGTCCGTAGCAACTTTTCTGAAGAAAATCATTGAAACTATGTTTACTTTCACAAAATCCGCTTTTGGCCTTTTCCCAGCCTGACCTCATTTTAATAGCATACAAAGTGAAAATGCATCTCTAACTAGTAAAATGCTGAGAACTGCAGATATTCATGAAATTGACTTGAAACTGTGAAATCAACTGTCCTGAGCCACAATTTTGAAAAAACTCTTTGAAACTATGTTTACTTTCACAAAATCCTCTTTTGGACTTTTCCCAACCTTAAAACTTATTTTAAGAGCATACAAAGTGAAAATGCATCTCTAACTAGTAAAATGCTGAGAACTGCAGATATTCATGAAATTGACTTGAAACTGTGAAATCAACTGTCCTGAGCCACAATTTTGAAAAAAGTCTTAGAAACTATGTTTACTTTCACAAAATCCTCTTTTGGACTTTTCCCAACCTTAAAACTTATTTTAAGAGCATACAAAGTGAAAATGCATCTCTAACTAGTAAAATGCTGAAAACTGCAGATATTCATGAAAACATCATGAAACTTAATTAAACTGTCCGTAGCAACTTTTCTGAAGAAAATCATTGAAACTATGTTTTCTTTCACAAAATCCACTTTTGGCCTTTTCCCAGCCTGACCTCATTTTAATAGCATAACACTTGAAAATACATCTTTAGGCAGTAAAGTAAACTGTCCTTATCCACTTTTCTGAAGAAAATCATTGAAACTATGTTTCCTTTCACAAAATCCTCTTTTGGACTTTTCCCAGCCTTAAAACCTTTTTAAAGAGCATACAAAGTGAAAATGCATCTCTAACTAGTAAAATGCTGAAAACTGCAGATATTCATGAAATTGACTTGAAACTGTGAAATCAACTGTCCTGAGCCACAATTTTGAAAAAGTCTTTGAAACTATGTTTACTTTCACAAAATCCACTTTTGGCCTTTTCCCAACCTTAAAACTTATTTTAAGAGCATACAAATTGAAAATGCATCTCTAACTATTAAAATGCTGAAAACTGCAGATATTCATGAAAACATCATGAAACTTAATTAAACTGTCCATAGCAACTTTTCTAAAGAAAATCTTTGAAACTATGTTTACTTTCACAAAATCCACTTTTGGCCTTTTCCCAGCCTGACCTCATTTTAATAACATAACAAGTGAAAATACATCTTTAGGCAGTAAAGTAAACTATCCTTATCCACTTTTCTGAAGAAAATCTTTGAAACTATGTTTACTTTCACAAAATCATCTTTTGGCCTTTTCCCAGCCTTAGAACCTTTTTAAAGAGCATACAAAGTGAAAATGCATCTCTAACTAGTACAATGCTGAAAACTGCAGATATTCATGAAATTGACTTGAAACTGTGCAATCAATTGTCCTGAGCCACAATTTTGAAAAAGTCTTTGAAACTATGTTTACTTTCACAAAATCCACTTTTGGCCTTTTCCCAACCTTAAAACTTATTTTAAGAGCATACAAATTGAAAATGCATCTCTAACTAGTAAAATGCTGAAAACTGCAGATATTCATGAAAACATCATGAAACTTAATTAAACTGTCCATAGCAACTTTTCTGAAGAAAGTCTTTGAAACTATGTTTACTTTCACAAAATCCACTTTTGGCCTTTTCCCAGCCTGACCTCATTTTAATAGCATAACACTTGAAAATACATCTTTAGGCAGTAAAGTAAACTGTCCTTATCCACTTTTCTGAAGAAAATCATTGAAACTATGTTTACTTTCACAAAATCCTCTTTTGGACTTTTCCCAGCCTTAAAACCTTTTTAAAGAGCATACAAAGTGAAAATGCATCTCTAACTAGTACAATGATGAAAACTGCAGATATTCATGAAATTGACTTGAAACTGTGAAATCAATTGTCCTGAGCCACAATTTTGAAAAAGTCTTTGAAACTATGTTTACTTTCACAAAATCCGCTTTTGGCCTTTTCCCAGCCTGACCTCATTTTAATAGCATACAAAGTGAAAATGCATCTCTAACTAGTAAAATGCTGAGAACTGCAGATATTCATGAAATTGACTTGAAACTGTGAAATCAACTGTCCTGAGCCACAATTTTGAAAAAAGTCTTTGAAACTATGTTTACTTTCACAAAATCCTCTTTTGGACTTTTCCCAACTTTAAAACTTATTTTAAGAGCATACAAAGTGAAAATGCATCTCTAACTAGTAAAATGCTGAGAACTGCAGATATTCATGAAATTGACTTGAAACTGTGAAATCAACTGTCCTGAGCCACAATTTTGAAAAAGTCTTTGAAACTATGTTTACTTTCACAAAATCCACTTTTGGCCTTTTCCCAACCTTAAAACTTATTTTAAGAGCATACAAATTGAAAATGCATCTCTAACTATTAAAATGCTGAAAACTGCAGATATTCATGAAAACATCATGAAACTTAATTAAACTGTCCATAGCAACTTTTCTAAAGAAAATCTTTGAAACTATGTTTACTTTCACAAAATCCACTTTTGGCCTTTTCCCAGCCTGACCTCATTTTAATAACATAACAAGTGAAAATACATCTTTAGGCAGTAAAGTAAACTATCCTTATCCACTTTTCTGAAGAAAATCTTTGAAACTATGTTTACTTTCACAAAATCATCTTTTGGCCTTTTCCCAGCCTTAGAACCTTTTTAAAGAGCATACAAAGTGAAAATGCATCTCTAACTAGTACAATGCTGAAAACTGCAGATATTCATGAAATTGACTTGAAACTGTGCAATCAATTGTCCTGAGCCACAATTTTGAAAAAGTCTTTGAAACTATGTTTACTTTCACAAAATCCACTTTTGGCCTTTTCCCAACCTTAAAACTTATTTTAAGAGCATACAAATTGAAAATGCATCTCTAACTAGTAAAATGCTGAAAACTGCAGATATTCATGAAAACATCATGAAACTTAATTAAACTGTCCATAGCAACTTTTCTGAAGAAAGTCTTTGAAACTATGTTTACTTTCACAAAATCCACTTTTGGCCTTTTCCCAGCCTGACCTCATTTTAATAGCATAACACTTGAAAATACATCTTTAGGCAGTAAAGTAAACTGTCCTTATCCACTTTTCTGAAGAAAATCATTGAAACTATGTTTACTTTCACAAAATCCTCTTTTGGACTTTTCCCAGCCTTAAAACCTTTTTAAAGAGCATACAAAGTGAAAATGCATCTCTAACTAGTACAATGCTGAAAACTGCAGATATTCATGAAATTGACTTGAAACTGTGAAATCAATTGTCCTGAGCCACAATTTTGAAAAAGTCTTTGAAACTATGTTTACTTTCACAAAATCCGCTTTTGGCCTTTTCCCAGCCTGACCTCATTTTAATAGCATACAAAGTGAAAATGCATCTCTAACTAGTAAAATGCTGAGAACTGCAGATATTCATGAAATTGACTTGAAACTGTGAAATCAACTGTCCTGAGCCACAATTTTGAAAAAACTCTTTGAAACTATGTTTACTTTCACAAAATCCTCTTTTGGACTTTTCCCAACCTTAAAACTTATTTTAAGAGCATACAAAGTGAAAATGCATCTCTAACTAGTAAAATGCTGAGAACTGCAGATATTCATGAAATTGACTTGAAACTGTGAAATCAACTGTCCTGAGCCACAATTTTGAAAAAAGTCTTAGAAACTATGTTTACTTTCACAAAATCCTCTTTTGGACTTTTCCCAACCTTAAAACTTATTTTAGGAGCATACAAAGTGAAAATGCATCTCTAACTAGTAAAATGCTGAAAACTGCAGATATTCATGAAAACATCATGAAACTTAATTAAACTGTCCGTAGCAACTTTTCTGAAGAAAATCATTGAAACTATGTTTACTTTCACAAAATCCACTTTTGGCCTTTTCCCAGCCTGACCTCATTTTAATAGCATAACACTTGAAAATACATCTTTAGGCAGTAAAGTAAACTGTCCTTATCCACTTTTCTGAAGAAAATCATTGAAACTATGTTTACTTTCACAAAATCCTCTTTTGGACTTTTCCCAGCCTTAAAACCTTTTTAAAGAGCATACAAAGTGAAAATGCATCTCTAACTAGTAAAATGCTGAGAACTGCAGATATTCATGAAATTGACTTGAAACTGTGAAATCAACTGTCCTGAGCCACAATTTTGAAAAAAGTCTTAGAAACTATGTTTACTTTCACAAAATCCTCTTTTGGACTTTTCCCAACCTTAAAACTTATTTTAAGAGCATACAGAGTGAAAATGCATCTCTAACTAGTAAAATGCTGAAAACTGCAGATATTCATGAAAACATCATGAAACTTAATTAAACTGTCCATAGCAACTTTTCTGAAGAAAATCATTGAAACTATGTTTACTTTCACAAAATCCACTTTTGGCCTTTTCCCAGCCTGACCTCATTTTAATAGCATAACACTTGAAAATACATCTTTAGGCAGTAAAGTAAACTGTCCTTATCCACTTTTCTGAAGAAAATCATTGAAACTATGTTTACTTTCACAAAATCCTCTTTTGGACTTTTCCCAGCCTTAAAACCTTTTTAAAGAGCATACAAAGTGAAAATGCATCTCTAACTAGTAAAATGCTGAGAACTGCAGATATTCATGAAATTGACTTGAAACTGTGAAATCAACTGTCCTGAGCCACAATTTTGAAAAAAGTCTTAGAAACTATGTTTACTTTCACAAAATCCACTTTTGGCCTTTTCCCAACCTTAAAACTTATTTTAAGAGCATACAAATTGAAAATGCATCTCTAACAAGTAAAATGCTGAAAACTGCAGATATTCATGAAAACATCATGAAACTTAATTAAACTGTCCATAGCAACTTTTCTGAAGAAAATCTTTGAAACTATGTTTACTTTCACAAAATCCACTTTTGGCCTTTTCCCAGCCTGAACTCATTTTAATAACATAACAAGTGAAAATACATCTTTAGGCAGTAAAGTAAACTATCCTTATCCACTTTTCTGAAGAAAATCTTTGAAACTATGTTTACTTTCACAAAATCCTCTTTTGGCCTTTTCCCAGCCTTAGAACCTTTTTAAAGAGCATACAAAGTGAAAATGCATCTCTAACTAGTACAATGCTGAAAACTGCAGATATTCATGAAATTGACTTGAAACTGTGAAATCAATTGTCCTGAGCCACAATTTTGAAAAAGTCTTTGAAACTATGTTTACTTTCACAAAATCCACTTTTGGCCTTTTCGCTTCCTGACCTCATTTTAAGAGCATAACAAGTGAAAATACATCTTTAGGCAGTAAAGTAAACTATCCTTATCCACTTTTCTGAAGAAAATCTTTGAAACTATGTTTACTTTCACAAAATCCACTTTTGGCCTTTTCCCAGCCTGACCTCATTTTAATAGCATAACACTTGAAAATACATCTTTAGGCAGTAAAGTAAACTGTCCTTATCCACTTTTGTGAAGAAAATCATTGAAACTATGTTTACTTTCACAAAATCCTCTTTTGGAATTTTCCCAGCCTTAAAACCTTTTTAAAGAGCATACAAAGTGAAAATGCATCTCTAACTAGTAAAATGCTGAAAACTGCAGATATTCATGAAATTGACTTGAAACTGTGAAATCAACTGTCCTGAGCCACAATTTTGAAAAAAGTCTTAGAAACTATGTTTACTTTCACAAAATCCTCTTTTGGACTTTTCCCAACCTTAAAACTTATTTTAAGAGCATACAAAGTGAAAATGCATCTCTAACTAGTAAAATGCTGAAAACTGCAGATATTCATGAAATTGACTTGAAACTGTGCAATCAATTGTCCTGAGCCACAATTTTGAAAAAGTCTTTGAAACTATGTTTACTTTCACAAAATCCACTTTTGGCCTTTTCCCAACCTTAAAACTTATTTTAAGAGCATACAAATTGAAAATGCATCTCTAACTAGTAAAATGCTGAAAACTGCAGATATTCATGAAAACATCATGAAACTTAATTAAACTGTCCATAGCAACTTTTCTGAAGAAAATCTTTGAAACTATGTTTACTTTCACAAAATCCACTTTTGGCCTTTTCCCAGCCTGACCTCATTTTAATAACATAACAAGTGAAAATACATCTTTAGGCAGTAAAGTAAACTATCCTTATCCACTTTTCTGAAGAAAATCTTTGAAACTATGTTTACTTTCACAAAATCATCTTTTGGCCTTTTCCCAGCCTTAGAACCTTTTTAAAGAGCATACAAAGTGAAAATGCATCTCTAACTAGTACAATGCTGAAAACTGCAGATATTCATGAAATTGACTTGAAACTGTGAAATCAACTGTCCTGAGCCACAATTTTGAAAAAAGTCTTAGAAACTATGTTTACTTTCACAAAATCCTCTTTTGGACTTTTCCCAACCTTAAAACTTATTTTAAGAGCATACAAAGTGAAAATGCATCTCTAACTAGTAAAATGCTGAAAACTGCAGATATTCATGAAATTGAATTGAAACTGTGAAATCAATTGTCCTGAGCCACAATTTTGAAAAAGTCTTTGAAACTATGTTTACTTTCACAAAATCCTCTTTTGGACTTTTCCCAACCTTAAAACTTATTTTAAGAGCATACAAAGTGAAAATGCATCTCTAACTAGTAAAATGCTGAAAACTGCAGATATTCATGAAAACATCATGAAACTTAATTAAACTGTCCGTACCAACTTTTCTGAAGAAAATCATTGAAACTATGTTTACTTTCACAAAATCCACTTTTGGCCTTTTCCCAGCCTGACCTCATTTTAATAGCATACAAAGTGAAAATGCATCTCTAACTAGTAAAATGCTGAGAACTGCAGATATTCATGAAATTGACTTGAAACTGTGAAATCAACTGTCCTGAGCCACAATTTTGAAAAAACTCTTTGAAACTATGTTTACTTTCACAAAATCCTCTTTTGGACTTTTCCCAACCTTAAAACTTATTTTAAGAGCATACAAAGTGAAAATGCATCTCTAACTAGTAAAATGCTGAGAACTGCAGATATTCATGAAATTGACTTGAAACTGTGAAATCAACTGTCCTGAGCCACAATTTTGAAAAAAGTCTTAGAAACTATGTTTACTTTCACAAAATCCTCTTTTGGACTTTTCCCAACCTTAAAACTTATTTTAAGAGCATACAAAGTGAAAATGCATCTCTAACTAGTAAAATGCTGAAAACTGCAGATATTCATGAAAACATCATGAAACTTAATTAAACTGTCCGTAGCAAATTTTCTGAAGAAAATCATTGAAACTATGTTTACTTTCACAAAATCCACTTTTGGCCTTTTCCCAGCCTGACCTCATTTTAATAGCATAACACTTGAAAATACATCTTTAGGCAGTAAAGTAAACTGTCCTTATCCACTTTTCTGAAGAAAATCATTGAAACTATGTTTACTTTCACAAAATCCTCTTTTGGACTTTTCCCAGCCTTAAAACCTTTTTAAAGAGCATACAAAGTGAAAACGCATCTCTAACTATTAAAATGCTGAAAACTGCAGATATTCATGAAATTGACTTGAAACTGTGAAATCAACTGTCCTGAGCCACAATTTTGAAAAAAGTCTTTGAAACTATGTTTACTTTCACATAATCCACTTTTGGACTTTTCCCAACCTTAAAACTTATTTTAAGAGCATACAAAGTGAAAATGCATCTCTAACTAGTAAAATGCTGAAAACTGCAGATATTCATGAAAACATCATGAAACTTAATTAAACTGTCCATAGCAACTTTTCTGAAGAAAATCTTTGAAACTATGTTTACTTTCACAAAATCCACTTTTGGCCTTTTCCCAGCCTGACCTCATTTTAATAGCATAACAAGTGAAAATACATCTTTAGGCAGTAAAGTAAACTATCCTTATCCACTTTTCTGAAGAAAATCATTGAAACTATGTTTACTTTCACAAAATCCACTTTTGGCCTTTTCCCAGCCTGACCTCATTTTAATAGCATAACACTTGAAAATACATCTTTAGGCAGTAAAGTAAACTGTCCTTATCCACTTTTCTGAAGAAAATCATTGAAACTATGTTTACTTTCACAAAATCCTCTTTTGGACTTTTCCCAGCCTTAAAACCTTTTTAAAGAGCATACAAAGTGAAAATGCATCTCTAACTAGTAAAATGCTGAGAACTGCAGATATTCATGAAATTGACTTGAAACTGTGAAATCAACTGTCCTGAGCCACAATTTTGAAAAAAGTCTTAGAAACTATGTTTACTTTCACAAAATCCTCTTTTGGACTTTTCCCAACATTAAAACTTATTTTAAGAGCATACAAAGTGAAAATGCATCTCTAACTAGTAAAATGCTGAAAACTGCAGATATTCATGAAAACATCATGAAACTTAATTAAACTGTCCATAGCAACTTTTCTGAAGAAAATCATTGAAACTATGTTTACTTTCACAAAATCCACTTTTGGCCTTTTCCCAGCCTGACCTCATTTTAATAGCATAACACTTGAAAATACATCTTTAGGCAGTAAAGTAAACTGTCCTTATCCACTTTTCTGAAGAAAATCATTGAAACTATGTTTACTTTCACAAAATCCTCTTTTGGACTTTTCCCAGCCTTAAAACCTTTTTAAAGAGCATACAAAGTGAAAATGCATCTCTAACTAGTAAAATGCTGAGAACTGCAGATATTCATGAAATTGACTTGAAACTGTGAAATCAACTGTCCTGAGCCACAATTTTGAAAAAAGTCTTAGAAACTATGTTTACTTTCACAAAATCCACTTTTGGCCTTTTCCCAACCTTAAAACTTATTTTAAGAGCATACAAATTGAAAATGCATCTCTAACTAGTAAAATGCTGAAAACTGCAGATATTCATGAAAACATCATGAAGCTTAATTAAACTGTCCATAGCAACTTTTCTGAAGAAAATCTTTGAAACTATGTTTACTTTCACAAAATCCACTTTTGGCCTTTTCCCAGCCTGACCTCATTTTAATAACATAACAAGTGAAAATACATCTTTAGGCAGTAAAGTAAACTATCCTTATCCACTTTTCTGAAGAAAATCTTTGAAACTATGTTTACTTTCACAAAATCCTCTTTTGGCCTTTTCCCAGCCTTAGAACCTTTTTAAAGAGCATACAAAGTGAAAATGCATCTCTAACTAGTACAATGCTGAAAACTGCAGATATTCATGAAATTGACTTGAAACTGTGAAATCAACTGTCCTGAGCCACAATTTTGAAAAAGTCTTTGAAACTATGTTTACTTTCACAAAATCCACTTTTGGCCTTTTCCCTTCCTGACCTCATTTTAATAGCATAACAAGTGAAAATACATCTTTAGGCAGTAAAGTAAACTATCCTTATCCACTTTTCTGAAGAAAATCTTTGAAACTATGTTTACTTTCACAAAATCCTCTTTTGGACTTTTCCCAGCCTTAGAACCTTTTTAAAGAGCATACAAAGTGAAAATGCATCTCTAACTAGTACAATGCTGAGAACTGCAGATATTCATGAAATTGACTTGAAACTGTGAAATCAACTGTCCTGAGCCACAATTTTGAAAAAAGTCTTAGAAACTATGTTTACTTTCACAAAATCCTCTTTTGGACTTTTCCCAACCTTAAAACTTATTTTAAGAGCATACAAAGTGAAAATGCATCTCTAACTAGTAAAATGCTGAAAACTGCAGATATTCATGAAAACATGAAACTTAATTAAACTGTCCGTAGCAACTTTTCTGAAGAAAATCATTGAAACTATGTTTACTTTCACAAAATCCACTTTTGGCCTTTTCCCAGCCTGACCTCATTTTAATAGCATAACAAGTGAAAATACATCTTTAGGCAGTAAAGTAAACTATCCTTATCCACTTTTCTGAAGAAAATCATTGAAACTATGTTTACTTTCACAAAATCCTCTTTTGGCCTTTTCCCAGCCTTAAAACCTTTTTAAAGAGCATACAAAGTGAAAATGCATCTCTAACTAGTAAAATGCTGAAAACTGCAGATATTCATGAAAACATGAAACTTAATTAAACTGTCCGTAGCAACTTTTCTGAAGAAAATCATTGAAACTATGTTTACTTTCACAAAATCCACTTTTGGCCTTTTCCCAGCCTGACCTCATTTTAATAGCATAACAAGTGAAAATACATCTTTAGGCAGTAAAGTAAACTATCCTTATCCACTTTTCTGAAGAAAATCTTTGAAACTATGTTTACTTTCACAAAATCCTCTTTTGGACTTTTCCCAACCTTAAAACTTATTTTAAGAGCATACAAAGTGAAAATGCATCTCTAACTAGTAAAATGCTGAAAACTGCAGATATTCATGAAAACATCATGAAACTTAATAAACTGTCCGTAGCAACTTTTTTGAAGAAAATCATTGAAACTATGTTTACTTTCACAAAATCCACTTTTGGCCTTTTCCCAGCCTGACCTCATTTTAATAGCATAACACTTGAAAATACATCTTTAGGCAGTAAAGTAAACTGTCCTTATCCACTTTTCTGAAGAAAATCATTGAAACTATGTTTACTTTCACAAAATCCTCTTTTGGACTTTTCCCAGCCTTAAAACCTTTTTAAAGAGCATACAAAGTGAAAATGCATCTCTAACTAGTAAAATGCTGAAAACTGCAGATATTCATGAAATTGACTTGAAACTGTGAAATCAACTGTCCTGAGCCACAATTTTGAAAAAAGTCTTAGAAACTATGTTTACTTTCACAAAATCCTCTTTTGGACTTTTCCCAACCTTAAAACTTATCTTAAGAGCATACAAAGTGAAAATGCATCTCTAACTAGTAAAATGCTGAAAACTGCAGATATTCATGAAAACATCATGAAACTTAATTAAACTGTCCATAGCAACTTTTCTGAAGAAAATCTTTGAAACTATGTTTACTTTCACAAAATCCACTTTTGGCTTTTTCCCAGCCTGACCTCATTTTAATAGCATAACAAGTGAAAATACATCTTTAGGCAGTAAAGTAAACTATCCTTATCCACTTTTCTGAAGAAAATCTTTGAAACTATGTTTACTTTCACAAAATCCTCTTTTGGACTTTTCCCAGCCTTAGAACCTTTTTAAAGAGCATACAAAGTGAAAATGCATCTCTAACTAGTATAATGCTGAGAACTGCAGATATTCATGAAATTGACTTGAAACTGTGAAATCAACTGTCCTGAGCCACAATTTTGAAAAAAGTCTTAGAAACTATGTTTACTTTCACAAAATCCTCTTTTGGACTTTTCCCAACCTTAAAACTTATTTTAAGAGCATACAAAGTGAAAATGCATCTCTAACTAGTAAAATGCTGAAAACTGCAGATATTCATGAAAACATCATGAAACTTAATTAAACTGTCCATAGCAACTTTTCTGAAGAAAATCTTTGAAACTATGTTTACTTTCACAAAATCCTCTTTTGGACTTTTCCCAGCCTTAAAACCTTTTTAAAGAGCATACAAATTGAAAATGCATCTCTAACTAGTAAAATGCTGAAAACTGCAGATATTCACGAAATTGACTTGAAACTGTGCAATCAATTGTCCTGAGCCACAATTTTGAAAAAGTCTTTGAAACTATGTTTACTTTCACAAAATCCACTTTTGGCCTTTTCCCTTCCTGACCTCATTTTAATAGCATAACAAGTGAAAATACATCTTTAGGCAGTAAAGTAAACTATCCTTATCCACTTTTCTGAAGAAAATCTTTAAAACTATGTTTACTTTCACAAAATCCACTTTTGGACTTTTCCCAGCCTGACCTCATTTTAATAGCATAACACTTGAAAATACATCTTTAGGCAGTAAAGTAAACTGTCCTTATCCACTTTTCTGAAGAAAATCATTGAAACTATGTTTACTTTCACAAAATCCTCTTTTGGACTTTTCCCAGCCTTAAAACCTTTTTAAAGAGCATACAAAGTGAAAATGCATCTCTAACTAGTAAAATGCTGAGAACTGCAGATATTCATGAAATTGACTTGAAACTGTGAAATCAACTGTCCTGAGCCACAATTTTGAAAAAGTCTTAGAAACTATGTTTACTTTCACAAAATCCTCTTTTGGACTTTTCCCAACCTTAAAACTTATTTTAAGAGCATACAAAGTGAAAATGCATCTCTAACTAGTAAAATGCTGAAAACTGCAGATATTCATGAAAACATCATGAAACTTAATTAAGCTGTCCGTAGCAACTTTTCTGAAGAAAATCATTGAAACTATGTTTACTTTCACAAAATCCACTTTTGGCCTTTTCCCAGCCTGACCTCATTTTAATAGCATAACACTTGAAAATACATCTTTAGGCAGTAAAGTAAACTGTCCTTATCCACTTTTCTGAAGAAAATCATTGAAACTATGTTTACTTTCACAAAATCCTCTTTTGGACTTTTCCCAGCCTTAAAACCTTTTTAAAGAGCATACAAAGTGAAAATGCATCTCTAACTAGTAAAATGCTGAAAACTGCAGATATTCATGAAAACATCATGAAACTTAATTAAACTGTCCGTAGCAACTTTTCTGAAGAAAATCATTGAAACTATGTTTACTTTCACAAAATCCTCTTTTGGACTTTTCCCAGCCTTAAAACCTTTTTAAACAGCATACAAAGTGAAAATGCATCTCTAACTAGTAAAATGCTGAAAACTGCAGATATTCATGAAATTGACTTGAAACTGTGAAATCAACTGTCCTGAGCCACAATTATGAAAAAAGTCTTTGAAACTATGTTTACTTTCACATAATCCACTTTTGGCCTTTTCCCAGCCTGACCTCATTTTAATAGCATAACACTTGAAAATACATCTTTAGGCAGTAAAGTAAACTGTCCTTATCCACTTTTCTGAAGAAAATCATTGAAACTATGTTTACTTTCACAAAATCCTCTTTTGGACTTTTCCCAGCCTTAAAACCTTTTTAAAGAGCATACAAAGTGAAAATGCATCTCTAACTAGTAAAATGCTGAAAACTGCAGATATTCATGAAAACATCATGAAACTTAATTAAACTGTCCGTAGCAACTTTTCTGAAGAAAATCATTGAAACTATGTTTACTTTCACAAAATCCTCTTTTGGACTTTTCCCAGCCTTAAAACCTTTTTAAAGAGCATACAAAGTGAAAATGCATCTCTAACTAGTAAAATGCTGAAAACTGCAGATATTCATGAAATTGACTTGAAACTGTGAAATCAACTGTCCTGAGCCACAATTATGAAAAAAGTCTTTGAAACTATGTTTACTTTCACATAATCCACTTTTGGCCTTTTCCCAGCCTGACCTCATTTTAATAGCATAACAAGTGAAAATACATCTTTAGGCAGTAAAGTAAACTATCCTTATCCACTTTTCTGAAGAAAATCTTTGAAACTATGTTTACTTTCACAAAATCCACTTTTGGCCTTTTCCCAGCCTGACCTCATTTTAATAGCATAACACTTGAAAATACATCTTTAGGCAGTAAATTAAACTGTCCTTATCCACTTTTCTGAAGAAAATCATTGAAACTATGTTTACTTTCACAAAATCCTCTTTTGGACTTTTCCCAGCCTTAAAACCTTTTTAAAGAGCATACAAAGTGAAAATGCATCTCTAACTAGTAAAATGCTGAAAACTGCAGATATTCATGAAATGGACTTGAAACTGTGAAATCAACTGTCCTGAGCCACAATTTTGAAAAAAGTCTTAGAAACTATGTTTACTTTCACAAAATCCTCTTTTGGACTTTTCCCAACCTTAAAACTTATTTTAAGAGCATACAAAGTGAAAATGCATCTCTAACTAGTAAAATGCTGAAAACTGCAGATATTCATGAAAACATCATGAAACTTAATTAAACTGTCCTTATCCACTTTTCTGAAGAAAATCATTGAAACTATGTTTACTTTCACAAAATCCTCTTTTGGACTTTTCCCAGCCTTAAAACCTTTTTAAAGAGCATACAAAGTGAAAATGCATCTCTAACTAGTAAAATGCTGAAAACTGCAGATATTCATGAAATTGACTTGAAACTGTGAAATCAATTGTCCTGATTCACAATTTTGAAAAAAATCTTTGAAACTATGTTTACTTTCACAAAATCCACTTTTGGCCTTTTCCCAGCCTGACCTCATTTTAATAGCATAACAAGTGAAAATACATCTTTAGGCAGTAAAGTAAACTATCCTTATCTACTTTTCTGAAGAAAATCTTTGAAACTATGTTTACTTTCACAAAATCCACTTTTGGCCTTTTCGCAGCCTGACCTCATTTTAATAGCATAACACTTGAAAATACATCTTTAGGCAGTAAAGTAAACTGTCCTTATCCACTTTTCTGAAGAAAATCATTGAAACTATGTTTACTTTCACAAAATCCTCTTTTGGACTTTTCCCAGCCTTAAAACCTTTTTAAAGAGCATACAAAGTGAAAATGCATCTCTAACTAGTAAAATGCTGAAAACTGCAGATATTCATGAAATTGACTTGAAAGTGTGAAATCAACTGTCCTGAGCCACAATTTTGAAAAAAGTCTTTGAAACTATGTTTACTTTCACATAATCCACTTTTGGCCTTTTCCCAACCTTAAAACTTCTTTTAAGAGCATACAAAGTGAAAATGCATCTCTAACTATTAAAATGCTGAAAACTGCAGATATTCATGAAATTGACTTGAAACTGTGAAATCAACTGTCCTGAGCCACAATTTTGAAAAAAGTCTTTGAAACTATGTTTACTTTCACAAAATCCACTTTTGGCCTTTTCCCAGCCTGACCTCATTTTAATAGCATAACAAGTGAAAATACATCTTTAGGCAGTAAAGTAAACTATCCTTATCCACTTTTCTGAAGAAAATCATTGAAACTATGTTTACTTTCACAAAATCCTCTTTTGGACTTTTCCCAGCCTTAAAACCTTTTTAAAGAGCATACAAAGTGAAAATGCATCTCTAACTAGTAAAATGCTGAGAACTGCAGATATTCATGAAATTGACTTGAAACTGTGAAATCAACTGTCCTGAGCCACAATTTTGAAAAAAGTCCTAGAAACTATGTTTACTTTCACAAAATCCTCTTTTGGACTTTTCCCAAACTTAAAACTTATTTTAAGAGCATACAAAGTGAAAATGCATCTCTAACTAGTAAAATGCTGAAAACTGCAGATATTCATGAAAACATCATGAAACTTAATTAAACTGTCCGTAGCAACTTTTCTGAAGAAAATCATTGAAACTATGTTTACTTTCACAAAATCCACTTTTGGCCTTTTCCCAGCCTGACCTCATTTTAATAGCATAACACTTGAAAATACATCTTTAGGCAGTAAAGTAAACTGTCCTTATCCACTTTTCTGAAGAAAATCATTGAAACTATGTTTACTTTCACAAAATCCTCTTTTGGACTTTTCCCAGCCTTAAAACCTTTTTAAAGAGCATACAAAGTGAAAATGCATCTCTAACTAGTAAAATGCTGAAAACTGCAGATATTCATGAAATGGACTTGAAACTGTGAAATCAACTGTCCTGAGCCACAATTTTGAAAAAAGTCTTAGAAACTATGTTTACTTTCACAAAATCCACTTTTGGCCTTTTCCCAGCCTGACCTCATTTTAATAGCATAACAAGTGAAAATACATCTTTAGGCAGTAAAGTAAACTATCCTTATCTACTTTTCTGAAGAAAATCTTTGAAACTATGTTTACTTTCACAAAATCCACTTTTGGCCTTTTCGCAGCCTGACCTCATTTTAATAGCATAACACTTGAAAATACATCTTTAGGCAGTAAAGTAAACTGTCCTTATCCACTTTTCTGAAGAAAATCATTGAAACTATGTTTACTTTCACAAAATCCTCTTTTGGACTTTTCCCAGCCTTAAAACCTTTTTAAAGAGCATACAAAGTGAAAATGCATCTCTAACTAGTAAAATGCTGAAAACTGCAGATATTCATGAAATTGACTTGAAACTGTGAAATCAACTGTCCTGAGCCACAATTTTGAAAAAAGTCTTTGAAACTATGTTTACTTTCACATAATCCACTTTTGGCCTTTTCCCAACCTTAAAACTTCTTTTAAGAGCATACAAAGTGAAAATGCATCTCTAACTAGTAAAATGCTGAAAACTGCAGATATTCATGAAAACATCATGAAACTTAATTAAACTGTCCGTAGCAACTTTTCTGAAGAAAATCATTGAAACTATGTTTACTTTCACAAAATCCTCTTTTGGACTTTTCCCAGCCTTAAAACCTTTTTAAAGAGCATACAAAGTGAAAATGCATCTCTAACTAGTAAAATGCTGAGAACTGCAGATATTCATGAAATTGACTTGAAACTGTGAAATCAACTGTCCTGAGCCACAATTTTGAAAAAAGTCCTAGAAACTATGTTTACTTTCACAAAAATCCTCTTTTGGACTTTTCCCAACCTTAAAACTTATTTTAAGAGCATACAAAGTGAAAATGCATCTCTAACTAGTAAAATGCTGAAAACTGCAGATATTCATGAAAACATCATGAAACTTAATTAAACTGTCCGTAGCAACTTTTCTGAAGAAAATCATTGAAACTATGTTTACTTTCACAAAATCCACTTTTGGCCTTTTCCCAGCCTTAAAACCTTTTTAAAGAGCATACAAAGTGAAAATGCATCTCTAACTAGTAAAATGCTGAAAACTGCAGATATTCATGAAATTGACTTGAAACTGTGAAATCAATTGTCCTGATTCACAATTTTGAAAAAAATCTTTGAAACTATGTTTACTTTCACAAAATCCACTTTTGGCCTTTTCCCAGCCTGACCTCATTTTAATAGCATAACAAGTGAAAATACATCTTTAGGCAGTAAAGTAAACTATCCTTATCTACTTTTCTGAAGAAAATCTTTGAAACTATGTTTACTTTCACAAAATCCACTTTGGCCTTTTCGCAGCCTGACCTCATTTTAATAGCATAACACTTGAAAATACATCTTTAGGCAGTAAAGTAAACTGTCCTTATCCACTTTTCTGAAGAAAATCATTGAAACTATGTTTACTTTCACAAAATCCTCTTTTGGACTTTTCCCAGCCTTAAAACCTTTTTAAAGAGCATACAAAGTGAAAATGCATCTCTAACTAGTAAAATGCTGAAAACTGCAGATATTCATGAAATTGACTTGAAACTGTGAAATCAACTGTCCTGAGCCACAATTTTGAAAAAAGTCTTTGAAACTATGTTTACTTTCACATAATCCACTTTTGGCCTTTTCCCAACCTTAAAACTTCTTTTAAGAGCATACAAAGTGAAAATGCATCTCTAACTAGTAAAATGCTGAAAACTGCAGATATTCATGAAAACATCATGAAACTTAATTAAACTGTCCGTAGCAACTTTTCTGAAGAAAATCATTGAAACTATGTTTACTTTCACAAAATCCTCTTTTGGACTTTTCCCAGCCTTAAAACCTTTTTAAAGAGCATACAAAGTGAAAATGCATCTCTAACTAGTAAAATGCTGAAAACTGCAGATATTCATGAAATTGACTTGAAACTGTGAAATCAACTGTCCTGAGCCACAATTTTGAAAAAAGTCTTTGAAACTATGTTTACTTTCACAAAATCCACTTTTGGCCTTTTCCCAGCCTGACCTCATTTTAATAGCATAACAAGTGAAAATACATCTTTAGGCAGTAAAGTAAACTGTCCTTATCCACTTTTCTGAAGAAAATCATTGAAACTATGTTTACTTTCACAAAATCCTCTTTTGGACTTTTCCCAGCCTTAAAACCTTTTTAAAGAGCATACAAAGTGAAAATGCATCTCTAACTAGTAAAATGCTGAAAACTGCAGATATTCATGAAATTGACTTGAAACTGTGAAATCAACTGTCCTGAGCCACAATTTTGAAAAAAGTCTTAGAAACTATGTTTACTTTCACAAAATCCTCTTTTGGACTTTTCCCAACCTTAAAACTTATTTTAAGAGCATACAAAGTGAAAATGCATCTCTAACTAGTAAAATGCTGAAAACTGCAGATATTCATGAAAACATCATGAAACTTAATTAAACTGTCCTTATCTACTTTTCTGAAGAAAATCTTTGAAACTATGTTTACTTTCACAAAATCCACTTTTGGCCTTTTCGCAGCCTGACCTCATTTTAATAGCATAACACTTGAAAATACATCTTTAGGCAGTAAAGTAAACTGTCCTTATCCACTTTTCTGAAGAAAATCATTGAAACTATGTTTACTTTCACAAAATCCTCTTTTGGACTTTTCCCAGCCTTAAAACCTTTTTAAAGAGCATACAAAGTGAAAATGCATCTCTAACTAGTAAAATGCTGAAAACTGCAGATATTCATGAAATTGACTTGAAACTGTGAAATCAACTGTCCTGAGCCACAATTTTGAAAAAAGTCTTTGAAACTATGTTTACTTTCACATAATCCACTTTTGGCCTTTTCCCAACCTTAAAACTTCTTTTAAGAGCATACAAAGTGAAAATGCATCTCTAACTAGTAAAATGCTGAAAACTGCAGATATTCATGAAAACATCATGAAACTTAATTAAACTGTCCGTAGCAACTTTTCTGAAGAAAATCATTGAAACTATGTTTACTTTCACAAAATCCTCTTTTGGACTTTTCCCAGCCTTAAAACCTTTTTAAAGAGCATACAAAGTGAAAATGCATCTCTAACTATTAAAATGCTGAAAACTGCAGATATTCATGAAATTGACTTGAAACTGTGAAATCAACTGTCCTGAGCCACAATTTTGAAAAAAGTCTTTGAAACTATGTTTACTTTCACAAAATCCACTTTTGGCCTTTTCCCAGCCTGACCTCATTTTAATAGCATAACAAGTGAAAATACATCTTTAGGCAGTAAAGTAAACTATCCTTATCCACTTTTCTGAAGAAAATCATTGAAACTATGTTTACTTTCACAAAATCCTCTTTTGGACTTTTCCCAGCCTTAAAACCTTTTTAAAGAGCATACAAAGTGAAAATGCATCTCTAACTAGTAAAATGCTGAGAACTGCAGATATTCATGAAATTGACTTGAAACTGTGAAATCAACTGTCCTGAGCCACAATTTTGAAAAAAGTCTTAGAAACTATGTTTACTTTCACAAAATCCTCTTTTGGACTTTTCCCAACCTTAAAACTTATTTTAAGAGCATACAAAGTGAAAATGCATCTCTAACTAGTAAAATGCTGAAAACTGCAGATATTCATGAAAACATCATGAAACTTAATTAAACTGTCCGTAGCAACTTTTCTGAAGAAAATCATTGAAACTATGTTTACTTTCACAAAATCCACTTTTGGCCTTTTCCCAGCCTGACCTCATTTTAATAGCATAACACTTGAAAATACATCTTTAGGCAGTAAAGTAAACTGTCCTTATCCACTTTTCTGAAGAAAATCATTGAAACTATGTTTACTTTCACAAAATCCTCTTTTGGACTTTTCCCAGCCTTAAAACCTTTTTAAAGAGCATACAAAGTGAAAATGCATCTCTAACTAGTAAAATGCTGAAAACTGCAGATATTCATGAAATGGACTTGAAACTGTGAAATCAACTGTCCTGAGCCACAATTTTGAAAAAAGTCTTAGAAACTATGTTTACTTTCACAAAATCCTCTTTTGGACTTTTCCCAACCTTAAAACTTATTTTAAGAGCATACAAAGTGAAAATGCATCTCTAACTAGTAAAATGCTGAAAACTGCAGATATTCATGAAAACATCATGAAACTTAATTAAACTGTCCTTATCCACTTTTCTGAAGAAAATCATTGAAACTATGTTTACTTTCACAAAATCCTCTTTTGGACTTTTCCCAGCTTTAAAACCTTTTTAAAGAGCATACAAAGTGAAAATGCATCTCTAACTAGTAAAATGCTGAAAACTGCAGATATTCATGAAATGGACTTGAAACTGTGAAATCAACTGTCCTGAGCCACAATTTTGAAAAAAGTCTTTGAAACTATGTTTACTTTCACAAAATCCTCTTTTGGACTTTTCCCAACCTTAAAACTTCTTTTAAGAGCATACAAAGTGAAAATGCATCTCTAACTAGTAAAATGCTGAAAACTGCAGATATTCATGAAAACATCATGAAACTTAATTAAACTGTCCGTAGCAACTTTTCTGAAGAAAATCATTGAAACTATGTTTACTTTCACAAAATCCTCTTTTGGACTTTTCCCAGCCTTAAAACCTTTTTAAAGAGCATACAAAGTGAAAATGCATCTCTAACTAGTAAAATGCTGAAAACTGCAGATATTCATGAAATTGACTTGAAACTGTGAAATCAACTGTCCTGAGCCACAATTTTGAAAAAAGTCTTTGAAACTATGTTTACTTTCACAAAATCCACTTTTGGCCTTTTCCCAGCCTGACCTCATTTTAATAGCATAACAAGTGAAAATACATCTTTAGGCAGTAAAGTAAACTATCCTTATCCACTTTTCTGAAGAAAATCATTGAAACTATGTTTACTTTCACAAAATCCTCTTTTGGACTTTTCCCAGCCTTAAAACCTTTTTAAAGAGCATACAAAGTGAAAATGCATCTCTAACTAGTAAAATGCTGAGAACTGCAGATATTCATGAAATTGACTTGAAACTGTGAAATCAACTGTCCTGAGCCACAATTTTGAAAAAAGTCCTAGAAACTATGTTTACTTTCACAAAATCCACTTTTGGCCTTTTCCCAGCCTGACCTCATTTTAATAGCATAACAAGTGAAAATACATCTTTAGGCAGTAAAGTAAACTATCCTTATCCACTTTTCTGAAGAAAATCTTTGAAACTATGTTTACTTTCACAAAATCCACTTTTGGCCTTTTCCCAGCCTGACCTCATTTTAATAGCATAACACTTGAAAATACATCTTTAGGCAGTAAAGTAAACTGTCCTTATCCACTTTCTGAAGAAAATCATTGAAACTATGTTTACTTTCACAAAATCCTCTTTTGGACTTTTCCCAGCCTTAAAACCTTTTTAAAGAGCATACAAAGTGAAAATGTATCTCTAACTAGTAAAATGCTGAAAACTGCAGATATTCATGAAATTGACTTGAAACTGTGAAATCAACTGTCCTGAGCCACAATTATGAAAAAAGTCTTTGAAACTATGTTTACTTTCACACAATCCACTTTTGGCCTTTTCCCAACCTTAAAACTTATTTTAAGAGCATACAAAGTGAAAATGCATCTCTAACTAGTAAAATGCTGAAAACTGCAGATATTCATGAAAACATCATGAAACTTAATTAAACTGTCCGTAGCAACTTTTCTGAAGAAAATCATTGAAACTATGTTTACTTTCACAAAATCCTCTTTTGGACTTTTCCCAGCCTTAAAACCTTTTTAAAGAGCATACAAAGTGAAAATGCATCTCTAACTAGTAAAATGCTGAAAACTGCAGATATTCATGAAAACATCATGAAACTTAATTAAACTGTCCGTAGCAACTTTTCTGAAGAAAATCATTGAAACTATGTTTACTTTCACAAAATCCTCTTTTGGACTTTTCCCAGCCTTAAAACCTTTTTAAAGAGCATACAAAGTGAAAATGCATCTCTAACTAGTAAAATGCTGAAAACTGCAGATATTCATGAAATTGACTTGAAACTGTGAAATCAACTGTCCTGAGCCACAATTATGAAAAAAGTCTTTGAAACTATGTTTACTTTCACATAATCCACTTTTGGCCTTTTCCCAGCCTGACCTCATTTTAATAGCATAACAAGTGAAAATACATCTTTAGGCAGTAAAGTAAACTATCCTTATCCACTTTTCTGAAGAAAATCTTTGAAACTATGTTTACTTTCACAAAATCCACTTTTGGCCTTTTCCCAGCCTGACCTCATTTTAATAGCATAACACTTGAAAATACATCTTTAGGCAGTAAAGAAAACTGTCCTTATCCACTTTTCTGAAGAAAATCATTGAAACTATGTTTACTTTCACAAAATCCTCTTTTGGACTTTTCCCAGCCTTAAAACCTTTTTAAAGAGCATACAAAGTGAAAATGCATCTCTAACTAGTAAAATGCTGAAAACTGCAGATATTCATGAAATTGACTTGAAACTGTGAAATCAATTGTCCTGATTCACAATTTTGAAAAAAGTCTTTGAAACTATGTTTACTTTCACAAAATCCACTTTTGGTCTTTTCCCAGCCTGACCTCATTTTAATAGCATAACAAGTGAAAATACATCTTTAGGCAGTAAAGTAAACTATCCTTATCCACTTTTCTGAAGAAAATCTTTGAAACTATGTTTACTTTCACAAAATCCTCTTTTGGACTTTTCCCAGCCTTAAAAACCTTTTTAAAGAGCATACAAAGTGAAAATGCATCTCTAACTAGTAAAATGCTGAAAACTGCAGATATTCATGAAAACATCATGAAACTTAATTAAACTGTCCGTAGCAACTTTTCTGAAGAAAATCATTGAAACTATGTTTACTTTCACAAAATCCTCTTTTGGACTTTTCCCAGCCTTAAAACCTTTTTAAAGAGCATACAAAGTGAAAATGCATCTCTAACTATTAAAATGCTGAAAACTGCAGATATTCATGAAATTGACGTGAAACTGTGAAATCAACTGTCCTGAGCCACAATTTTGAAAAAAGTCTTTGAAACTATGTTTACTTTCACAAAATCCACTTTTGGCCTTTTCCCAGCCTGACCTCATTTTAATAGCATAACAAGTGAAAATACATCTTTAGGCAGTAAAGTAAACTATCCTTATCCACTTTTCTGAAGAAAATCATTGAAACTATGTTTACTTTCACAAAATCCACTTTTGGCCTTTTCCCAGCCTGACCTCATTTTAATAGCATAACAAGTGAAAATACATCTTTAGGCAGTAAAGTAAACTATCCTTATCCACTTTTCTGAAGAAAATCTTTGAAACTATGTTTACTTTCACAAAATCCTCTTTTGGACTTTTCCCAGCCTTAAAACCTTTTTAAAGAGCATACAAAGTGAAAATGCATCTCTAACTAGTAAAATGCTGAAAACTGCAGATATTCATGAAATTGACTTGAAACTGTGAAATCAACTGTCCTGAGCCACAATTTTGAAAAAAGTCTTTGAAACTATGTTTACTTTCACATAATCCACTTTTGGCCTTTTCCCAACCTTAAAACTTCTTTTAAGAGCATACAAAGTGCAAATGCATCTCTAACTAGTAAAATGCTGAAAACTGCAGATATTCATGAAAACATCATGAAACTTAATTAAACTGTCCGTAGCAACTTTTCTGAAGAAAATCATTGAAACTATGTTTACTTTCACAAAATCCTCTTTTGGACTTTTCCCAGCCTTAAAACCTTTTTAAAGAGCATACAAAGTGAAAATGCATCTCTAACTAGTAAAATGCTGAGAACTGCAGATATTCATGAAATTGACTTGAAACTGTGAAATCAACTGTCCTGAGCCACAATTTTGAAAAAAGTCCTAGAAACTATGTTTACTTTCACAAAATCCTCTTTTGGACTTTTCCCAACCTTAAAACTTATTTTAAGAGCATACAAAGTGAAAATGCATCTCTAACTAGTAAAATGCTGAAAACTGCAGATATTCATGAAAACATCATGAAACTTAATTAAACTGTCCGTAGCAACTTTTCTGAAGAAAATCATTGAAACTATGTTTACTTTCACAAAATCCACTTTTGGCCTTTTCCCAACCTTAAAACCTTTTTAAAGAGCATACAAAGTGAAAATGCATCTCTAACTAGTAAAATGCTGAAAACTGCAGATATTCATGAAATTGACTTGAAACTGTGAAATCAATTGTCCTGATTCACAATTTTGAAAAAAGTTATTGAAACTATGTTTACTTTCACAAAATCCACTTTTGGCCTTTTCCCAGCCTGACCTCATTTTAATAACATAACACTTGAAAATACATCTTTAGGCAGTAAAATAAACTGTCCTTATCCACTTTTCTGAAGAAAATCATTGAAACTATGTTTACTTTCACAAAATCCTCTTTTGGACTTTTCCCAGCCTTAAAACCTTTTTAAAGAGCATACAAAGTGAAAATGCATCTCTAACTAGTAAAATGCTGAAAACTGCAGATATTCATGAAATTGACTTGAAACTGTGAAATCAACTGTCCTGAGCCACAATTTTGAAAAAAGTCTTTGAAACTATGTTTACTTTCACATAATCCACTTTTGGCCTTTTCCCAACCTTAAAACTTCTTTTAAGAGCATACAAAGTGAAAATGCATCTCTAACTAGTAAAATGCTGAAAACTGCAGATATTCATGAAAACATCATGAAACTTAATTAAACTGTCCGTAGCAACTTTTCTGAAGAAAATCATTGAAACTATGTTTACTTTCACAAAATCCTCTTTTGGACTTTTCCCAGCCTTAAAACCTTTTTAAAGAGCATACAAAGTGAAAATGCATCTCTAACTATTAAAATGCTGAAAACTGCAGATATTCATGAAATTGACGTGAAACTGTGAAATCAACTGTCCTGAGCCACAATTTTGAAAAAAGTCTTTGAAACTATGTTTACTTTCACAAAATCCACTTTTGGCCTTTTCCCAGCCTGACCTCATTTTAATAGCATAACAAGTGAAAATACATCTTTAGGCAGTAAAGTAAACTATCCTTATCCACTTTTCTGAAGAAAATCATTGAAACTATGTTTACTTTCACAAAATCCTCTTTTGGACTTTTCCCAGCCTTAAAACCTTTTTAAAGAGCATACAAAGTGAAAATGCATCTCTAACTAGTAAAATGCTGAGAACTGCAGATATTCATGAAATTGACTTGAAACTGTGAAATCAACTGTCCTGAGCCACAATTTTGAAAAAAGTCCTAGAAACTATGTTTACTTTCACAAAATCCTCTTTTGGACTTTTCCCAACCTTAAAACTTATTTTAAGAGCATACAAAGTGAAAATGCATCTCTAACTAGTAAAATGCTGAAAACTGCAGATATTCATGAAAACATCATGAAACTTAATTAAACTGTCCTTTTCCACTTTTCTGAAGAAAATCATTGAAACTATGTTTACTTTCACAAAATCCTCTTTTGGACTTTTCCCAGCCTTAAAACCTTTTTAAAGAGCATACAAAGTGAAAATGCATCTCTAACTAGTAAAATGCTGAAAACTGCAGATATTCATGAAATTGACTTGAAACTGTGAAATCAACTGTCCTGAGCCACAATTTTGAAAAAAGTCTTTGAAACTATGTTTACTTTCACAAAATCCACTTTTGGCCTTTTCCCAGCCTGACCTCATTTAATAGCATAACAAGTGAAAATACATCTTTAGGCAGTAAAGTAAACTGTCCGTAGCAACTTTTCTGAAGAAAATCTTTAAAACTATGTTTACTTTCACAAAATCCACTTTTGGCCTTTTCCCAGCCTGACCTCATTTTAATAGCATAACAAGTGAAAATACATCTTTAGGCAGTAAAGTAAACTATCCTTATCCACTTTTCTGAAGAAAATCTTTGAAACTATGTTTACTTTCACAAAATCCTCTTTTGGACTTTTCCCAGCCTTAAAACCTTTTTAAAGAGCATACAAAGTGAAAATGCATCTCTAACTAGTAAAATGCTGAAAACTGCAGATATTCATGAAATTGACTTGAAACTGTGAAATCAACTGTCCTGAGCCACAATTTTGAAAAAAGTCTTTGAAACTATGTTTACTTTCACATAATCCACTTTTGGCCTTTTCCCAACCTTAAAACTTCTTTTAAGAGCATACAAAGTGAAAATGCATCTCTAACTAGTAAAATGCTGAAAACTGCAGATATTCATGAAAACATCATGAAACTTAATTAAACTGTCCGTAGCAACTTTTCTGAAGAAAATCATTGAAACTATGTTTACTTTCACAAAATCCTCTTTTGGACTTTTCCCAGCCTTAAAACCTTTTTAAAGAGCATACAAAGTGAAAATGCATCTCTAACTAGTAAAATGCTGAAAACTGCAGATATTCATGAAATTGACGTGAAACTGTGAAATCAACTGTCCTGAGCCACAATTTTGAAAAAAGTCTTTGAAACTATGTTTACTTTCACAAAATCCACTTTTGGCCTTTTCCCAGCCTGACCTCATTTTAATAGCATAACAAGTGAAAATACATCTTTAGGCAGTAAAGTAAACTATCCTTATCCACTTTTCTGAAGAAAATCTTTGAAACTATGTTTACTTTCACAAAATCCTCTTTTGGACTTTTCCCAGCCTTAAAACCTTTTTAAAGAGCATACAAAGTGAAAATGCATCTCTAACTAGTAAAATGCTGAAAACTGCAGATATTCATGAAATTGACTTGAAACTGTGAAATCAACTGTCCTGAGCCACAATTTTGAAAAAAGTCTTTGAAACTATGTTTACTTTCACATAATCCACTTTTGGCCTTTTCCCAACCTTAAAACTTCTTTTAAGAGCATACAAAGTGAAAATGCATCTCTAACTAGTAAAATGCTGAAAACTGCAGATATTCATGAAAACATCATGAAACTTAATTAAACTGTCCGTAGCAACTTTTCTGAAGAAAATCATTGAAACTATGTTTACTTTCACAAAATCCTCTTTTGGACTTTTCCCAGCCTTAAAACCTTTTTAAAGAGCATACAAAGTGAAAATGCATCTCTAACTAGTAAAATGCTGAAAACTGCAGATATTCATGAAATTGACGTGAAACTGTGAAATCAACTGTCCTGAGCCACAATTTTGAAAAAAGTCTTTGAAACTATGTTTACTTTCACAAAATCCACTTTTGGCCTTTTCCCAGCCTGACCTCATTTTAATAGCATAACAAGTGAAAATACATCTTTAGGCAGTAAAGTAAACTATCCTTATCCACTTTTCTGAAGAAAATCATTGAAACTATGTTTACTTTCACAAAATCCTCTTTTGGACTTTTCCCAGCCTTAAAACCTTTTTAAAGAGCATACAAAGTGAAAATGCATCTCTAACTAGTAAAATGCTGAGAACTGCAGATATTCATGAAATTGACTTGAAACTGTGAAATCAACTGTCCTGAGCCACAATTTTGAAAAAAGTCCTAGAAACTATGTTTACTTTCACAAAATCCTCTTTTGGACTTTTCCCAACCTTAAAACTTATTTTAAGAGCATACAAAGTGAAAATGCATCTCTAACTAGTAAAATGCTGAAAACTGCAGATATTCATGAAAACATCATGAAACTTAATTAAACTGTCCGTAGCAACTTTTCTGAAGAAAATCATTGAAACTATGTTTACTTTCACAAAATCCACTTTTGGCCTTTTCCCAGCCTGACCTCATTTTAATAGCATAACACTTGAAAATACATCTTTAGGCAGTAAAGTAAACTGTCCTTATCCACTTTTCTGAAGAAAATCATTGAAACTATGTTTACTTTCACAAAATCCTCTTTTGGACTTTTCCCAGCCTTAAAACCTTTTTAAAGAGCATACAAAGTGAAAATGCATCTCTAACTAGTAAAATGCTGAAAACTGCAGATATTCATGAAATTGACTTGAAACTGTGAAATCAACTGTCCTGAGCCACAATTTTGAAAAAAGTCTTAGAAACTATGTTTACTTTCACAAAATCCTCTTTTGGACTTTTCCCAACCTTAAAACTTATTTTAAGAGCATACAAAGTGAAAATGCATCTCTAACTAGTAAAATGCTGAAAACTGCAGATATTCATGAAAACATCATGAAACTTAATTAAACTGTCCTTTTCCACTTTTCTGAAGAAAATCATTGAAACTATGTTTACTTTCACAAAATCCTCTTTTGGACTTTTCCCAGCCTTAAAACCTTTTTAAAGAGCATACAAAGTGAAAATGCATCTCTAACTAGTAAAATGCTGAAAACTGCAGATATTCATGAAATTGACTTGAAACTGTGAAATCAACTGTCCTGAGCCACAATTTTGAAAAAAGTCTTTGAAACTATGTTTACTTTCACAAAATCCACTTTTGGCCTTTTCCCAGCCTGACCTCATTTAATAGCATAACAAGTGAAAATACATCTTTAGGCAGTAAAGTAAACTGTCCGTAGCAACTTTTCTGAAGAAAATCTTTAAAACTATGTTTACTTTCACAAAATCCACTTTTGGCCTTTTCCCAGCCTGACCTCATTTTAATAGCATAACAAGTGAAAATACATCTTTAGGCAGTAAAGTAAACTATCCTTATCCACTTTTCTGAAGAAAATCTTTGAAACTATGTTTACTTTCACAAAATCCTCTTTTGGACTTTTCCCAGCCTTAAAACCTTTTTAAAGAGCATACAAAGTGAAAATGCATCTCTAACTAGTAAAATGCTGAAAACTGCAGATATTCATGAAATTGACTTGAAACTGTGAAATCAACTGTCCTGAGCCACAATTTTGAAAAAAGTCTTTGAAACTATGTTTACTTTCACATAATCCACTTTTGGCCTTTTCCCAACCTTAAAACTTCTTTTAAGAGCATACAAAGTGAAAATGCATCTCTAACTAGTAAAATGCTGAAAACTGCAGATATTCATGAAAACATCATGAAACTTAATTAAACTGTCCGTAGCAACTTTTCTGAAGAAAATCATTGAAACTATGTTTACTTTCACAAAATCCTCTTTTGGACTTTTCCCAGCCTTAAAACCTTTTTAAAGAGCATACAAAGTGAAAATGCATCTCTAACTAGTAAAATGCTGAGAACTGCAGATATTCATGAAATTGACTTGAAACTGTGAAATCAACTGTCCTGAGCCACAATTTTGAAAAAAGTCCTAGAAACTATGTTTACTTTCACAAAATCCTCTTTTGGACTTTTCCCAACCTTAAAACTTATTTTAAGAGCATACAAAGTGAAAATGCATCTCTAACTAGTAAAATGCTGAAAACTGCAGATATTCATGAAAACATCATGAAACTTAATTAAACTGTCCGTAGCAACTTTTCTGAAGAAAATCATTGAAACTATGTTTACTTTCACAAAATCCACTTTTGGCCTTTTCCCAGCCTGACCTCATTTTAATAGCATAACACTTGAAAATACATCTTTAGGCAGTAAAGTAAACTGTCCTTATCCACTTTTCTGAAGAAAATCATTGAAACTATGTTTACTTTCACAAAATCCTCTTTTGGACTTTTCCCAGCCTTAAAACCTTTTTAAAGAGCATACAAAGTGAAAATGCATCTCTAACTAGTAAAATGCTGAAAACTGCAGATATTCATGAAATGGACTTGAAACTGTGAAATCAACTGTCCTGAGCCACAATTTTGAAAAAAGTCTTTGAAACTATGTTTACTTTCACAAAATCCACTTTTGGCCTTTTCCCAGCCTGACCTCATTTTAATAGCATAACAAGTGAAAATACATCTTTAGGCAGTAAAGTAAACTATCCTTATCCACTTTTCTGAAG
>NW_027176556.1:0-41082 GCF_023349555.1 Cebidichthys violaceus | reverse complement strand
TTGGTGTAGGGAAGATTTAGAAACTAAGAATGATTTAGATGAGGACAACCATACTGCTTCTGTTGGACAATATATTGACCCAGAAATTACATTGCAATAAACGAATAATAATGTTGTTTTTAAGACCATTTATGCACCGGTAAATGATGATGATTATCAGTGCAATTTCTAGCAACAACATATTAGCAACACGTTACATATATGAACAACAGCAGACCTCTGTTCCCACAACAGAGCTGTGGAGTGCAGCTTTGAAACCAAGTCCATTTGGACTCATCCGTCCAAACTTCTGGCTCGTCAGTATAGCTGTCGCGAAAAAAACAAAACAAACGCCTTTTGGCCACGACCTGAGCCCCGCCACGGGTGAAACTCCGACACAGAGAGCAGACGGGGGTTTGACAGAAGCAGCGGGATGAGAAACGACAGCGAAACGTGTCTCAGCATAGGGTTTTTTTTTTTTTTTTTGTTCTCGGTCGCCCTAGGCGCTGTGGGGATAAAAAAAAAGGCTTAGGTGCTGTGCACAAGTCTTTATAATGTAAAAAATCTGGCATCATGTTCGCTGAATGTTGGTGACTTTCCCATGTAAACAAACACAGGCGTGCGAAACACAAAGGGGCAACGTCGACGTCGATTCAGGTCTGTCCATTCAGAGCGTGTCGTACGATAAGTCCAAAAAACGCCATTAAACGGGGTAGCTGACTTTACCAACCTCCTGAGGGGGAATCTGTCTCTTCAGCCGCTAAATGCTCCACGATGCTCACCAGCTGCATTACATCACAGCCATTTAGCAGGTCTTTTGTCCAAAGCGACTCGCAATTCAGATCCCATCGTCCCGTACAGCACAGCTACGGGAGCAATTTCGGCGGCTCTTTGGCTCAAGGACACGTCGAGATGCCGGAAGCCGGAGGTCGAACCGCCGATCTTCTGATCGCTTGAAGGACGGCCCTTTGCTCTCCACAGTCACCCCACGGAGAGCGTAGGAGCCTTTCTACCGTTTTTTGTTGTTTTTTTCGTGCAGAGCAGGGTCTAGAGCAGCGAGAGCGACCAATGAGCTGAAACCTCCCTATAACGCTCCATCAAGCCGAGGGGCGCTGCACATTTGCGAGATAATTCTCTGCAGGTTCACGACTATACGAGCGACCCCCCCCCCCTCCCCCCCCCCCTCAGTCATTGATAGATTGTATTTTTTAAGATTATCGATAACGCCGCTGTAAAGACACATTATTAGTATGGTTCTAATAATACCAACTAGGCCATAACTGTTGGCCGATGATGAGGCAGGAACTACTACCCATCCATCCCCCCCCCCCCCACCACACCACACACACACACCACACACACACACTCACACACCACACACACACCTCTGTGCTGCCTTTCGTCCTCGCTGCATTAAGGGGACACTACTCTCTGCAATGGGACCTGGGCGTCGACACTGGATGGAAGTCATGCGCTGCAGAATCATCCGCTATTACCAATTCCTTCATTGTATTCATATATATATAAATATATAATATATATATATATTATATGTATGTATGTATGTTATGTATGTATATTATGATATATATATATATATATATATATATATCTATATATATATAATATTAATATATATTATATATTATATATATATATATAATATATATATATATATATTTAATATATATATATATATTATATATTATATCTGTATAGCTCTATTGAATGATCATTATTAAGCTTGTTAATTGATTAGACGATCGACAGAAAATGAATTGACAATCAATTTATTGAACAAAAAACAAACATACAAGCATCCCCTGCTTCCAGCTGCTCAAATGTGACAAGTGTGCTGCTGAGCGATTGATGAGTTAATTGAAAATATGACTATATTTTTTTTTTTTATAAAAACGGAAATAATAGCACCGGCCGCATTAAGTCAGCTCTTTGAGAATTCTCTTCCACATCTGTTGCATCCATTTGCAGAAGAGCTTTGAGCTAATATGTGGTTATAAATAACATTTTTTATAAAGCACCAGGATGTCCTTTTTTGTTTTTGTTTTTTTTTTCCACCTCGTTAAGAAGTCCTAATGGAATATACTGCATCCACATGACTGCGCCACAGCGGATAATGAGGATGCCACTGTGTATACCCCAGAACTGTTAAGTGCTATCTGTGAGATCTACTTTTTCACGCGCTGAAAAACATTTTTTACAAGGAGTGACCTGTTGGAGGAACACAGTTTTACCTTGTTTGTTCTCAAGCTGTGGCGATGTAAGTGAGCTATTAACCCACACCTGTACACGTGTTCTTCTCTCCTTCAGCTGTAGGCTTCCAGCTGTGGCCAGTGCAACGGAGCTCACGGAATATCCGATACACCGATTTGTTCGGTAGCTATATGTATTTTGCGCGTCCACAGTGTCCTGAAAACACGATAATCCAGAAATTATGCAGAAAATAGGAATTTTCCTCAAAAAGACAAAAGCTCTATTTAAACCTCGTTTAACATACGTAGACTGACCACACTGGATTTTTAAGGCTCATCCTAATATCCATAAGTTGTGAGTTTAAACAATCTGACAGCTCGGCCACGTAATATATATATATATATATATATAATATATAATATATATATAGATTACATATTATATATATATATAATATATATTATATTTTACATAACAAAAACACTTCTTAAACACATATGCAGCAATACAGATATATCTGTTCAATAATCGGCCGATATACTGACAGGCCCTGGTCTAGCTATACTTATTAAATATATTTATATTGGAAAACTTTCATCTCCATATGTGTTGAATTGTATATCTGGTTCGCTTTTCAGCTACTATCCCGTTCATTGGTTAAAAGACTCTACAGACTAGACTAGCAATCGATTGGAATTAGTTAATCAAAACGTGAATCATGTGAGGGGGGTTCTATTATTATCATTATATATTATTATTATATTATTATTCATGGCAGACGTGGAGGCGAGAACGATTCAACTCTACACAGTCCACCTCGGAGTGCGCTACCCCCGCCGTCGTACCATAAAAAACATAAGATAATTCATTTGCAACCAAAATCTTACCCTTTTTTTTTTGTCAGAAGCCTTTCACTCTGTTCCCTGGATACTCTGAATGTGTCCATTGTCAGAAATGAATGGACTCCCTGCAGCCAATTGAGCATTTAATATTCAGAGCATAAGCTTTTTTTTATGAGCATCGTATGGATGCACTTATAAACTGTAATATGATTTTCAACAAACTGGAGTATCGAGTGTATGGCTAGACATTTGAGAACTCTGGCTTCTTTTTGTTGAATAAAAAAAGTTATATTCCTAAAGAAAGGTCTTTTTAAAAAATAGCATGGCAGGATGTATTGAAACTAAAATGTCACTGTCATCGTATCACTTCGAACCAGCCGTACTCATTATGATATTAACTGTCATCTGTTAAGTACGAGCTGGCATCGTCAGGCATTCGTCCCCCTCGTTGCTGCAGCTCTACCGGCTCTGCAGCTAGAGTCAGCAGGCTGCGAGGCGGTCGTATGGTGATGTGGTCTGCTAGTTGCTCTTGGATGTGGGAGAGCAGCTGTGTGTTAGACACTGCGGTTGACTCACACCTTGTCGGGGGTGTAGTTGGACATAGATGGTTGGAGTTTCGATTGGTTCCAAGTAATCTGGTCCAAACCCACGTGGACTGCGGTGGATTTTGTTTAAACCCAATTTACCGTTTGACGAGCTTGAAACAGATTGTTTCTGTGTGTGTGTGTGTGGTGTGTGTGTGTGTGTGTGTGTGTGTGTGTGTGTGTGGTGTGTGGTGTGTGTGTGTGTGTGTGGTGTGTGAGAGGAGTCACATCCTACTATAGATTCTTCAAACTTTTCACTGTCAAACCTCAGCAATGCCTCAGCAGGTTTTTACCCTGCTGATGTTAAACAGAAGCATATCCTGTCACAGCTGCTAGTAACCTTAACGTAGTGTCATACATACTGGTGATCTGTGTGCATTCTCCTGGTGATAATTCATTTATACTTTTGTCCGTGTCTGTTTTCCAGAGTTGATATGCATTTTAATAAGGCTGCTTGATTGTGAAATTTTTAAAAACAAAATATTATTATTTTAAAAATTTTAAATTTAATTATACATTTTTTTAAATTTAAATGTATTATTTTAAATTATTTAATTTTGTATTTATTTTATATGTACTAATATACTATTATTCTTGTCAATATTAGATCAATATTCTTACCATGGTTGCTCATTGTCGCGTGGGGCGTTGCTGGGAAGGAAGGGGTGAACAACAAGAGCATCACTGCAAAACGGAATACGGTACACAACAATAACTATATCTCGATATCCCGACTTCATAATTATCGGAAGCCAAAAATCGAATTGAGAATAAGAGTGGGATTAATTGCCCAGCTCTCACGACTAGCTGAGAAGCACCTTTAATGTCACAGACCGTGTGGCGGGGCTGGAGGTATAGAGGACACACATCACATTGTATCACGCTCTCTGATTCTAGAAGGAAAAAACAAACAACACACCACCTAAAACAAACACAATCAATTTTGAAATGTGATTAAACCTGAGAAAAGTCAGAGAGCCCGACCTCGCGTGAACCTTTCCGGGGTCAGGTCCGACTGAGAGTGAATCGATGAAAGAGAAGAAAAACCCCACGGAAGGCTTTAAGATGAGCTCTCCGCTCCCTACCCGGTTACAGGGGAAGCGGCTCTCCGGCTCAGGGGAGAAGACCGAGGCTGAGGAGCTACATCTTCTCGACACGTCTTCCTTGCATTAAAAAAAAATGAATTTTTTTTTTTTTTTCAAACTAAAGTTGCCCTGCACACGGCGATTATGCATTCATGTTCAAGTACAGAGAAAGGGCAAAAGATTTTCCTTTAATGAAGAAATCTGTCTCTCCTTTTTTAAGAAACTATTCTGAATCAAAGGTGTTTCAAGTATTAAACCTGCGGTGTTGATAACCCACTACTTCATATTTACATTTTTTTTAAAAAACTTCAAGCCTAAATGTGATTAAAGCGAACTTTTACAGGTCTTTGGCGGTAACTTCAGTGGGCGGCCACCGTCTTTTATACGCCGTCTTTTTAAACCCCCTCTAATTTCCGAATGTTTATAGCTCTCATGTTTAGTAAAATGCCTGTTGGTTTATCAGTCAATTAATTTGTTAGTCTGCTGTTTTTATTTGTTCATTATTTCTTTACCTCCTGGCTGTCCTTGACATATTTCAAAAAGGGACATTATCTACATGTAAAACCCTACCGGCGGTCTGCCGCGCTGTGTGTGTGCTTTGGTAATTGCTCATTGCGAAGCTTCGAGTCTAACATTATAACCAAGGAGAGCGAGAGAGAGAGAGGAGAGAGAGAGAGAGAGGAGAGGGAGAGAGAGAGAGAGAGAGAGAGAGAGAGAGAGAGAGGAGAGAGAGAGAGAGAGAGCAATTACATCCTACTGTGTTAAGTCTTGCAGTTTGGCAGCTCCAGTGGTTTTGGCATGTTCAGTAGTTTCTGCCTACAATTTTTTTTTTGTTTTTTGTCTTTCTTGTGGAAATCCTCTCCTGTCACTCAAGTGATAATGTTGATCTTTCTTTTTTTTGTTATCTTCACAGTATAATGCTGCCGTGGCCACCGACAGCCTCTGCATCCAGAAAGCAAGTCCCGTCCGTGGTTCTGTCCTTTTTTTTGAATATTTCAAGAACCGTTCATCCGATTTACTTCACACTTGGCGGGTGTGTTGTTGCTCGGGACCCGAGGGAATGCCGTGTCCAATCCGGTGCAATTGGGACAGCGCTGCTTGCAGCACTTGGGGGGGGGGGGGCTTCAGGGCTTCTGCGAACTGAGTTCAGCATGTCGTCTGCAGCGGGGTCTTTACAGGTCACGGCTTATTTACTGCTCTTCACTTTTGCTGCTGGATGCTGGATGCACTGGTGTTGCAACCAAACTCTTCTTACATGTGACGGCGACTGTGCACATAGTAGTACATTACATTACATTACATTACATTACATTACATTACGGTCATTTAGCAGACGCTTTTATCCAAAGCGACTTACAATTCAGTGTCTATCTACACGCCGTAGACGGAGCTACGGGAGACATTTTTTGGGGTTAATTGTCTTGCTCAAGGGACACATTGACATGAGACTAGTAGAGCAGGAGCCGGGAATCGAACCGCCGACCCTCTGATTGAAAGGCGGCTTTGAGTTTGAGTTACCATCCATGACTGTTTTGACTTGGTGTCCAAAATTCAAACCAGATGCAGATATAAACAAAAAACTGTCCTTCTTAATAAGATTTAAGACCATCATTCAAAAAGTTGCAAAGTACAGGTAGGTAGGTTTGTTGCAGAGGTTGAGTAAAAGTGATTATTGGGAAAATGATCTTGAAGTGAGGACGACACCCCCCGGCACGGACAGTGAAATAGTCCTGAGGAGGTTACGGAGCGAGGAAGCAGAGGACAACCTATCGCTGAGATATGAAACATAAACCAATTAACAGCTGTGTCTGCAACTTCCACAAAATCTGTAATACAATTAAGGACGAGCGATAACAATGCCAAAGGCCGCACTTTCTGGTGGGACTGTAACGCATATCCCGTCGTCCTGCTTAAAGGGTCGTTCGCGACTAAATAAAAATGAAAATTGAGTCTGTGGAGTGCGTGGAGGTGCAGCATTCAGCAGCATTAAGAGCTTTGAAGTAAGTCAAGGTGAACGTTGAATGTTTTATGTTTGCAGTTTGTGGTACCTGGCGGTGAATGGGACTGACAATGAAAGATGTCATTATGAAAATAATCCCTTGTACGCAGAACTACTACGCGTTTTGCACTTAAATCATTGTCCCCCCCCCCCCAACGCCTTAGCTTGAAATTTGGTGAACTGCCTCAAAATGAAATACCACACAGCCATTCGCTGCATGCCTGTATGCAATGACCTGCAAGTTTCCGTTAACAATTTGTGCACAATAGGTACAACCGGGGGAAGGAAACGTAAAGATGCACGGACGTGAAATAAAACGTTTCCCCTCTAGCGCCATGATGCCACGGCAGGAGATCGTGCAGAATACCGTCTCATCATCCTGCCCAAATTAAGTGTTCGTAAATGTGCATCTGGGCTCCATTTTTTTTTTTCGATCGGGGGGGGGGGAGGGAGGCGCATTTAAGCTGCGCAGAGCTCAAAGAGATGGAACCTGAACAGCGCGTGACTGCATGGAAATGAATCACGGCAGCGGGGTAAATAAGTCAGACCGCCGAAGTGACGAACGCGACGCCGCAAACGCATTCAATCACGGCGTGTCGCGTCCATGCTCTCTGTTGCGTCTTCATCACTGCGTTCCTATTGGAAATGCACATGTACAGTGTTTGCACATGTGCAGAGAGAGAGAGAGAGAGAGAGAGAGAGAGAGAGAGAGAGAGAGAGAGAGAGAGAGCAGTGTACAGAAAATAGGGTATCCCCAGGGACAGTGCTTACTCCCGGTGGAGCGACCTGTCTTAAATAAATCATTCCATTTCCATGCCCAACTTTCCCTATCTGCCTTTAATCCAGTGTGGGAGAGAGTGGAGAAAGATAGGGGAGTAAGCTGTTTGCCTTCCTCCTCTGCCTGTGTGTCGCTTTAAGCCTTTGGTAACTTGAGTTCCCAAACTTTTTATTTATATATTTTTTATTTTTGTGTGTGTTGACCCACTTAAATGTAACTGTAAACCCACAAACTGGGTTGTACAGTAGGGGGGGGAAAGGGGGGGGGGGGGGACAATTTAGAATGCATTTTTTTTTTTCTGTCGGTAAACAGGGCTGTTTTCATTGCTGCATGCATTCCAGCTGCATACCGCCGAGCAGGTTGACCGCACATGCCATCGGTAATGAGCGCTCTATTTTCGATGCACTTTGAAACGCAGCGCTGAATCTCCGCCCGTGCTAATGTCATGCACTCCAGTTAAAAGAAGAAAAAAAAAAAAAAAAAAAGATCAGATGTCAAGCATTAAGACGGCAGTAAGTCATTTTGCACGGTCAGCGATATGCCGCTTGATGAAAGACTGAAATACTATTGTTGTTCATCCCCCCCAAAAAAAACCCCAACAAAAAAGACAACTTGCTTTTTGCTGACTTCAGGTAAAAAAAAGTCAACGCCCACCTTTGCTGTGTGCATTCAGAGTACAAATGGAGTCCTCTAGGAACGCCGATAAGATGTGGAGGTCATTGGTAGTCCTGTGAACGGGCGACGGCGTTCTCCAGCTACACCCTTGGCGCAATCCCGTGGGTACCGCCTGAGAAGTGCACATACCGCATAGCAGATCAGTTGACCCTGTCAGGCTTGTGCCTCGCAGTGATTGACACGGCTCTCCGCGAAAGCTGCAGCCTCTTACTAGTGCTGACAAGACAAGGCGCCCCCACCCCCCCCACCCCTCACTCACTCAAGTTTCTCTACCTCGCCGAGTCTGGAGACCCTTCAGTCTTTTCATGTTGCGATCAAGTGCGGGAGATGTTTGTGAGCCCTGATGGATAAGCCCTCCGTTCCTTCGGTGAGCGCTGGGCTGGGAGGAAAAAAAGACAAAAACAAACTGAAGAGGAAGGAAAAGTAAACATGAACCATGATATAAAACAATCATTTTTTTTGAGTTTTAGATAATAGAAACTTGACGTGCAGTTCACCGCCCACATTAAAAAGACCCCGTGGCCTCGGAGCAGCCACTTTATATACAGACTCTTGGATTTGAGGCGAAGCACAGAAACGGTGGATAATATTAGCGGTCCTCTTTACAACGCAGATGTAAAAAAAAAGCTTCTTTCTGTAGGCCTTATCTGTAAATTGTACAAATAGTGTATGAAAATTCCGAAAGCAGCCATTTACACGAGATATATATATATATACGTCTGATAAAGCACAACCCAGCTTCATGCATGTCTTATATATGAACTACCAAGTAAATGAGATACAGGCAGCGATTACAGGCGACCTCATTCTTTTAATTTCCTGTCATCACTTTAAAGGAGAAGCGACTGGTTTTATACACACTCCGGTTGAAATTGCCGTCGCACAGTCCAGGCTCGTGTGAGTTGACGTCGCCGATTGCCGAGACAATCGGCGATTGTTGTTTTCCCAATGCCCGCATAAAGGAACCGTGATGTTATAGAATCGGGACGATGGTTCTGGTGCAGCGGCATGTCTGCGCAATGGCGATGACGACCGTTGTTGATCAGCGCACGTGAATCTGCTTCTTAAATTTGAAGCAACCTCTTTTTCCCATTTCCCCTTTTTTTGGCGTGCTCCGTACACTAAAGCTGAGTCCTTACTGCAGTGGGTTCAAATCCGAACCCGCTTCAGCTATACTAATAAAAGCCCCAAAAATCATCTCCATTCCCCAAATGCTTACTCACCAAAGCTCTGCTCGTCGCACCGAGAGCGTCCTGCCGCGTCGCGTCGCGGCTCAGTCATGGCCGCCGGAGATGATCTGCCGCCGTTCTCGCCGGTGCGCGTCGACGGTCGCATTGCATTTCCTTCTGACGTCGTCTGAACACATGTACAGCGAAACCATTATTCTTTTTTTTTTTTTTTTTTTTTCGCATGTGACTGAGAGAAGGAGGAGGAGGAACCCACAAAATACTACTTTTAACCATCAGTCATTAAAGCTGCACTGCAGATGGAATCACAGCTTTTATCACTACACTGTCTGGCAAAAAACGAACAACAATATAAATATGAAACTACAGACAACTTCCCAACCCTCACACAGACGCAGCAGGTTAGGCTAATTTAGCCTGATTTACTGTGTGTTTCGGGGCTACAAGCCTCTGTCTCCCTCTGGAGTCCTTTTTTTTTTTAATCTTTCCACAACGTACCTTTTGGGTCCCAACTGTATTTTTTTTAGAAAAATATGTATTAATTAAAATGCCCAAGGATTCTCATTATAAATTAACAGCTTTGTACCACAACATGAGGCTGCTTTTTTTCCCCCAAAAAAAATCAAGTCTGCCCCCCCCCTCAAGAACTTTAATGCCATGCAAATTGTCAAAGGCCGTTTGCATGACAAAAAGCATTCTTTACAGTTTCCCTTGCCCTCTGAGTGCAGCAGTATGAGGCAGCCTTGTGAGTGAGTGACTCCCCGAGTTTCACACTTACCCGTTTTAAATCACATCTTCTGGCTCGGAGCTTACTCCGCTCATCTCTTGGAAGTCGGCCACTTTCAACATTTATATCCTTATCTTAGTTAGTGGAGCCCACCAGGAAAAGCTAAGACTGGCTGTTTTAGTGCCATGGAGACTTCTGCAGTCGGATTGTAAAAGTCCCTCACTCACGGAGCTGCAACATCTTCTAGCTCCAAAAAAGAAAAAAAAGTTGATTTTATTTCGCAATGCTATACGAAATACTTTTTTCTTTTTTTTTTTTTCTTCAATTTGAGCCTCGTGTCCCTTCAGCCTTTTGTTCCCTCAGTTCTTATAAGTTCAGTAACAAGCTGTTCCAATATGGTGTCAGCATGTGTCCCTGCAGCACTTGAAAGGCACAAAAAATACTGAATTTGACTGACAAAATGACTACGAGGAGAGAGGCTCAGTGCACTGAAGTTGCAGCCTTTTATATAATTTCTAAATGACAACGCCATAATTGTTTTACTTTAATAGAGAGAAGTTAAAGGCAGCAGCCTTTGCTTTATCCCTGAGGGAATGTCAAATAGAAGATTCTCTGCGTCGCCGTCCCAAATATTAATCATCATTTACCTCCAGCCGTTGTGTACGGTGCTGCATTTGCAGTGTGTTGATGACAGACATTAATATCGTCATAAAGAGACTCAAAGACCACACAAAATCGAAATGTTTTTTTTTTCTAAACCTATTATCCAACAGTGAGTTATATCCTGAAAGGTATTTTGCAATGCCACATTGTATCTATTTTCTGCCCAGAAAGATAAGATGGTTACCCTTAGGGGGCAAAAACCACCATTTAAATCCAATATTTCCACGGACCGGGCGGCTGCTGCTGCTGTTGCTTGTGTAGAAACTAAGGTTACAAACAGTGTAACCCTAGTTCTGTAAGCACGTCTAAAGGACGGGGCAACTGAACCCGTTTAGTAGAGGGCGCCCACCTGGCCTTATAGAACTAGGGTTACAATGTCGTAACCTCTGCTCCAACTCATGCAGGAGCCAAAGGAATGCACATCCTGACTGACTAAAGGTTAGCAGAATACAGAATATTAGAATATTTCCTTCCTCGTTGTTAGTTGTTCTAATATTTTGGAGCGCACGGATTGTCTTCCTGTTTATCCTGTTGTTGTTTTTTTGACCTTTTCGAGTACACAGAGCAACCAGCCATCTCCGTCTTCTATCGTGAAAATACCATCGGTAATGGAAAATTTTATTATACGGCGCATTTATTTGATTACACGTAAACTCAAGTGCTTTACATTTAGATAACAAAATATAAGAATATAGGCATAAGCATATAGGAACATAGGTGGCATAAACAAAAAAAAATAAGAACACTAGAGGTGTCACGGTTTTCAATACCAAACCAAAAAAATCTATCAAAATGTGCTTTTTGATTTCAACTTATTGTTATTGTAAAGTACCCTACTGCCATCTAGTGCACATTCTTTTTGGTGTTTAACAGTTAGTTTCCCGTTTGACTGATGAAATATTGAATATATTATTTAAATGTCTTAATATGGCCTTAGTGTGGTACCTATACCCCAAAAACATCATGCTTGGTCCCGGCTCACTGAACCTTAACCTATTGTGTTAAATATTTAGGTTTCAAAGCCATAACGCGAGCTCGAGACCACGAAAGAAAATAGGGTTTTAAAACGTTAATTGTAATGTAAGTTAGTCAGATGACCTCTGGAGGCTTTTAATTGCGACGCGTTAAGAACGGAACACAGAAAAATTGGCAAATAAAATTACAGTGTTTGTACAGAAGAGAATTCTGATGGCAGCGACGCCAGCATTGCTGTAATTAGTCTTCAGCAGCACAGCAGGTACGTCTGCCTCTTCAAACGACAGCTGTCCCTTCTGCCGGCCCGTAAATGTCTCCTCCATCACATCGCTGCTGTGTCTCGGTGGCGCAGCAAAAAGTGTTAAAAAAAACAAAACATGCACTTGTAGGGCATTTGGAACTGGTTAACCACAGAGAAAATGTGTGTCTTTGTTTCTAAACCTGAAAGCACTCTTAACTACACTTCAACTTTATTGGGTTGTATTTCAGCAAATTCATTTATAATTTAACCTTAATTTAATCTTGTAAATTTTCATTGAGATCAAGGTCTCTTTTGCAAGAGAGCACACCAGAGGAAACGAGCACAGGGAGAAAAATCACACAATCACATGGCGTCTATAAATAAGTCAACAGTTCAGCTACCCAGTGGGTAAACACAGATGTCACACTGCAGAGTGCGTTTAGAGTTAACTAGTCTTGACGTCGAGTCTGGCAAATAGCAGCTTTTAAAAGTAGAGTAGCTTTAAAAAGGTATGGCTGGCAATGTTCTGTATTTTTCCCCCCCATTTCAAACAAATCACAAAAACGCACTATAGCCCGTGCCATAGACCTTCATTTACGGGAAAGAACATAAATCAGCCACATTCGACGTTTTTTCCTTCAGTGCGATGAACTGTAGGTTTATTTTGAGTCAAGGCTACGTTTGCCCTTCCTGTTGCTCTAAATACTCGGTAGTGCACCGAATGTGTGTTAATCCGAGGCTAATAGTCCACAACAAATGCAATATTTACTCCTATATGAGTAACATTTGCTTAAAGCTAAAGTGTCCAGCTGTTATTTACATCTTAAGTAGGAGAGAATGGGCTCGGGGCTGTGCTCTAGACGGAGCGCGGAGGAGACTGCAAGTACTGAGAGACGGAATAAACATAGTTGGTTTAAGACTTTTTAAGTTCCTTGTGTTGACGGAGAGAGAACCGTAAAAATACAGCAAACAAACTTGAAATTTGACAAGAGACAACCAGGAGACTTTAGAAGTGGGAGAATGAGAATGTAGTTCTCTCTTTTTTGTTGATTGGAGGACCAGCTTACCTGTTCTGATATGAAACCTCACTGATTATAATATGCATCTCTAATAGTAGGCACAGTGGTAAACTGTAATCAAACACATATGTAATATAATAATATTATATAATATAAAAATAAAAAATTGGAATAGCCAATTGTGAAATCGTGCCCTGACCCCCCCCCCCCCTTATTCTCAGTTCATGCACAACCTTGTGGGCCACATGAAAGTAGAGCTTTAATAAGAATACAGGACAAAAACTTTTACAGACTTCTTTTAAAGGCGAGGGGGGGGGGGTCACTCTCTTCAGTGCATGGCCTTATGCCCACTCTGCTTCTAACCCCTCTATTATGCTGAATCGCAGGAAAAGGATTGCAGATACTCCAGTTCTTTCTTTCGGTGAAATAACTCCCCTCTCGGTTTTACCTTGGAGGTCTGAACATTACAGGGAATTTCAGTTTAGAGTGTGTGTGTGTGTGTGTGTGTGTGTGTGTGTGTGTGTGTGTGATGTCTTCAGTTAAGTTCTCACCTTCAGTCTTAAGTGTAGCCTCTCGGGAGGACATCGCTCGCCTCAAATTGCTAATGATTTATTTTTCCATCCTCCATCCAAGGTGCCTATTAAACATACAGTCAGCATACTGCTCACTTTTGCATCTTTAATGAACAATCTGCTTCGAAAAATTCTACCCATTTCTGACTTATCTATGTGCAAACATATTTTTTTTTTGAGCAAACAACTTGTTAATCATTCAAAAAAAAAAGAGAAAGTTTTCTCATCCACACTCAATGTTTTTCGTCCTCCTACGTAAATGTCAACATCCACAGCCTGCGCTTCTGCTCGGGGAATGAAGAACAGAGCAAAGGTGCAAAACCATGTGCATCATCTGCCATCAGTAAATGATGCACGCTGTAGATCGTTCTTTTTAGTTTGGCGGTTATCGGTACTGTACTTATCGCACAAAAAAAAAAACAACAACAATAATAATTGATGATAGAAATGTTTTCTTGTCAGAAATTTCCAGAAAAAAAGTTGAAGAGATCAGTGAAGATCTCCCCCGCATGCTCAGAGGTATTGCATATTTTCGGTGGAGGGAAGAAGTCACAGTTCTCCCTTCACAATGTGATGCACTGCGGTTTGCTCTCGGCTTTGGCAGAGGCAGTGGGAGAAGCAGGCAGTTATGAAGGAGGTGGTGATTGATTGCATTACATTGGCTGGTGTAGAATCACACCGCCGTAATATCCCAGTGGAGGTTGGACCTCAGCGTCCGTAGGAGGAACACATACCCACTGCAGGATCTCCCTGCTTTTGGAAGGGAAGGCTAAACTCACGGAGGAAGGAATGGGGGGGTGGGGTGGGGGGTGTATTGCAGAGGTTGTTGACGGGTGTTGTGTTCCAGGTTTTTCTGTCACCGCGACGCATCTCAGCCCGTCCTCTCCCTACCCAGCGGCTCATTTTTTCAATTACACCTAATCTAACCCGTATGGTTGGTAAACTTCAGCTGCGCAACTGGAGGATTCTTGGAAACTTTGCGAGGGAGTGGTATCGAGCGCGGATAAAACTCTAGCTTAAGATGAGTTACGCGTCCTTGCTGTGGGACCACGGGGCCCCGGTTCTCTCCCTCGATCAATTATATGTACTTTGAGCGTAAGTCGGGCTGCTAAATGATTGAGATGAACCCGTGAAAATCACTGCTTTTCTAAACGTTGCGTCATAAAAATTGTTGCGACTCTGAATTTGAACGCCACTGCATCTGCAGCAGAGTGAGAACACATAGCTTGTTTTGTTGTTACTCTTTTTTGAATCCCCCCTTCCAAAACATTTGCATATGGAGAAACGACGACTACAGTCGGCGAACAGGAGAGCGGGTCGCATGTTCGGTGAGGCATCCATTAACCTTTTGTTAAGTTTGCTGCGCTGCCTCCGATGACCTTTTGCGGCGCCATCCCACTCAAAGTACAACGGCGCAAGGCGAGGTCACTTTGTGTGTGTAGCACAAACACAGATGCTTCTCATTTACAGGAATGTTTTATTAATGTGCACTGTCCCTACCAAATAAATACAAAAAGTAATAAAAGAAAGAACATGAGACGTTTAAAAAAAGCGCTGACAAACTGTTTTTTTTTTTTTTTAATAAAGTATGTTTTTGTGCCATTTATTCCTGTTATTGGACACTGAGGCAGCAGTACATAAACAAATAGAGACGTATGACATGCAACGAAAGTTGTCCTAGGCCACAAGGACAATGTGATGAGACTTTTTTTTTTTTTTAAAGTGGCGACTAAAGGCAGCCTGTTTCGATGTTGTTATGTGAGCGATCAGACCGGAATCACGGCGACTGAAAGAACTCGTGACTTTCAGCGCCGACATTAGCGCTTTGCTATAACGTACAGTAAAATAGTGGCAAATTGCTATTGATGTCTTCTAAAAAAAAAAAAAAGGAGATCGAGACTTTGCCCTTCATGAAATTTAAGGCCGAAGTATTAAACCGTAATGTTCCACAACCTTTGGAGAGGAGAAGCTATTATCTCTATTCTGAAAACTCTTCATTGGAGAAGCTTTTTTTTTTTTTTTTTTTATCTTTTGTTATATTTTTTGCCTCTTAAAAGTCTGCATGTTAGCGCACTGATGATCAGCTCAAGCGATGTCTGCGCAAGTGTTTCAAGTGCACTTGTCAGGTCGCATGCAGGTGTTGCCGCACTCGAGTAGTCCAGCCTCTTCTAAAACCTGGAGTGTCCATACTTTACTGTCCATGCTGTGTACCAATTAAATGGCGTTGTATGCTAATCGTGTTCTACACAGAACCCAGCGTTGTGTGAGTTTGTATGTTCGGGCGTTAATGTCTGTTCTCGCTTCAGGGCGCGCGGCGTTAGTCGGAGCTCTTCCGAGTGCAAAAATGATTGGACTGGAGGTGACGAAGGCCTGATGAAGACCTTTTTTTTTTTTTTAAGGCCACTTGTGGCGGCGTCACAGATGCTGCACCTGTTACAGAGCAACGGCTGCATATTCAGCAGCGAGTCGAGCCGAGTGAAGTGCTTGTTAACCGGTTCAAACTGGCTGCTTCATTTGCATATGAGCTCTTTGGGAAAAAAAAAAAAAAAAACGGCAACATGACATTTAATTAATTCTATGGAGAAATCTTTCACTTCAAGCCTGGTGACTTCCATGTACGCCGTACAAACAGGGAAAATACAGCCGCGCTGGGAGACAAAGCGCTGTCGCATACGGCAGGGCTCGCCGGTGAGCGTTTTGAGAAATTGGCAACCAATTCTTGGCTTTTGGTTGCCATCAGTGGCAACTAGGGCGGGACAGTAGATCGACGTTACATCGATATCGAGATATGAGACCGGATATCGTCTTAAATTTGGGATATAGTAATACAGCATAAGTATCTTTTCCTTTTTTTCCCTATTATTTGCCTTTACCCACTTAGTCAGTATATCCACATTTCTAAAGACTATTTATCATCACTGTATTTGGTCAAAAATAATTGTGGTAGTTGTGGTTGATGGTATGAATAACCAGATGACCCTGAACAGAAAAAAACAAAACAAAAAAAAGGGAATTTGTTAAGTCTTGGGAGGCAAAGTTTCCGGCATTCTTCGATTGTCTGGTTTTCCATCCTGGCAAGCACTTTTTAAAAGTTAGCCTGTTGAGGCCTGGAGTCCAAAAGAAGGAAGAAGAAGAGAACTGCAATAATTGTCACGACTGACAACATCATTATTTAGGAAGATATTATTACACAACACTGAACAAAACGGCAAACAAAATATGAAAGAAATGCATGATTACCAGCCACTTAACCGGTCTGGCTGCCAACAATTGAGAGTGTAAAAATGCAAAACATAATAATTATTGTCTCTACGGTTAATCATCTCATTGCTTAGCGCATCGGCAGTAAAAGCAGCACGTCAGGTTGTTTTAGTTACACTAACTGCGAGCCCCCTAATGCGTTCGCCGCGCGACGACAAACAGTCAGCAACTGGTGAACCATAATTATCTCGCCACCGGTGCCTCCTTCAAACCACCGGGGATTTTCCTCCGTGTCTTTGGGAAAAATGAGTGGGGGGAAAAAAAAAACAGACAAAGCACTTCAGAATAAAAGCCTCGGGAGATGGGTCCACGGGTCTACTTTGACGACCGCCACAGATAAGAGCTCCATCGAGAGCGGCAACCTTTTTTTTTTTTTTTTTTTCCAACCGTTGAGGAATTACATATGAAGTCGGTGCTCGCCGCAGAAACCGAAACACCGGCGATGAAAATTGTTTTTTCCCAAAAATGTGCAGCAGTTAGGGAGGAGGGGGGGGGGGGACTCAACAGGGACTCAACAATCATACTAGCAGTCTCTGAATGTGATTGAGCAGCCCCCCCCCCCCCACACACACACACACACACACACACACACACACACACACACACACACACACACACTTTTTTATGCTGCACTACATGGTGGAGTAATCAAGATGATCCTGTGCTCTCTCTATACATACAGTGTGTACAATATGCAATATACAAGCAGCTTATAGGCTTTACCGTATGATTTCATATAGAAAAGTATATTGTGATATAGACAGTGTTATGAAACAACGTAAAGTATATCTGGATAGAAGGTTTGGGAGTTAATAACACATAGTATAGTTGTTGCACATGTTACACAAATCGTTCCAATAGGCCAAGAACAAAATCATGAAAAGCAAAACAAATCAATTTATTTTTCTGCAGTATTCACGTTCTGTTATGTGACAGATCAGACCACACAGGACTTGTGTGAAACGCGTGTATTGAAAAATGTACAAAATGACGGCCATGCATGCACCGGGGCTATCTGCCCACCCACCTGCCTACCTGCACTCCCACCAAATGTCATTATTAGAATTACACAAAATTGGGACTGAACACCTTCTTACCTGCCAATGGCAATAAAAGAGACACGCACCAAAATCTGCCAGCTGTCACCTCCCCACACCCACACACACACACACACACACGCACACACACACACACACACACACACACACACACACACACACACACACACACACACACACACACACACACACCGGAGTAGGAACAGGTCTATTTTCTTTCCAGGGCCGTGGATGCATTGCAGCACAGATTTTGTCAAAGTGAGCACACTGAAGCTTACTTCCGCACATGTGCACTTGGCAAAAAAAAAAAAAAAAGCGCAAGAAAGAAAGGGAGATGTAATTTGTATGTCTACAAATGTCAAAATGTCAAGGCATGTAATCCTTTCAAGAGGTGATGAGGTCTTTGGTTAGAGCTTGGCGCCACTCCAGACTTTATAACAAGAAAAGTGCTTACTCCAAGTTCTGGAGGTGAACGGTGAGTCCTGATCCCTCTCTCCTCCCTCTCTCCTCCCTCTCTCTCTCTCTCTCTCCCTCTCTCTCTCTCTCTCTCTCTCTCTCTCTCTCTCTCTCTCTCGCTTTTAAGGGATTATTGTGGTGTATCAGTACACATGGATTTACAGTAGCGGTGTACAGCATATCCTGAGTGGCATGCTCCATTTTATTTAACGCCGGCAAAACTTTAACAAAAAACAAAAACGCATGTTTTCCAAGGATGTATGTGGGCTGAGGTGATGTGCGTGTGTGTGTGTGTGTGTGTGTGTGTGTGTGTGTGTGTGTGTGTGTGCGTGTGTGTGTGTGCGTGTGTAAAAAGTTAGCATTCAAATCATTCAGTTTAACGACGTATCACAACAAACCCGCGATGCACTGGCTCACTGATGTGATCATTCGCACAGACACTGTCAACACGTTTTAAAAGCGCGGCGCTCTGGCAGAGCGACACATCGGGGTAGATAACCCAGTTAAACACCGACGGGGTGTGTTTGTGCGGCATACAGCACGTGTGATTACTGCTTTCTGAAAGCCTGATACATTTCTAATTATTTGCTCTAATTCATAATTGGATTTTTATTTTTATTTTTATTTATTTTTTTGTCATTGCAAAACTCACTCAAACGCAAACCGTTAATTACGTCAGTTAGAAGGAAACGCCAGAATATCTTGTTTTATTAACACAATGAAGGTGAGACTGTTATATTCTATGTATTCCAATCCAATGTTCATTTCCCTTGTAATTTCCCCATACTATGTTTTCTACCAATATCCTTGCGTTAAATAATTTCAGAATCAACTCCCAATAATTCCCCTTTTTGGTTTTTTTTTTAACCTCCTTTTTGTTTTTGTTCTTCCTTTGCAAACTCTTGATTTGATATTCCATGTATCCCTCCACTGCTTTTTAAAGAATTCTGTCCGACGTCTGTCCTCCCACCGCACATCGGTCTTCTTCCACTTACAGCAACTGTTGCTAGGCAACAGCTCATGGCTGCATTAGAGTATCAGTATTTACATAAAAAGAAAAAAGAAAAAAAAAAATATTAAATTGTTTGGTGAACGTTGGATATAAAGTTGCATCATGGAGAGATTCAGTCGAATTTCAACGTGTGGCGCAATCATTGGACGTCTCCACCAGTGCAGTAACTTTCTTTTACTGGGACATGTAGTGTGATTACAGTCACACGAGTGTTAGTAATGTATTACTCTGTTGCTCTAAATGCTGAGCATAGATATTGGATTACTGTGCAGGATTACAGCGCTCAGTATTGACTATGGAAATGACATAACGCTGCTGTCAGAATGCCCCTAAATCACAAATCTTCTTCTTCTTCTAATAAATAAAAGAAGTTGTCTCTGGACCCTTTACTGCAGTACGCTTGTGTTGAACATCACTCGACGAAGGTTGATATGTGACGCCAGACCAGCCTGATGCAGCCATATGGTTCTCTTAATGGTGGGTGACATCCGACGAGGCTTTGTTTCATCTCGTCCTAACTCGTGTAGTCCCACCTCAGCATATCGGTAGACCTACACCGGTATTCCTCAAATGTTTGAATTCCTTTAAAAAGGACAGACTGATCTTTTTCAGTCTCATGAAATATATATATATATATATATATATATATATATATATATATATATATATATATATATATATATATATATATATATATATATATATGAGATTCTTAAGCAGGGCCTTACTGGCACAAGTCCATATGCGGTCTAGGTGATTGGGCGTTTGCCCATGAATACATAATACAGTATAGTTGATTGGGCTTTTTTTTTTTCATGTGTGCATGAACAGTATATGGGTGATTGGGCCTCTCACACATTCAATGTCAGCCTTCACATTTGAACCGATACGCTCAAGACAATTTATTTTAATCCTTACGTTTTGCTTTGTCATTATTCTGCATTTTTTTTATTTAATCTTTAAGTGGCAACTTTTCAACTCCCCCCCCCCCCCCCCCCCCTAGTGCTTCCAAGTGGTATTACTGTTATCGCCGCCGCCATCTCGCCATCTCGTTCCGTGTTCCTCAGAGCCTGTTTACGGCGTAAAAAAACCCGGCCAACACAACCACTAAGGAATGTGCCGTGACGTCATCAATGTGCAGCGTTTGGCTTCATCTGGCGACTTTTAGTAAGCTAGCGCTAGCTAATTTCCACCGGGAAAGAGTTGCCAACAGCGCACAGGGGGACTCCACCGTCCACCGTTTCTGTCACCGGGTAAAAAAAAATGGATAAAGAGCTTCCTTTTGTGCCGTAAAGCGAGCCTTCGCGTTCTCCTCGGTGCAGTGAATCGCACAGTGAAAATGAGGTTCATAGGGAAACGCAGAGGGTGTCGTTATTCCACCGCCATCACTTTGTGCAACCAGCATTTACCTCATAATGTCTGTTGCCACTTTAATACTGGGGGGTTCATATGTTGTCGTTTCCTGTGGATCGTTCATGCACTCATGCCATCCATGACTGATTCACATTTTGGCAGTACTAATATTGTTAGTAATAATAATATTGAGAGGTAGCTTCGGTTTTTTTAAGGCAGGAGTCTACCTGCTGAAGCTGCTATTCAATTTTAATATTACTAAAATTGCAAAACTGTCTTTGGTCAGGGAGGGCTGTTAGTCAGGGGTTTAACCCCGACATGTGACCTATTGTTGAGCTCTTTACCCAAACCAGTAGTTTGGCGTTCGTCGAGTACGTGACAGCAGGACGGCGGATCGATAATTCCTTTTGGCGTTGCCGTCAGAACGACTCGCGCAACCCGGCGGTCGTCGCTGCTGGATTAGAGCTCTTACATTGGGGGGGGGGGCGGGGGGAGCCAGAGCGGAACCGCAGACTGTCATTTCCACGGCTGAGCGGTCTGGGTTTTTGTCGTCTGCCAGCCCATCAAAGCGCGGAAAAGGGCAGAGAATATTGCTTTCACTGCCAACCCCGTGTCTGCCAACGCAGGTAAACACATGTTTAGCATAAGACACTTCCTGGTGCGTTTTTGAGCTCTCCCTACTGACTCTTAAAATCACAAGCAATGCAGGCCCGAGCGTTTGGCCCAAGGCTGCAAATAACAACTATTGTTGTTAAAAAATGACTCAAATATTAAGTTCACACTGAACAGAGAATAACACATCTAAGAAGCTGGAACCATGAGGATATTTAGGACTTTCCTGTGTTGTGTTTTTTTTAACGGTTAATCAGCACCACACCTACACAACCGTGTTTGCTCTCTGTGCTCTCCTCCTCTGCAGCTTTTCCTCGTCGTCAACCTAGATGCACGGGTGCACAGTTTTATGACGATGTCAGCACTTGCTTGAAACTATGCCAGAGCTGCAACAGCAGCACCGGCGAGGCTTACCTTCCCCGTCTTAAACGCACAGGCCTCTCCATGTGTTTAAAATGCGTAATCTGCTACTCGACTCTCCGGCTCGTCTGCCCCGACGCGTGAGGTCCTGTTATGGTTGTGTCCTTCGCCGAAACGTGTCAATCTCGCCTTGTGTGTCTCGCTTCCAATTTGTCAGCGCCAATTAGCCCGGCCTCCGCTTCCTTGCACTCCCAAATAAAGCAATTTTGATTTCGATACAAGCCGGGGGGGGGGGGGAATAATTGGCGTACAGTGCTCTATAGGCCATTTAACATTATGCATTGCTTGTTTTGTTGGTTTGCATGTAAATACAGCTGAGGGAGCAGCATAGATACGGAGAAAACAAGTGCAGCACAATATGAAATATTGGAATACAAGTCTGGAAATATTCTTATCTTTTTTTTTTTTCTTTTTTTTCCCTCTCCCTTCCTTTGGAAATTCACTTCACGCTTATCCCTTGAAAAGTCCTAAATAAATAAAAGCATTATTTTTTTTTTTTTTCATCAGATGATACTCAGCCTGTCAGATTAAACCCGCCAGTGTTTTTTTTTTTTTTTTTGTAGTAACAATCACACAGACTACTACAGATTAAGGAAAGCAGATGTCTTCTTGCACCCCAAAGGGCAACATCGGCTGACATCGGCAGACCAATTTTTTTTTTTTTTTTTTTTTTAAGCTCTCTCTTTTTAAAAAAAAAATAAAAAAAGGAGAGCAAATTTGTGGAGCTGCCACACGCAGTTTAGATTTCCAGCCCACATGAGTCGCAGAGGCACGTCGAGCGCGTATCACTTTCAGGCAGCAACCGCATGCCTCCCGCCTCCCGCCGCTGCCAGTTTGCTCGAATCAACCCTCGGATCATTTGTCGCGGCGCCGGATGTCTTGTAGGCGGAAGTGGGATTGGCTGCTGTCAAGGCAACATGCAGCCATTTCTTGTGCCTCCTAATTGCAGTTTCATAGGAACAACCGCCATATATATATATATATATATATATATATATATATATATATATATATATATATATATATATATATATATATATATATATATATATATATATATATATCCCCGTCCTAGCCTAGAGCGCATATGTTCCAAATGTCGAGGTCTCGGAGTTGTTTTCCACTCGGCGATAAAAGGAAAACATCGAGGCGTCCATTCAGCTGCGACTGAAACAAAACTCCTAAACACAAAACACGGTACAGCTCGGTATCCGTGCAGCGACAGCAGCCTTTAAAGTCGGAACGATGTCGCCTTTTTTAAAATCCGTTTTGCAGCTCTTTGCTTCTGTCGGATATTGTAATGAATTATACATTAACTAGGATATTAATCAAAGCAAATAATACAAAAAAACATCTGGTACCTTACACACACACACACACACACACACACACACACACACACACACACACACACACATGCAGTGAGTGAGCATTGAGGAACGTTTTTCTTTCTTCTTCTCTTCTCCATCAAATCATAATACACTTGGCTCCCTCTCTTATCCAGTCTGTGCAGACAAAATGTCTGTAGCTACTTCGGGTACAATGCTGCCCGAAAACCTGCGAGAGATGCCAAAACTGTATTTTGCGAGGCAACTATCAGAGCCTGGAACTCACAATTTTTAGACCTTGGCCTACATCTGTTTCACATCGACTCACTCTCACTGATAGAAATGTGGCTACTTACAGGTACTGAATACAAAACTCAATTTTTTTGCAGGTTCTCATCCTATTCTCTTTCGTATCTCGTATAGTTATCTCAGCGGAAGGTCATGTATCTTGTGTCGAAACATAAAACAGGGATGCGCGTGCAGAGAAACTGCTCTTTAAAAAAAACGGAGCATTTTTTTAAAGCACGCTTTAAAAATCTTACTGCCCCCTAGTTTCCATCATATATATTTCATATCTGTATTTGTTGACATTTCTGTTTTTATTGGATATTTTATGGTGAAAAGAGAGAAAGGACGCAACGAGCGTCGAGCTTCCCGAGCCTGATAACAACCAAGACGATGCTTTTACATGGTCTGGTTCCTCAGGCTACTGAGCAGTCCATAAAGGATTTTTCTACCTTTCAGTCTGTGCACTCTCTCTCTCTCTCTCTCTCTCTCTCTCTCTGTCCACCTGTGTTCTGTCTAACAGGTGTTATTAGATTCTGGATTATAGACAACAGCACTCAAGTGGATTACCATCTGTTTTCACAGCTTGCTGGTGGTCCATTTAACCTGAACTAGACCCACTGAACAGAGCTTTTCTTAAAGGGGACATTTGCCCGGAAAAAAAAATAAAATCTGAAAATCAGCGTATATCTGGTTTGGTCATCATGTGTGTTTGGAACACAATAGAAATCTCTGCACCCTGTTCTGGTTTGGCACAGCTCAAATAATTCATTCTTTTACAAAGAAGGCCAATTCGTCTTTAGAAACTGGAGGTCATTTGAGTTCACATTTCGGCGGCCAAATCAAACCGTTTGCAGGATGTTCAACCTTCGTCTCTTCACAATGCATTTCATCCTTGACTTCCTTCTTGACCGCGCTGCTGTTAAACGGCATCAAAGTAGTCCACGAATGTGAGACGTGAGTTTTAAAAGATCATTACAATTCCTCCTCTGCATTGTGTAGGTTTCTGTCTTCTTGCTTCTTCGCCCTCTGGGGCTTCCGAAGAACAATGCAACGGAAAAAAGCGCGTCGACCACAAACGCATTTAGTGCGTGATCGTGGGTCGCACGCCATCGGCTGCTGTGTACAGAATAATGTAGCGTTCTTTATTCATGGAACCTTAAAAACAATGCTCGTCGTGTGTTCTGCTATAAGGGGCTCGACAGCTGTGGTAAAGTACAGTACGTTACATGAATAATCCGTTCACGATCGAGTTCTTGGAGTATTCCGTTTGCGGATGTAAACTCCGTATCCTGCTTCTAGAAAACCCGAATACGCTTGCTGGAGTTCTCCGAAAGAACACCAGGATACCGTATCTCGGTTATCGAGGCGCCACCGACCTGTGGACTTGCACACGCGTCGATGTACGCTTGCACTGCTTCCTACAGGGCAGTGAAAGGAACAGTTCCTTCCTATCTCCAGGCCACGGTCAAGCCCTACACCCCCCCGCCCGACCACTTCTCTCTGCTGCCTCGGGGCGAGCGGTCGCCCCGTCGCTCAGAGGTCCCTGCGGCCGATCGACCCGGTCACGTCTGTTCTCTGTCCTGGTTCCTCAGCGGTGGAATGAACTTCCCACTGACGTCAGGACAGCGGAGTCGCTGCCCATCTTTCATCAGGCTGAAGACCCACCTCTTCAGGAAGTGCTACCCTGAGCCTTCCACTCAGCACTTATTGTATTCATACTAGCTTGTTGCTCTTATTGTATTCATACTAGCTTGTTGCTCTTATTGTATTCATACTAGCTTGTTGCTCTTATTGTATTCATACTAGCTTGTTGCTCTTATTGTATTCATACTAGCTTGTTGCTCTTATTGTATTCATACTAGCTTGTTGCTCTTATTGTATTCATACTAGCTTGTTTCTCTTATTGTATTCATACTAGCTTGTTGCTCTTATTGTATTCATACTAGCTTGTTGCTCTTATTGTAGTCATACTAGCTTGTTGCTCTTATTGTATTCGTATTACTTATAGCACTAACTGTTTTTCTTGTTTCTGTACTTTGGCTCTGAGTTATGCTCTGCTTCATGCTCTTAGATGCTTGTTTGGAAAAGGAAATGTACTTATGACTTCTGGTGACTAGTAGTTCTCTTGATTACCAATGTTGATGCACTTATTGTAAGTCGCTTTGGATAAAAGCGTCTGCTAAATGACTAATGTAATGTTACCTGCATACATTCTTTTCAAAATAAACTTCCGTCCTCACAGGGAACAACTTATTTAGGTTCGGCAAACAAAACTACGTAGTTAGGTTTGGGTTAAAATGACCATGGAAGAGACGTTACTCAAGTACTAGAAGTTACACGACGAATAAAACCAACGTTGACGTCTTTGTTTCACACGGGGGAGAAGAACCGCCATCTCCTGGCCGACAGACCAAACGTCTCACTTCTGGAGCGACCGAGAAACAAAAAGAGGCAGAAGCGTGACAGGCCGACACCGAGGGCAGCGTTAAAGGAGTAGTATATATCTGCTCTGTTTTTAAGGATCGCTCGGTCCACAGCGTGGAGGGTTGAGAGGGAGAGAGAGAGGGCGGGGGGGGGGGGGGGGGGGGATGCTTTTAAAGCAGACCGCTTTTGACGATCCGAAGAGGTTTGCAATGACGACGTCGTGTTTTAATATTACCATAATATGATCACATCCAGGGAATAAACTCATAAACGGGTTAGCCGCGTCCGAGTAAACACAGAGAACCAGACGGAACACCTTTTCTGTGAATCGACTTTCTAGAGCGGCGCAATCTGCCTCTGAGGAGAGTGTAAACCACTTTGTGATATTTTAAAGTTTGATAATCCGTCTATCTGGATTTACTAGTCGGTATTTAATAATCTTTTCCAATATTCCAATGACGCAGCAATCTGTGGTCTCACGGTACGACGTATTCCTTTTAAGTAAACTTATATTACTTTATTAACCAGTCGTTTAAAAAAAAAAAAAGTAAATAGCATTGATTTTTTTTTTTCTAAAGAAATTATAAATGTTCTCTTAAAAGTGGAAGCCGCTCCCTGCTTCTTCCTCGGGGAGATTAATGACGCTTTCACAGCGACTCTGCAGAAGAAGAAGAAGACCGTTCTGCTGATAACGTTGCCGATGGTTCGTTTATTTTATCCGTGAACCTCGAGTGGACTTCGCCGTGTCGTAGTTCAGCTTTTAACCTGTTCCCCCCCGTTGCAAACCCTCTGGTGTTGTTTTGCTTCATGCCAGCGTTTTGGTCTGAATGCACCTGATTCCTTTATCCGGTCCACCGCAGGGCTGCTGTATATTGTTGTATATTCATGTTCCACCGGTACCTCCAACTTCTAAGACGTGACTGTCTACTGATAAACAGCCGAGGTTTTAATATCCAAAAAAAAAAAAACTCTGAATATCCTTAATTAAAGCAAATGGTCATACTAGTTTGTTTTGTAGATTTTGTTTTCCTCAGTGAATGCAGCCTATAATTCCCGAATTTCAGATGACCAGCGCTTCACACCAGCACACGGACGCACCACACACACACACACACACACACACACACACACACACACACACACACACACACACACACACACACAGCCTCAAAGCCACAGAGGAGCAGCCGGGGCTCTTTATTTTTCCCCCCTCCTTCCTTTCTTCTGTCCTTGTCAGATTATCCTCACAAGTACTGGGACTTTGCCCTTCTCTGGATACAGAGCTGCATCCGAGTGGAATAAAAATGGAAGTTCTGCAAAAATAAAGGAGAGTGTGTAAAATAACATCCAGCTCTAAAGCCACGGACGGTAAATGACCATCTGGTGAATATACTTCCATCTCTCACATACAGTATACACACGAATACCGTCTGGGAAAACAAAAGGAGATTTACAGCTCGGTTTCGGTCATAGGGGTGCGGCATCATTTCTCACCGAGGCCCGAGCGTCTCATCTCCTGAATAAACAGTAATCAGTTAGCGAATGAATTAACCATCCCGTTGTTTTCGAGGCTGACCATACATACCATTAGGTTGTCTGAATGGAGCCCGCGCCGATTGCCTCGCAACATTTTTTTTTGCCGGGCGGCCGTCGAGTACCCTGCGAGTGAAATGGAGCGATCCCAGAGGCAATTGTGACCGTGAGCCATTTTGTGCTATTTGGATAGTGGAGATGTTATAATGAAAAGCAGTCTCTTCACTGAAGTGAAGTGTGTTTTCCGTTTTTTTTTTACACGGATCATGATTGTTTCCTGCAGATATTCAGTTTAATTGATTGAGTGATAATGCATTTTGAAATGCCTGGTGAGTGTAGTGCAGGTTTGTCCTTTTCGGTTCCTGACAAGGTTCTGTGAGGTTCTCTGTTCGTCGTATTAAGTCCTAAAGCCTGGAAGTGTGTTGGAATTATTATTTTTTTTTTTTATGTTTTTGGTTAGATGCCTGAAATAAGGTCTGTGGTTAACACAAGCTTAAGAGACTTTAGCGTTTTGTTTTATGACATAAAATACATCAGTAGATGCCAACATTTTGAAGTTCTAACGTGTCTGAAAAAGGGTGGTTGCTAACGAGCGGCTATATGTTGCTAACGAGCGGCTATGTTGCTAACGAGCGGCTATGTTGCTAACGAGTGGCCAAAGGTTGCTAACGAGCGGCTAAAGGTTGCTAACGAGCGGCTAAATGAGACTACAAAGTGGAATCATGGTCCACCTTTACCGCCTCATGCTCGCCTATAGCATTAGCTTTTTTTTACTACTGCCCATTGCACGCACGCACTCAAAAAGTACGGTGTTAATTTGATAAGATTCATTTAAAAAAAAAAAAAAAACCTGTAAATATCATAAACTCGTCCGGTTCGATACTAACTTGGCGGTGACCTACAAAAAAAAATCCGTCATCTCTTCAGCACCCTATTGAGCTGTCGGTTATGAAATTCTCAAATTTGCATGCATGAATCAAATGATTCTGTCAGACAGATGGAATGATTCAAATTAGATGAAAAGAACCCGACTTCCCATGTATTATATAGAGAGATCAGTTCCTTTTTTCCTCTCAGAGTGAGAGAGATCCACTTCCCTCCTCTGACCTCCATAAAATAAGCTCAGTACATTTCCTCACGGCGCATTCTTCTCAGTTCAGCATTCTGGGAGCTGCTTAGTAATCCGTCTTTGTTTTGTGTATTTTTATACACGTTTTCATGTGCAAATGGGACAAAGGTGGCAAAGTGATGACAGCTTCCCTGCTGAATAATACATTCTATGAAATCTATTGGAAAAAAAAGAATTGCAATTTTTATTTGTATTCATGTACAGTATGAACTACAATCTCAGGTATCAATAATTGAACATCATCCTCAGAGAAATTAGTTGGACTCATTACAAGCACAGTCTCTTGTTTTTTTTTTTTTTTCTTGTTTTTGTTTAGCTTTTTTGTCGTTTTTTTTTTTAACAATTGAAGCACATGTAAAATTATGATCTGAAGATCTTTTTTTTTTTTTGCATTATGTTTTTGAAAATATTTTTTTTTTCGTAGAAATTTAACCATTTGATGATTATATTCTCTCCGAAAATGAGAGAGAATATCCCCACGTACAGTAACCCTCCCTATACATAGACAGTTGGCAGAATAACACACGAGAATTGGATCACCTTGGCTCGGGGTCGGGTGGGGGGGAGGGTTTTTGCACAAAAAAATCAAGCTCACTCTGCTGGTATTTCAAGTCCAACATTCTGCGGGTCAGGCTTAATTTCACTCTGGCATTCAAATATCTCTCCACAGCCATCCGGCTCCAGCAAATACCAACACAGAGATATTCCATTCATTATGAATAGCTCACAACCCATCATCCCCAAATATATATATCAAAAATTCTCCACCTTTTTTTTTTTTTTCTGTTTTTTTTTTTTTTTCACTGTAGCCAGCGTCAAACATTGAATCATTAAGCCACCAAAAGCATTGAAAAGGATTTGAGCATTGAAAAAAGAAAACAGTGGAAAAGGGAAAGAATGGTTCACACCATGACGTGACCATTGACTGTTCTCATCTCAGTGAATAGGTTCTGTTCCACTTGTTCCTGCTCCGCTGTCTTTAAATGTATATTTCACCTCCACCGTCGTTTGTTCGCCATTCGGTCATCGTGTCAAAGAAATGGAATTTGGGAGACTTGACTTGATAAGAAGCAGCATGATTGTGTGTGTGTGTGTGTGTGTAGCGACGTAGCTGGTGTAGCTGTCTGTAACTGAGGTGAAAGTCGATAAAGGCGAGAGGGAGCCCCCCCCCCCTCCCCCGGACGGCCATGTAAAATTTTTCGCATCACGCGGCGATGTTTCATTTGATTGACTGATGCTTTGCAAAAAAAAAAAAAAGGTCACGTCACGCGGGGGCGGGTGGGGGTGGGGGTGGGGGGGGGGGGGGGGGTTCAAATCTCATCAAGACCATTTGTAAATACACACTCCGTTATGCCAGTTATGTCGATAAATCTGTCACATTTGTGAAATCGACCGGTGGGAAATTAAAATATGCTCGTTGCGCGGAGACCAAAGCGAATGGCATCTACCTCGTCTTACTTTCTGCACAAGGTCACTGTTTCCATGGCGACCGTCTGATGGCTAGTTTTGCCTCCTTATTCCTTATCTTTTTTTTTTTTTCTCCCCCCCCCCCCCCACTCTTCTCCCTTCTTATCTGTAATATATCTGTTTGAAGACCCCTCATGGCCGTTGTGGGGTCTGCCCACTCCCCCCCACGCCCCACACACACACACTCCCCCCCCCCACTGTTCCTCACTTTTCATCCCTGCCTCGCTCTTCCTTGAGCCTTCCTCTTTGAAAGACTAAATGGGAAAAAAAAGGGCAAAGCGTAAACAGACTACAGGAGAGACAATGTTCTGATGGTTCTATAAATGATGCAACATCAAAGTGGGAGCGTTTTTTTTTTTTTTTTTTCCTTCCCTCAGACAAAAAATTAAACTGAGCAAGGGTTGCTTTCGATATCAAAGGCCCCCTAACCCCGGTTAGATGTCGGGCACAGGGAGAGTGGAATAAGTCTCCCGCTGTTCTGTTATCAGCTTTGCTCTGTTCGTCTGCAAATGAACTGCTGATACAGATTAATGAGCTGTAACCCATCTCCTCTTATTTTGTTGCAGGTTCCCTAACTGCCTCGCTGACTATGCTAGCCCCCAGTCTGCGTTAGTCTGACAGGGTCACACTACATTACAAAGCAGCCTCATTTGCCTCTTTATCTGTATAACAGATGGACCATCAGCGCCTGAGCTTGTGTGACCCCGGGGGTGATGGCAAGGTAACGCGACACTGAGTGGACGTAGATCATTACTGGGTTAACAGGGAGGCTACAGACTGCAGCCTTATGCTCCCCCTCATTTTCCCGAACAATATTCTACCGTCGTGCGGCACACGCCGGCGGATAAAGCGAGACAAATGAGACACGGCGAGAGGGGTGGGGGGGGGTGAGGAACGTGCCTGAGCTAAGTGACAGAGAGACAATCAAAGACGCGATAGGACACGGAGGAAAGGAGAGAGGGTAGGCGAGGGGGTGGGGGGGGAGACGAAGCACTCAGACAGAGAAGAGAGGAGGAGTAGAAGGAGAGCGAAAGTAGTAAAGGTTGAAGTGTAAAGGAAAGGTAGGTAGGAGGAGTGGGAGCAGGAACCGAATCTTAATTAAAGTGAAGGATGTATGGCTGTTGTTTAGGAGCCACGGGGGAAATGCACAGTTGCTAATTTGGCTGCTCTGCTCCTCAGGCATGCTGGCTTCACTGTGATATCATCCAGAGCCGTGTCATTAAAAAGAGCCCATTTTGCGTTGAGTGACAGCTTAGAATGTGACGGCAATGAACATAACCCCAATTCTGGGGTTTTGTCTCTCGTTAAAAAAAACCTCCGCCGAAATTGGACGTGGTGCGCTGAGCAAATAAACGCTCATAAATGCTTATGAATACCAATGCCCTTTTAACAAAACATATTATCAGGTAAAATCCAAAGTGTTGAATCGATGGCGTTGCATTCATTTTTGTTCAAGACCAATTCGGTTTCACATGAGCTGCATTTGATAAGATTCCACATTCACGTTTCGTAAACCATTCCTCCCCTTGTGCAGTATTACAGAGAGAGAGAGAGAGAGAGAGAAATAAAATGAGCTAAAAAGCTATCACAAAATGTTTTTCTTCATTTAGCCACTAGACATACTTTTAATAAATATCTTTGTTTTGTAAAGACACTTGTTAAGTATCATATGTCGTCCCTTTGCCAAATGCTGATTTACGCCGTCACCTTTGTCAAGTCAGTGTGATTTTGACTCCCTTTTTTTATCTTCAGGTTTTGGTCCATTGTACTCCAAGTATGAAACTGCTGATACCGGATGCTTTAGTCAAATTCAGATCAGATTTGGGTCTCTTGTACATTGTCTTTTGAGCAGGCTTGAATCAGTAAAGGTTCCTGTGTGGCCGAGCTGTGTATGGTACCGAGCATAGGGCCGTGGTGGTAGGAGCTCTTGTAGGTGTTGTAGTGGTTGTAGTGCTCGAGGGGGGGCAGCGATAGGTGCCTCTCCATGGCGGCGACACCAGCGAGCTCTTCTTCAACTGTTATCACCTCCATGGAGGAGGCGGGCCCATCGGGATCCTGCTGGTTGTGCTGCTTCCTCATCTTGTAGAAAATGACCAGCAGGACAGCAGCCATGAGCGTGATGGCCACGAAGCAGCCGATGATAATCTTGGTGGTTTTCATCACCTCGTCCAGGCCGTTGAGGGCTCCCTCTCCATCCAGATCAAGAACTGGAATTGTGTAAGTCCGCTCTGTGGTCCTTGTTGAAACGGGAGTACCTCTCGTCGTAGAGGATGACACCCAGCCAAATGGGGGAAGCGGCGTTTGGCTGTCATCCCCCGGGGTCTCAATGGTCTCAACGGTGACTGTGGTAAAATAGGTCACCCCACTGTTCTCCACAGACGTGACATTAAGCCAAGCGGAGGCAGAAATGTTGCCTGCCGTGTTGCTAACCATACAGGTGTAAGTCCCAGTGTCCTGCATTGTGACGCTAGTAAAGTTCAATGTCCCATCATTTAGTACAGACAGACGCACCTTATAAGCCCCGTGTGTCACCAACGAGCCGTTTGGCGTGAGCCAGCTGATGGATGTCAGCGAGCTCGTGCGACATTTAAGCTCCGCACCCATGCCCTCCGTCACATTCAAGTCACTGGGTGGCTCCACGATGACGGGAACATCACACTGGAAGTAGCTGTGGTCCAATTCCCCGATGTAGCGACCTTTAAAGACCGCAGGAGAGTGGCACCGGGCGCAGCAGCTAGTATTGGCAGGTACAGTCTCCTTCAGCCACCAGCTGAGCCACAGGATATCACAGTTGCAGATCCAAGGGTTGTGGTGGAGGTGGACCCGCTCCAGGCGATGCAACGGCGTGAAGAGGTCATGCGGTAGAAAGGTAAGGTTGTTGTGAGCCAGGTTGAGCTCCACCAGCGACTGAAGGTCATCGAAGGAATTCTCTCGATAGTTTGGACCTGGCGTGCATCATCCACAGCTTCTGGAGGTTCACTAATCCCAAAAATGAGCTGGGCTTAACGACGGAGAGCTGGTTTCCTGACATTTCTAGCTCCTCAAGCCTCACCAAGGGTAAGATGTTGGGTATCTCCTTGAGGTTGCACATCCCAGGTTCAGGTAGCGCAGGTTGCTCAAGTCCTTGAAGGCGCCGTCAGAAATGTAGGAGAGACGTTTGAGCTCACCTAGATCCAGCCTTCGAAGCGAGGGGACCCGGTTGAAGGCATAAGATGGTATACTTTCGATAGGGTTGTTCCGTAGCCACAATTCCTTTAGCTTGGACAAGTACTCAAATGCTCCATTGGGATTGTCGTAAGCCGATTATCAAGAGCTCCAAGGTGTTGAGACTGGCCAGTCCATTGAAGGCGCCAATTTCAATGTTGCGGATGTGGTTTTTGCTCAGCTGCAGGATCTCCAGATGGCGCAGATGTTTGAAACTGTCACCTTGATGACCTGGATGAGGTTGTCCTGCAGGTTCAGGTAGCGAGTGTTTGTGGAAATGCCATCTGGGACGTCCCGTAGGCTGCGGCGGGTGCATATGACTTTGCTGTACTGATTGCTGCATGAGCAGACGGAAGGGCAGGTCTGAGCGCGAACCAGTCCTGCCACCACCAGGATCTGGAGGGCCAAAAGCAGCACAAAGAGGGGGTTGGACAGCGCCCCCTTCAGCCTACGACCTCTCATTGTCTGGCGCTGGAGGGAGGAGATCATTTTGTTCAGCATTCATAGTTCATCTGCTGTTTGTGTTCTCTGCAGGAAGAAAAAAAAAAAGACAGACAATTATATTTAGCAACCACATAAATTAACTGACAGAAAACAAAGAAATTGAAGATGCAACTTGGAGCTCTGGTAAATTTAATAGGTGTTTTTCACCCTTTTTTATCCCTTCATATAGTCCAAACAATTCACCAAAAACTTGACAACTGATGATTGACAATGGAAATAATAATTACTGCAGCCCTAATCTAATTAAAAACGCTACAACGTGCATAGAGTGTTGAAGAAACAAGATCTAAAGGAATTAAAAGGCATCAATTGATTTGTCATATGCTGCCCTTATGTAGAATATAAAACAGTTTCTTGTTAGCTCTCTAACCCTGGATTGTCCCAGAATTCCAGACTTCACCGAAGCTTGACGCATCGGCACTGGAGAGCGAAAAAAACCCCCCAAAAAATGAGAACTTTGAGCATCTGTTATTAAATTAAATTTAAATTGAATTTCTTGTAGGATCCTAGGATTATTTAATACCCAAAGCCAAGTCATAGACCGTTTTAACATTGCACAATGAATCTTCTCTATACAGAACAAATGTCCACGCTAACAGCAATGTAAAACCAATGCAACCTGCATGCATGCAAACAAAGAGAAAGTCCACATATTCTTGCTTGAAATGGTGCTATAGAGCTCATATAAAACACAACATTACATGAACAAAGTCATTGACAAATGTTTTCCAGTGACAAAACAACGAGGCTAATTTTTCTCTTTTTTTTTGTTGTCATTTTACTATAATATTCTACATCCTTTTTTATTGCCTTTTGAAATTATGTATCTGTGATTCATTTCCCGGGGGGTTTACAAAAACAACGCTTTTCATTGATTCGTGATTAATGCCTTTTTTTTTCCCCACTCGAAACAGTACCGCAGAGCCGTTTTACTTTTATTACGATCCAATTTATCGTCGCACCGAATCTCTCACAAATAGCGTGATCCCATAGTGAGGGAGGGGCCCTGATATCGCCCTTGTATAACTACAGCAGGATTTATCATCTCCCAAATCAAGTGACTGACAAGAAACTCGTTACTCGTGTTATCTTAGATTAGATTCGATGAGATTAGATTAGTCCATTCAGCCTAAGTGTCTAAGAATATGCCGGAGTGTGCTCAAGATAAAAATAGACCCGAGACATTCGTACACATACAGTACACCATGTACCTTTCACTCTCACACAGCAGTGTTGATGTGTCGCTATCGCCCCTTATTATCTCCCGCCCGGGCAAAGATGGCAACCAACAGAATAAATCAATACGCGCTGTATTCCAAACGTATCATGTGTGCTGGGAAAATTATAAAATGTGACAGCATTGTATCACGCTTTTCTATTAAATGATACAGTCACCCGTTCTTCAGCGCAGTCGGCCGTCTTTGCCGAGAGCGAAGCACTCCCGCCTAGTGCAGGAGACATTAACCTTGCTGGCTGGGTCCTTACGCTTAAGTATCCCCCCCCCCCCGTCTCTTTCCAAACTCTTCCATTCTCCGAGTTATCTGTTAATCTTCTCTTCCACCAAGCCACCAGCAAGAGGAAGCGAGTCTATTATGACAGGTGTTTTCTAAACTGTAAAAATTGTTAACTGAGGGGGAAATGTTCTCTGGTGAGGATGAGTGTCTGGCTTAATCAGTAGAAATGAGCCTGTGCATGTGGCTTGTGTTTTTTTTGTTTTTTTTGTTTTTTTGTTTGCCCCAGCCAGGCTGCCTGCCGCACACCAAGCCGAGTTGTTTGGAGAGAGGCTTGCAGAGAGATGCGTCCTCTGCTGGGGGAATCGGAATCGAATGCCTCCCACTGGGCAGTGTGTGTGTGTGTGTGTGTGTGTGTGTGTGTGTGTGTGTAGGGGGGGGGGGAGGGCTCATTTTGTCTGGCTGGAATCACAAACGACTCAGCGTCGCCACCTGAGAGATGAAAATGTCATACATGGCAAAGAACGCGGATGGAGAATGTCTGCTGTCAATAAAAAAAATTTAAAAAAATAATCTCCACCGGAATGCTTTAAGAATAGCAAATTCAGCAATGAGCAATGTTGATCTACCACTCGCAGAGTCATTGAGGCTTTGTGCGCGTGGCTTTTTCATAAAACATTGGTATCTGAATGCATTTTTATCAGCACAAGAAGGCCTTATAACATAAAAGGGGTTTGCAGAAGAAAAAAATCAAAATTGCCTCAAACATATTTCCTTCCTTTGTCGACGCAACACTGAGTGGATTAATTCCATCTAGGCATGCTCAGCATGTATTCACAGCCTCTGAATGCAGTAGCCCCGCTTACATCTAAAATCCTGCCAGCAACATAAAAAAACACACCCACCCTTACTCTTCTGCTCGCTGCACCAAGCACTGCGATTTGCCAAATCTGTTTGTTCTGATGAGTTTTGTAGGAAAAGTGCGAGGGTAACGTACGTCTCAATCGAGGGGGCGTGTGCAGAGGGAGGAGGGGCCTGTATAAAGCGGAGACCTTCGGAGCGTTTAAACCACGATGTCAGATGATTAGAGTCTTGTCAGGCAACGTCCGGCCAAATGCGTCGGCTCGGACGTGCCCACACACACACACACACACACACACACACACACACACACACACACACACACACACACACACACGCACACACTGGGGAAGCGAGCTCGGAAGTCTTTGATGCAAATGACCGAATGTCTACGACTCAAGAAATGAGGTAACAACAAAAAAAAATTAAATAAAGAAATAGTCCCACGGCACGAACACAAGAAGAAATATGTTAACACTGCTCCGCGCGAGTCAAATTGACAAAGATTATCCATTCATGAGGATGAAACGTAACAAGAAATGTTGCATTATTGAGCAACTTGCTTTGCAGGCACATTTTTTTTTTTTTTTTTTTTTTTTTTTTTCTTTTAGATTTTTGATGTTTGTCTTTGCTTGTTGGCATATTAAACATTTCCCCTCAGAGTTCTTACGCGGGGGGATTTGGACTGTTTTATGTTCAAATAAGATTATTCCAAGCGAGCGACAAAAAAAAAAGAAAGAAAAATGACAAAGATCTCAATTACAATCAGACAGAAAATGTGTGGCACAAGACCTCTAGACAAAGGCCAAATAATGCAAGTGACGTTGTTTATTATGCATTTACCGATCAGTCGTTTGCAGTTGATCCAGTGGGTGTTGACCTGATAAAGTGGGTAAAAAAAATAAAAAAATGAAGAAATGAAATGTGGCAAGTCCCTCTTCTTCAAGACGGAGGAAAGAAGCCTGTGGCCGATTAGTGAACTGAATGTCCTTCTGCTAATTCGTTCCAACACAATACTGATTCATTACATTTGCATACGTTAAGTTGCGTGTCTTGTCGTGTCCTCGTTTGTGCTGATGCCGTACCTCACGGGCCATCTGGGTTTTACAGAACACACGCGTACAGACGACGGACCTCAACTTCTTCTCACGTTCTTCGTGCGGCGGGCTTGGAGTGTGCCTCCTCGGATGAAGAACATCAGATAACTATGTAAATGGCCAGCGCCATCGTGGTGGATGCCACCTGTTCGCGCGTGACAATTTTGGAAATTAGCATAAATTTACGGCCCAATAATACAACATAAGGCTACGCATTCTGCCCCATATGGCCTATATTGAAGTCCTGCTTTCCTGAGATCCAGGAAGGAAGTGTTTATTCTTTATATTACATTACAGTCATCTAGCAGACGCTTTCATCCAAAGCGACTTACAGTTCAGTATCTATCTACACACCGTAGACGCAGCTACGGGAGACATTTTGGGGTTAAGTGTCTTGCTCAAGGACACATTGACATGAGACTAGCGGAGGAGCAGGAGAAGGGAATCGAACCGACGACCCTCTGATTGAAAGACAGCTGCTAAAAAAAAAAAACAAGGAATGGGGAAACGTAACCAGTGGTTTTTAATGTGTCGTCTGAGGGTCGGTCTGTCGCCGAAATAAAAAAAAAAAAAAAAAAGTTTCAGCGTATATAAAAAAACGTTTCGCCGCAGCGAGGCGATGGATTGGCTAGTGAGAGGGTGTCAAATAATTTAAGTCGTTGTGCAGGTTTGCGATGTTTGTGTTGATAATGGAGAATTATACGACAGCATCAGGAGCCAATTGAAACTAATGGTTATGTTGTTACGCTGTCTGAACACATTTTTGAATTATATTTAGCCTGTAATTCAAATTGCAGTCAAACAGACATTTTAGACGTCATTTTTATAGTGTTTGCAAAATGGCTTCAAAGTAATTAAATACAACCCATTATTAACGAAATGAAGCTGGGATAACGCTTAGACTAATTGCGCATGACAGTCTGGACCGTTCGTGTATTGTGTTGCTACTTACGAGAAATTTCGAGATCACTTCCCCTAAATCACCTCTTGAGAAGGAAACCTGTGAGGAGGAGTGGTTGTGCATGAGGCGCCGAGGAGACACGGATAAATAACCGCATGCAGCATAAACAATGACCTAAGCTAAAAAAGCAAACAAAGAGATATTGTGGGAAGTAATGCTGGTGATCTCCAAAATCCAAATCCATTTGTATTATTGTCAACAGATCCGAGGAAGAGACCAGAACCGATGCCGAGTTAGTCCATCTGTCAATACTTACCGACTTTCCTACTGCGCTGGTGGCACTCAGCCCCCCGAAGCCTATTTGTTACCATTGAACAGCTAAATCTTTAGGAAACGGGTCAGAAATACACACTTTTGTTCTGCTACAACGGCTTAGTGCTATATCCTAAAACATCTGGGAACTGCAGTTCACTCAGACAGGACTACATGGATTATTAGGGGACTATTTCTGGCTGCAGATGAATACATGTAAAGCACCCATGTTCTTTGCACTAGAGGGGATATATATACGTCACCCGCTGCAACAATTGTTTGTTTTATTGTAGTTTTTGGACAATAGTGGAGATCTGTGGAACAAAAGAACGAGATATAGATATATATATCTATATATCGCGCTTTGGCTACACAGAAAATACTTGTTAGGAGAACAAATTCATTGTTTGGTAATTTTTAGGGGCTTTATTGACCAAAATAAGTTGAGAAATATAGAATACTGCGAGCATAATCTGTTTAAATAACTTGGAGAAAATCAAAACGAATCGTCAGTTTGTAAACGAATCGATAAGTTGATCTACAGAAAATTCATTTGGCATCTATTTTTGTCATTGATGAATCATTTGAGGGGGGGTTTTTTGTGCAAAAAGTGAGGATTTAGTTTTTGTCTGTGTCACATGTGATTGTTAAATGAACATCTTCAGGTTATGGGCTGTTGAATGCATCACATTGGACTCTATAATGGGCGTTTTTCTCGTTCCAGACAAAGTGATTCATGGAGAAAAACAATTGGACATCAAAGCTGGGGTCGCACACATTGGAGAAACCATCAAAGAGTATGCATGTTTTTTTATTATTTTTTTTAAATCATCCAGCTGAATAACCCGGCCCAGTGTTGCCAACAAAAAAAAAAAAAAAAAAAAAAAAAAAAAGGCGCTAGCAGCACTAGCTCCAAAGGTCGCTAAATCTAACGAGGAAAAAGTCGCTTCAGCCCTCCAAGCAAAGCACTCTATCCAAAAATATCATTATGAACACAAACACATGATATTGTAGACAAGCCAGAATGAATGCCACCAATACTTCTCTTGGATTTCTTGATTGCTGTCGGGGGTGTAAGGAGTTTAAACAAATATATCAAAAGATAACTTAAAACCCTCTCTAGCTTTAATCTAACAAACACATTGTGTTCCATTTTTTTTTCTCCTCACGAGCGAACAATTGTCTCACATTTAGAAAAATAGCAAAATGTGGCCCAGTACGACAAAACGTCTTTGATGATTTCCTCGCCATGACAGATTAATACAGCATAATTATTAAGATTAAGCAAATCCAGTAATAATCATTTGAATGAAAGACAACGGCAGCGTCGCTATAAGCTTCTATAACAATGTGCGGCTGTGGTTCAGCTTCATGTGTAACAGGGGGTTTAAATCTTGCACTGGAGCCCATCACACCGAGAGGCCACCATTGCTTGCTGCTGCAGACTGAAGAGTGCTTCACTCTCTCCGGTCTCTGCTCCACCTGGAGAAAGGCAATTCCCCTCCCCCCCTCCTCCCCCACCTCCTCCCCCACCCCTCCCATCCTGGTCTCAGCACGCCGAGTGCTGGTGAAATAAATCCAGCACGCCGTTGGGTGCTGCTGACTTATCAGCCAAACTCTCTTTTTTTTTTTAACAAGGAATGATGCCCCCCCCCCCCCCCCCCCCCCCTTCTTCCGTTGACTGGATGAGTCTCAGAACAGCAAAACCAGTGTTATTTCCTTCAACATGTTTCACCTCTCTTGGGATGGTGTTATCCGACAAATATAAAAAAAATATATATATTTTAAGAGTTGTCACCGGCTTGCTTGCTTGCTGCAGCCAATTTTAAACTGTGCCTGTAACTAGGGTAAGCACCAGGCTGTGTTCAGTCCCACAGACCCTACTGCAGCTGTCGCATGCATGGTAGTGCTTGGTATGTTGTCACGTTTGGTGCTGAATTCACTAAATCTTGTTAGATATATATATATATATATATATATATACATATATATATATATATATATATATATATACTGAACATAGTATTTGCCTTTTGTCTTTATCGTCTGGTTTGGGTCGGTTGTTGTTGGAGCGACGCTTTGGGACAATACATTTTTTTTTTAAACAAGGTTTGCTGGCAATGCAGCCTCTTCTTTGCTTCACTCTCCTTTGTGAAAAAGAATTACAGGCCCCTGCTGCAGCACACTGTAGTCTACACACACACACACACACACACACAGAGAAGAAGAAGAAGAAGAAGAAGAAAAAAAAAGGACTCCAGTGTTAATTTCTTTAGCTTTATAAAGCCAAATATGGAAGATTACTTAGCGGAACGCCCAAAGAGAAAATCGGGGTTACATCAGCTACGAATGGAACCGAACGTAAACAGTGTTGAACGCGCGCGTTCAACCGGGTGATTCAAAGTACAACTGACGGCAGCCACAATATTTCATTTTTCAAGGCAATGAAAGTAACAATCCATCCTGACGAAGTACCCGAGTACAAGTTATCTGGGAGGCGCGATATTTCATTTTCAATGGATTCAAGGTAACGTCGTCCTGATTGTACGGGAGCTAGAATGCATGAAGCATAATGTCTTGTTGAAAGATGGCTGCGGACATGAAATAAGGAAACATATAAGCAAGGTCGTACTTGTGGGTTATGTTGAAGTTTTTTTTTTTTCTCTCTCTCGCTCTCTCTCTCTCTCGCTCTCTCTCTCTCTCTCTCTCGCTCTCTCTCTCATCTGTGTGGAGATAAAGTGCTTCATGAATGGATGGCTGCCAAGGAGGTCAGTGAAAGGTGGAATGCTACGCTATAGGGTGCAGCATGCTCTGGAGACTGCAGCCACACTCAAGATTTAATAAAGCTGACCAAACCTAAAGTGTTTACTCGGT
>NW_027176555.1:30000-41084 GCF_023349555.1 Cebidichthys violaceus | reverse complement strand
ATTAACCAGACCAAATCGCTCCACCAACTAAGAACGGCCATGCACCACCACCCACAGAATCGAGAAAGAGCTATCAATCTGTCAATCCTTTCCGTGTCCGGGCCGGGTGAGGTTTCCCGTGTTGAGTCAAATTAAGCCGCAGGCTCCACTCTGTGGTGCCCTTCCGTCAATTCCTTTAAGTTTCAGCTTTGCAACCATACTCCCCCCCGGAACCCAAAGACTTTGGTTTCCCGGACGCTGCCCGGCGGGTCATGGGAATAACGCCGCCGGATCGCTAGTTGGGCATCGTTTATGGTCGGAACTACGGACGGTATCTGATCGTCTTCGAACCTCCGACTTTCGTTCTTGATTATGAAAACATTCTTGGCAAATGCTTTCGCTTTCGTCCGTCTTGCGCCGGTCCAGAATTTCACCTCTAGCGGCACAATACGAATGCCCCCGCCGTCCCTCTTAATCATGGCCCAGTTCAGAGAGAAAACCCACAAAATAGAACCGGAGTCCTATTCCATTATTCCTAGCTGCGGTATTCAGGCGACCCGGGCCTGCTTTGAACACTCTAATTTTTTCAAAGTAAACGCTTCGGGACCCCGCGGACACTCAGTTAAGAGCATCGAGGGGGCGCCGAGAGGCAGGGGCTGGGACAGACGGTAGCTCGCCTCGCGGCGGACCGTCAGCTCGATCCCGAGATCCAACTACGAGCTTTTTAACTGCAGCAACTTTAAGATACGCTATTGGAGCTGGAATTACCGCGGCTGCTGGCACCAGACTTGCCCTCCAATTGATCCTCGTTAAAGGATTTAAAGTGTACTCATTCCAATTACAGGGCCTCGAAAGAGTCCTGTATTGTTATTTTTCGTCACTACCTCCCCGAGTCGGGAGTGGGGTAATTTGCGCGCCTGCTGCCTTCCTTGGATGTGGTAGCCTGTTTCTCAGGCTCCCTCTCCGGAATCGAACCCTGATTCCCCGTTACCCGTGGTCACCATGGTAGGCACAGAAAGTACCATCGAAAGTTGATAGGGCAGACATTCGAATGAGACGTCGCCGCCACGAGGGCCAGCGATCGGCTTCGAGGTTATTCTAGAGTCACCAAAGAGGCCGGGGCACCCCGAGAGGCACCCCGCATGGGTTTTGGGTCTGATAAATGCACGCATCCCCGAAGGTCAGCGCTCGTTTGCATGTATTAGCTCTAGAATTGCCACAGTTATCCAAGTAACGTTAGAGCGATCAAAGGAACCATAACTGATTTAATGAGCCATTCGCAAGTTTCACTGTACCGGCCGGTGTGTACTTAGACTTGCATGGCTTAATCTTTGAGACAAGCATATGCTACTGGCAGGATCAACCAGGTAGCCAAACGACACCGGGCGGAGCGGGACGCCGACCGCCTGCGTGCGCTGGATGGGGGGGGAGACCGCCTGCCGCGCCGGACCCCGAGAGGGCCGGCTGACGGCGAAGCGAGAGTCGGGGGGGGGTGGGGCATCGGACCGATGCTGGTAGGGTTTGAGAAAGCATGTTTCCCGGAGCACCCGCCTGGGCGTGAGTAGGAGGCTCGCCAGGGGAGCGCGTAACGGGGGCGGCGGGGTCCGTGGTAGGACGGCTGAGGCTGACGGGGCGTCTCGGTCTCGCTACAATCGGGCGACCAGGAGGAACGTCGGGGGCAGGTCCGGAGACCCCCGACGTGTGGGCCCTCCCGGCCTAGAGGCGAACCCGCTGGCCGGAGGAACCGCCCGACAAGACACCGGCACGAGGCCGGCCGACGGGGGCCCCTCCGAGGGCGGGTCACGTTTGCCATTCGGTCAGATGCATCCGTCAATCCATTTCAAAATACTGAAAATAAACCTATTTGTTTTTCCATACAAAAGTACTCTGTCATTTTTCGCCATCATCTGTCAATCCATTTCAAAAGAATGAAAATAAACCTATTTGTTTTTCCATACAAAAGTACTTCTGTCATTTTTTTTGGGCAAAAGTGAAATAAAGAACCAGGCACAGACCGGAATGTGCTGCCTGGCGTGTCCAGTGAGCTCTGGACACCGTCGGACATCTTTTCCAAAAGTGTCCTTGAGTTTTGACGGATAGACACTTTTTTGAAAACTGAGTTTCCGAAATCGTGCGCAAGGTGGCTTGGTTACCCTCTACCAAAATGGGTCACAACGGGATAGGCAAAAACCAATAAGCGCTGAAGGTTTCAGCGCTTCACAGAATTCGCCTAGAGACACTCTGTCGTTTTTCTGGGTTTTGCGCCCCTGGAATACTTGCACGTCAACGAAGCGCTGAACCCTTCAGCGCTTAGTGTTGCCTAGAAAAACTTTGTCGTTTTTCTGGGTTTTGCGCCCCTGGAATACTTGCACGTCAACGAAGCGCTGAAACCCTTCAGCGCTTAGTGTTGCCTAGAAAAACTTTGGCGTTTTTCTGGGTTTTACGCCCCTGGAATTCTTGCACGTCAACGAAGCGCTGAAGCCTTCAGCGCTTAGTGTTGCCTAGAAAAACTTTGGCGTTTTTCTGGGTTTTACGCCCCTGGAATTCTTGCACGTCAACGAAGCGCTGAAGCCTTCAGCGCTTAGTGTTGCCTAGAAAAACTTTGTCGTTTTTTTTTTTTTTTTCTTCCTTTATCACATTATGCTTAAAATCATCATTAATCCGTTTTAAGCTCACAATCTTGGGTGAAACATCCTCCAGAAGCAGCCGCTGTAACTGTCTGGAGGACGTGCGTAAAGAGGCGTACACATCATAATTTAATCCGTTTTATTGACATAATGCTGGGTCAAAAATCCTCCACAAACAGCCGCTATAACTGTCTGGAGGACGTGCGTAAAGAGGCCGTACACATCATAATTTAATCCGTTTTATTGACATAATGCTGGGTCAAAAATCCTCCGCAAACAGCCGCTATAACTGTCTGGAGGACGTGCGTAAAGAGGCCGTACACATCATAATTTAATCCGTTTTATTGACATAATGCTGGGTCAAAAATCCTCCGCAAACAGCCGCTGTAACTGTCTGGAGGACGTGCGTAAAGAGGCCGTACACATCATAATTTAATCCGTTTTATTGACATAATGCTGGGTCAAAAATCCTCCGCAAACAGCCGCTATAACTGTCTGGAGGACGTGCGTAAAGAGGCCGTACACATCATAATTTAATCGTTTTATTGACATAATGCTGAGTCAAAAATCCTCCGCAAACAGCCGCTATAACTGTCTGGAGGACGTGCGTAAAGAGGCCGTACACATCATAATTTAATCCGTTTTATTGACATAATGCTGGGTCAAAAATCCTCCGCAAACAGCCGCTGTAACTGTCTGGAGGACGTGCGTAAAGAGGCCGTACACATCATAATTTAATCCGTTTTATTGACATAATGCTGGGTCCAAAATCCTCCACAAACAGCCGCTATAACTGTCTGGAGGACGTGCGTAAAGAGGCCGTACACATCATAATTTAATCCGTTTTATTGACATAATGCTGAGTCAAAAATCCTCCGCAAACAGCCGCTATAACTGTCTGGAGGACGTGCGTAAAGAGGCCGTACACATCATAATTTAATCCGTTTTATTGACATAATGCTGGGTCAAAATCCTCCGCAAACAGCCGCTGTAACTGTCTGGAGGACGTGCGTAAAGAGGCCGTACACATCATAATTTAATCCGTTTTTATTGACATAATGCTGGGTCAAAAATCCTCCGCAAACAGCCGCTGTAACTGTCTGGAGGACGTGCGTAAAGAGGCCGTACACATCATAATTTAATCCGTTTTATTGACATAATGCTGGGTCAAAAATCCTCCGCAAACAGCTGCTGTGACTGTCTGGAGGACGTGCGTAAAGAGGCTGTTATTGTCATCTGTCAATCCGTTTTAAGATCACAATCTGAGGGAAAGCACCCTCCAGAAACAGTCGCTGTGACAGTCTGGAGGACGCGCGTAAAGAGGCTGTTATTGTCATCTGTCAATCCGTTTTGAGCTCACAATCTGAGGGAAAGCATCCTCCAGAAACAGTCGCTGTGACAGTCTGGAGGACGCGCGTAAAGAGGCTGTTATTATCATCTGTCAATCCGTTTTGAGCTCACAATCTGAGGGAAAGCATCCTCCAGAAACAGTCGCTGTGACAGTCTGGAGGACGCGCGTAAAGAGGCTGTTATTGTCATCTGTCAATCCGTTTTGAGCTCACAATCTGAGGGGAAAGCATCCTCCAGAAACAGTCGCTGTGACAGTCTGGAGGACGCGCGTAAAGAGGCTGTTATTGTCATCTGTCAATCCGTTTTAAGGTCACAATATGATGGAAAGCATCCTCAGAAACAGTCGCTATAACTGTCTGGAGGACGTGCGTAAAGAGGCCGTTAACGTCATCTGTCAATCCGTTTTAAATTCACAATCCGAGGCAAAGCCTCCTCCCAGAAACAGTCGCTATAACTGTCTGGAGGACGTGCGTAAAGAGGCCTTTAACGTCATCTGTCAATCCGTTTTGAGCTCACAATCTGAGGGAAAGCTTCCTCCAGAAACAGTCGCTGTGACAGTCTGGAGGACGTGCGTAAAGAGGCCGTACACATCATAATTTAATCCGTTGTATTGACATAATGCTGGGTCAAAAATCCTCCGCAAACAGCCGCTATAACTGTCTGGAGGACGCGCGTAAAGAGGCCGTTAACGTCATCTGTCAATCCGTTTTAAATTCACAATCCGAGGCAAAGCCTCCTCCAGAAACAGTCGCTATAACTGTCTGGAGGACGTGCGTAAAGAGGCCGTTAATGTGGCGAGAGAGTCCGTTTAAAGCTCACAATGTGAGGCGAAACATCCTCCAGCAACAGCCGCTATAACTGTCTGGAGGACGTGCGTAAAGAGGCCGTTAACGTCATCTGTCAATCCGTTTGAAATTCACAATCCGAGGCAAAGCCTCCTCCAGAAACAGTCGCTATAACTGTCTGGAGGACGTGCGTAAAGAGGCCGTTAATGTGGCGAGAGAGTCCGTTTAAAGCTCACAATGTGAGGCGAAACATCCTCCAGCAACAGCCGCTATAACTGTCTGGAGGGACGTGCGTAAAGAGGCCGTTAACGTCATCTGTCAATCCGTTTTAAATTCACAATCCGAGGCAAAGCCTCCTCAGAAACAGTCGCTATAACTGTCTGGGAGGACGTGCGTAAAGAGGCCGTTAATGTGGCGAGACAGTCCGTTTAAAGCTCACAATGTGAGGCGAAACATCCTCCAGCAACAGCCGCTATAACTGTCTGGAGGACGTGCGTAAAGAGGCGTTAACGTCATCTGTCAATCCGTTTGAAATTCACAATCCGAGGCAAAGCCTCCTCCAGAAACAGTCGCTATAACTGTCTGGAGGACGTGGCGTAAAGAGGCCGTTAATGTGGCGAGAGAGTCCGTTTAAAGCTCACAATGTGAGGCGAAACATCCTCCAGCAACAGCCGCTATACTGTCTGGAGGACGTGCGTAAAGAGGCCGTTAACGTCATCTGTCAATCCGTTTGAAATTCACAATCCGAGGCAAAGCCTCCTCCACAAACAGCCGCTATAACTGTCTGGAGGACGTGCGTAAAGAGGCTGTTATTGTCATCTGTCAATCCGTTTTGAGCTCACAATCTGAGGGAAAGCATCCTCCAGAAACAGTCGCTGTGACAGTCTGGAGGACGTGCGTAAAGAGGCCGTACACATCATAATTTAATCCGTTGTATTGACATAATGCTGGGTCAAAAATCCTCCGCAAACAGCCGCTATAACTGTCTGGAGGACGTGCGTAAAGAGGCTGTTAACGTCATCTGTCAATCCGTTTTAAATTCACAATCTGAGGAAAAGCATTCTCCAGAAACAGTCGCTGTGACAGTCTGGAGGACGTGCGTAAAGAGGCCGTACACATCATAATTTAATCCGTTGTATTGACATAATGCTGGGTCAAAAATCCTCCGCAAACAGCCGCTATAACTGTCTGGAGGACGCGCGTAAAGAGGCTGTTAACGTCATCTGTCAATCCGTTTTAAATTCACAATCTGAGGGAAAGCATTCTCCAGAAACAGTCGCTGTAACTGTCTGGAGGACGTGCGTAAAGAGGCCGTACACATCATAATTTAATCCGTTTTATTGACATAATGCTGGGTCAAAAATCCTCCACAAACAGCCGCTGTGACAGTCTGGAGGACGCGCGTAAAGAGGCCGTTAACGTCATCTGTCAATCCGTTTTAAATTCACAATCCGAGGCAAAGCCTCCTCCAGAAACAGTCGCTATAACTGTCTGGAGGACGTGCGTAAAGAGGCCGTTAACGTCATCTGTCAATCCGTTTTAAATTCACAATCCGAGGCAAAGCCTCCTCCAGAAACAGTCGCTATAACTGTCTGGAGGACGTGCGTAAAGAGGCCGTTAACGTCATCTGTCAATCCGTTTTAAATTCACAATCCGAGGCAAAGCCTCCTCCAGAAACAGTCGTTGTAACTGCCTGGAGGACGCGCGTAAAGAGGCCGTTAACATAATCAGTTAATCCGTTTGAAAGTCATTTTCTAAGGCAGCGCTTCCCCGCAACACTCCGCTGTTGTCCGTCAAAACTCGGATCTCCCAGGCCCAGCCAGAACGCTCCATTCGCGGGGAAGAGACGTCCGCAACACACCGCTGTTGTCCGTCAAAAAATCGGATCACATAGGCCGAGCATAATGGCTTTAAATCGGATAAAGTACTTCCGCGTTGTCGCCTGTCTTTGCCGCCCTGGTAACCGGGAGTCGGGCCGAAATTATCTCCGTGGTGCCTTCACTTTTCCGGCCTTCTTGTAGTAAAGCTGTCGCTGTCTTTTCATGATAGACAGATTTTTGAAAAACCGGTTTCACAAAATGTGCGCAAGGTGGCTTGGTTACCCCCTACCAAAAGTGGTCACATCGGGATAGGCAAAAACCAATAAGCGCTGAAGGCTTCAGCGCTTATTGGTTTTTGCCTAGAGACACTCTGTCGTTTTTTGGAGGTTCGCGCCCCTGGAATTCTTGCAAGTCAGCGAAGCGCTGAAGCCTTCAGCGCTTCGTGTTGCCTAGAAACACTTTGGCGTTTTGCTGGGTTTTACGCCCCTGGAACTCTTGCGAGTCAGCGAAGCGCTGAAGCCTTCAGCGCTTCGTGTTGCCTAGAGACACTTTGGCGTTTTTCTGACTTTTACGCCCCTGGAACTCTTGCGACTCAACGAAGCGCTGAAGCCTTCAGCGCTTCGTGTTGCCTAGAGTCACGTCACATACGCGGCTGGGTTTTTTTTTCCCTTTTTCTTCCTTTTTCCGGGATTTTCGTGCCCCAGAGCATGCCTCTCTCCCTGGGATGCCTCCGACTGCTGCTCCATGCCTCTCTCTCTCTCTCTCTCTCTCTCTCTCTCTCTCTCTCTCTCTCTCTCTCTCTCTCTCTCTCTCTCTCTCTCTCTCTCTCTCTCATCATCCCAGTTTAGGGCGCTTTTTCCGGGCATTAGCTCACGTAGCAACATCAGCACCATGGACAGCACCACGGACAGCGCCCTGGACGTCATTTACCAGGGAAAGGGGGCACATTTCCCGGATCTTTGACCTCCACCGCATCCCCTAGGCCCCTGCCAACACTGCCACAAGAGGGCCCGAAAAACGGATGGTGAGAAAGGGTAAATTCGGGCGTGGAAAGCACCCCCACTCTCATCTCACCCACACCCGGAAAACAGCACTTTTTCCGGGTGGGCCTCTTCCAGAGCATCCCTTGGGCTCCCCCCAACACTCCCACAAAATGACCCGAAAAAAAGAGGGTGGGAAAGGGTAAGTTCGGGCTGAAAAGCACCCAGACACACATCTCGCTCACGCCCGGAAAACAGCACTTTTTCCGGGTGACTCACCTCCAGAGCATCCCCTGGGCTCCCCCCAACACTCCCACAAAAGGGCCCGAAAAACGGATGGTGAGAAAGGGTAAATTCGGGCGTGGAAAGCACCCCCACTCTCATCTCACCCACACCCGGAAAACAGCACTTTTTCCGGGTGGGCCTCCTCCAGAGCAACCCCCTGGCACCCAGCAACACTCCCACAAAAGGACCCGAAAAAAAGAGGGTGAAAAAGGGTAAGTTTGGGCTGAAAAGCACCCAGACACACATCTCGCTCACGCCCGGAAAATGGCACTTTTTCCGGGTGACTCACATCCAGAGCATCCCCTGGGCTCCCAGCAACACTCCCACAAAAGGGCCCGAAAAACGGAGGGTGGGAAAGGGTAAATTCGGGCGTGGAAGGCACCCCCACTCTCATCCCTTCCACACCCGGAAAACGAGCACTTTTTCCGGGTGACTCACCTCCAGAGCATCCCCTGGGCTCCCCCCAACACTCCCACAAAAGGGCCCGAAAAACGGATGGTGAGAAAGGGTAAATTCGGGCGTGGAAAGCACCCCCACTCTCATCTCACCCACACCCGGAAAACAGCACTTTTCCGGGTGGGCCTCCTCCAGAGCAACCCCCTGGCACCCAGCAACACTCCCACAAAAGGACCCGAAAAACGGAGGGTGGGAAAGGGTAAATTCGGGCGTGGAAAGCATCCCCACTCTCATCTCCTCCACACCCGGAAAAAGAGCACTTTTCCCGGGTGGGCCTCCTCCAGAGCATCCCCCTGGCACCCAGCAACACTGCCACAAAAGGGCCTGAAAAAAGAAGGGTGAGAAAGGCAAAGTCCGGGCTGAAGAGCACCCAGACACACATCTCGCTCACGCCCGGAAAAAAAGCACTTTTTCCCCGGTAAAAACACCTCCAGAGCATCCCCTGGGCTCCCCCCAACACTGACACAAAAGGGCTAGAAAAACAGAAGAGGAGAAAGGGTAAATTCGGGCGTGGAAAGCACCCCCACTCTCATCTCACCCACACCCGGAAAACAGCACTTTTTCCGGGTGGGGCCTCCTCCAGAGCATCCCCCTGGCACCCAGCAACACTGCCACAAAAGGGCCTGAAAAAAGAAGGGTGAGAAAGGCAAAGTCCGGGCTGAAGAGCACCCAGACACACATCTCGCTCACGCCCGGAAAAAAGCACTTTTTCCGGATAAAACACCTCCACAGCATCCCCCTGGCACCCAGCAACACTGACACAAAACGGTCCGAAAAACAGAAGGGGAGAAAGGATAAATTCGGGTGTGGAAAGCACCCCCACTCTCATCTCATCCACACCCGGAAATAAGGCACCTATCCCGGCCACAGGACCTCCGCAGCATCCCCCTGGTCACCCTCCACCACCTCTGCTTAAAGCAGACCGAAATAGTGGGAGAAAGTGTGGGAAAAGCACTCCCACAGCACCAGCCTCATCCACTCATCCACACCCGGAAATCAGGCACCTTTCCCGGCCACAGGACCTCCGCAGCATCTCCCTGGTCACCCAGCATCACCTCTGCTTAAAGCAACCCGAAATAGTGGGAGAAAGTGTGTGAAAAGCACTCACACAGCACCAGCCTCATCCACTCATCCACACCCGGAAATCAGGCACCTTTCCTGGCCACAGGACCTCCGCAGCACCCCCCTGGTCACCCAGCATCACCTCTGCTTAAAGCAGACCGAAATAGTGGGAGAAAGTGTGAGAAAAGCACTCCCACAGCACCAGCCTCATCCACTCATCCACACCCGGAAATCAGGCACCTATCCCGGCCACAGGACCTCCGCAGCATCCCCCTGGTCACCCTCCATCACCTCTGCTTAAAGCAGACCGAAATAGTGGGAGAAAGTGTGTGAAAAGCACTCCCACAGCACCAGCCTCATCCACTCATCCACACCCGGAAATCAGGCACCTTTCCTGGCCACAGGACCTCCGCAGCACCCCCCTGGTCACCCAGCATCACCTCTGCTTAAAGCAGACCGAAATAGTGGGAGAAAGTGTGAGAAAAGCACTCCCACAGCACCAGCCTCATCCACTCATCCACACCCGGAAATAAGGCACCTATCCCGGCCACAGGACCTCCGCAGCATCCCCCTGGTCACCCTCCATCACCTCTGCTTAAAGCAGACCGAAATAGTGGGAGAAAGTGTGTGAAAAGCACTCCCACAGCACCAGCCTCATCCACTCATCCACACCCGGAAATCAGGCACCTTTCCTGGCCACAGGACCTCCGCAGCACCCCCCTGGTCACCCAGCATCACCTCTGCTTAAAGCAGACCGAAATAGTGGGAGAAAGTGTGAGAAAAGCACTCCCACAGCACCAGCCTCATCCACTCATCCACACCCGGAAATAAGGCACCTTTCCCGGCCACAGGACCTCCGCAGCACCCCCCTGGTCACCCAGCATCACCTCTGCTTAAAGCAGACCGAAATAGTGGGAGAAAGTGTGAGAAAAGCACTCCCACAGCACCAGCCTCATCCACTCATCCACACCCGGAAATAAGGCACCTATCCCGGCCACAGGACCTCCGCAGCATCCCCCTGGTCACCCTCCATCACCTCTGCTTAAAGCAGACCGAAATAGTGGGAGAAAGTGTGAGAAAAGCACTCCCACAGCACCAGCCTCATCCACTCATCCACACCCGGAAATCAGGCACCTTTCCCGGCCACAGGACCTCCGCAGCACCCCCCTGGTCACCCACCAACACCTCTGACTCAAGCTCCCACCAAAAACGGGGAAAAAATAAAAAATAGCCCTCCAAAAACACCCCCCCCACAACCGGACCCACCCCCACCCGGCCACCCCTCACCAAAAGCCCGCAGAGACACCTCCGGCAGCTACCCTTCTAACCCCGTCTCCAGGCGGTCCCGGGCCCCCACACTTAAGCACCCCCCCTGGGTTAAAACCAAAACTCCGACCGTTCAGGACGTTCATGCCCCTGGTAATTTAGTTTCGTGCCCCTGGTAGATGGGAGAGAAGCGCTAAAGCCTTCAACTAGCCGAGCTAGAGCCTCCAAAGCGGCCTCCACATCCACAATAGAGGGCCTGGAGGTCAGTTTGCTGGTTTTTTTCTAAGTGTAATTCCAAACTGCAACTCTCACTTTGTCCACAGGATGGCGACATTGGACTGCAAGTGAGCTCCAAGCGGTTGAATGCAACTGATTTATCCGGCCTTATGACCCTAAAAACGGACACTTTTACACATATAAGCTGGATGAAATGCATTTCACGTGGTCCTGGTCCTCTGAGCGAGTACCAGAGAG
>NW_027176555.1:10000-20000 GCF_023349555.1 Cebidichthys violaceus | reverse complement strand
TTTTCTGGGTTTTACGCCCCTGGAATTCTTGCACGTCAACGAAGCGCTGAAGCCTTCAGCGCTTAGTGTTGCCTAGAAAAACTTTGTCGTTTTTTTTTTTTTTTTCTTCCTTTATCACATTATGCTTAAAATCATCATTTAATCCGTTTTAAGCTCACAATCTTGGGTGAAACATCCTCCAGAAGCAGCCGCTGTAACTGTCTGGAGGACGTGCGTAAAGAGGCCGTACACATCATAATTTAATCCGTTTTATTGACATAATGCTGGGTCAAAAATCCTCCACAAACAGCCGCTATAACTGTCTGGAGGACGTGCGTAAAGAGGCCGTACACATCATAATTTAATCCGTTTTATTGACATAATGCTGGGTCAAAAATCCTCCGCAAACAGCCGCTATAACTGTCTGGAGGACGTGCGTAAAGAGGCCGTACACATCATAATTTAATCCGTTTTATTGACATAATGCTGGGTCAAAAATCCTCCGCAAACAGCCGCTGTAACTGTCTGGAGGACGTGCGTAAAGAGGCCGTACACATCATAATTTAATCCGTTTTATTGACATAATGCTGGGTCAAAAATCCTCCGCAAACAGCCGCTATAACTGTCTGGAGGACGTGCGTAAAGAGGCCGTACACATCATAATTTAATCCGTTTTATTGACATAATGCTGAGTCAAAAATCCTCCGCAAACAGCCGCTATAACTGTCTGGAGGACGTGCGTAAAGAGGCCGTACACATCATAATTTAATCCGTTTTATTGACATAATGCTGGGTCAAAAATCCTCCGCAAACAGCCGCTGTAACTGTCTGGAGGACGTGCGTAAAGAGGCCGTACACATCATAATTTAATCCGTTTTATTGACATAATGCTGGGTCCAAAATCCTCCACAAACAGCCGCTATAACTGTCTGGAGGACGTGCGTAAAGAGGCCGTACACATCATAATTTAATCCGTTTTAATCCGTTTTATTGACATAATGCTGAGTCAAAAATCCTCCGCAAACAGCCGCTATAACTGTCTGGAGGACGTGCGTAAAGAGGCCGTACACATCATAATTTAATCCGTTTTATTGACATAATGCTGGGTCAAAAATCCTCCGCAAACAGCCGCTGTAACTGTCTGGAGGACGTGCGTAAAGAGGCCGTACACATCATAATTTAATCCGTTTTATTGACATAATGCTGGGTCAAAAATCCTCCGCAAACAGCCGCTGTAACTGTCTGGAGGACGTGCGTAAAGAGGCCGTACACATCATAATTTAATCCGTTTTATTGACATAATGCTGGGTCAAAAATCCTCCGCAAACAGCTGCTGTGACTGTCTGGAGGACGTGCGTAAAGAGGCTGTTATTGTCATCTGTCAATCCGTTTTAAGATCACAATCTGAGGGAAAGCACCCTCCAGAAACAGTCGCTGTGACAGTCTGGAGGACGCGCGTAAAGAGGCTGTTATTGTCATCTGTCAATCCGTTTTGAGCTCACAATCTGAGGGAAAGCATCCTCCAGAAACAGTCGCTGTGACAGTCTGGAGGACGCGCGTAAAGAGGCTGTTATTATCATCTGTCAATCCGTTTTGAGCTCACAATCTGAGGGAAAGCATCCTCCAGAAACAGTCGCTGTGACAGTCTGGAGGACGCGCGTAAAGAGGCTGTTATTGTCATCTGTCAATCCGTTTTGAGCTCACAATCTGAGGGAAAGCATCCTCCAGAAACAGTCGCTGTGACAGTCTGGAGGACGCGCGTAAAGAGGCTGTTATTGTCATCTGTCAATCCGTTTTAAGGTCACAATATGATGGAAAGCATCCTCCAGAAACAGTCGCTATAACTGTCTGGAGGACGTGCGTAAAGAGGCCGTTAACGTCATCTGTCAATCCGTTTTAAATTCACAATCCGAGGCAAAGCCTCCTCCAGAAACAGTCGCTATAACTGTCTGGAGGACGTGCGTAAAGAGGCCTTTAACGTCATCTGTCAATCCGTTTTGAGCTCACAATCTGAGGGAAAGCATCCTCCAGAAACAGTCGCTGTGACAGTCTGGAGGACGTGCGTAAAGAGGCCGTACACATCATAATTTAATCCGTTGTATTGACATAATGCTGGGTCAAAAATCCTCCGCAAACAGCCGCTATAACTGTCTGGAGGACGCGCGTAAAGAGGCCGTTAACGTCATCTGTCAATCCGTTTTAAATTCACAATCCGAGGCAAAGCCTCCTCCAGAAACAGTCGCTATAACTGTCTGGAGGACGTGCGTAAAGAGGCCGTTAATGTGGCGAGAGAGTCCGTTTAAAGCTCACAATGTGAGGCGAAACATCCTCCAGCAACAGCCGCTATAACTGTCTGGAGGACGTGCGTAAAGAGGCCGTTAACGTCATCTGTCAATCCGTTTGAAATTCACAATCCGAGGCAAAGCCTCCTCCAGAAACAGTCGCTATAACTGTCTGGAGGACGTGCGTAAAGAGGCCGTTAATGTGGCGAGAGAGTCCGTTTAAAGCTCACAATGTGAGGCGAAACATCCTCCAGCAACAGCCGCTATAACTGTCTGGAGGACGTGCGTAAAGAGGCCGTTAACGTCATCTGTCAATCCGTTTTAAATTCACAATCCGAGGCAAAGCCTCCTCCAGAAACAGTCGCTATAACTGTCTGGAGGACGTGCGTAAAGAGGCCGTTAATGTGGCGAGACAGTCCGTTTAAAGCTCACAATGTGAGGCGAAACATCCTCCAGCAACAGCCGCTATAACTGTCTGGAGGACGTGCGTAAAGAGGCCGTTAACGTCATCTGTCAATCCGTTTGAAATTCACAATCCGAGGCAAAGCCTCCTCCAGAAACAGTCGCTATAACTGTCTGGAGGACGTGCGTAAAGAGGCCGTTAATGTGGCGAGAGAGTCCGTTTAAAGCTCACAATGTGAGGCGAAACATCCTCCAGCAACAGCCGCTATAACTGTCTGGAGGACGTGCGTAAAGAGGCCGTTAACGTCATCTGTCAATCCGTTTGAAATTCACAATCCGAGGCAAAGCCTCCTCCACAAACAGCCGCTATAACTGTCTGGAGGACGTGCGTAAAGAGGCTGTTATTGTCATCTGTCAATCCGTTTTGAGCTCACAATCTGAGGGAAAGCATCCTCCAGAAACAGTCGCTGTGACAGTCTGGAGGACGTGCGTAAAGAGGCCGTACACATCATAATTTAATCCGTTGTATTGACATAATGCTGGGTCAAAAATCCTCCGCAAACAGCCGCTATAACTGTCTGGAGGACGTGCGTAAAGAGGCTGTTAACGTCATCTGTCAATCCGTTTTAAATTCACAATCTGAGGAAAAGCATTCTCCAGAAACAGTCGCTGTGACAGTCTGGAGGACGTGCGTAAAGAGGCCGTACACATCATAATTTAATCCGTTGTATTGACATAATGCTGGGTCAAAAATCCTCCGCAAACAGCCGCTATAACTGTCTGGAGGACGCGCGTAAAGAGGCTGTTAACGTCATCTGTCAATCCGTTTTAAATTCACAATCTGAGGGAAAGCATTCTCCAGAAACAGTCGCTGTAACTGTCTGGAGGACGTGCGTAAAGAGGCCGTACACATCATAATTTAATCCGTTTTATTGACATAATGCTGGGTCAAAAATCCTCCACAAACAGCCGCTGTGACAGTCTGGAGGACGCGCGTAAAGAGGCCGTTAACGTCATCTGTCAATCCGTTTTAAATTCACAATCCGAGGCAAAGCCTCCTCCAGAAACAGTCGCTATAACTGTCTGGAGGACGTGCGTAAAGAGGCCGTTAACGTCATCTGTCAATCCGTTTTAAATTCACAATCCGAGGCAAAGCCTCCTCCAGAAACAGTCGCTATAACTGTCTGGAGGACGTGCGTAAAGAGGCCGTTAACGTCATCTGTCAATCCGTTTTAAATTCACAATCCGAGGCAAAGCCTCCTCCAGAAACAGTCGTTGTAACTGCCTGGAGGACGCGCGTAAAGAGGCCGTTAACATAATCAGTTAATCCGTTTGAAAGTCATTTTCTAAGGCAGCGCTTCCCCGCAACACTCCGCTGTTGTCCGTCAAAACTCGGATCTCCCAGGCCCAGCCAGAACGCTCCATTCGCGGGGAAGAGACGTCCGCAACACACCGCTGTTGTCCGTCAAAAAATCGGATCACATAGGCCGAGCATAATGGCTTTAAATCGGATAAAGTACTTCCGCGTTGTCGCCTGTCTTTGCCGCCCTGGTAACCGGGAGTCGGGCCGAAATTATCTCCGTGGTGCCTTCACTTTTCCGGCCTTCTTGTAGTAAAGCTGTCGCTGTCTTTTCATGATAGACAGATTTTTGAAAAACCGGTTTCACAAAATGTGCGCAAGGTGGCTTGGTTACCCCCTACCAAAAGTGGTCACATCGGGATAGGCAAAAACCAATAAGCGCTGAAGGCTTCAGCGCTTATTGGTTTTTGCCTAGAGACACTCTGTCGTTTTTTGGAGGTTCGCGCCCCTGGAATTCTTGCAAGTCAGCGAAGCGCTGAAGCCTTCAGCGCTTCGTGTTGCCTAGAAACACTTTGGCGTTTTGCTGGGTTTTACGCCCCTGGAACTCTTGCGAGTCAGCGAAGCGCTGAAGCCTTCAGCGCTTCGTGTTGCCTAGAGACACTTTGGCGTTTTTCTGACTTTTACGCCCCTGGAACTCTTGCGACTCAACGAAGCGCTGAAGCCTTCAGCGCTTCGTGTTGCCTAGAGTCACGTCACATACGCGGCTGGGTTTTTTTTTCCCTTTTTCTTCCTTTTTCCGGGATTTTCGTGCCCCAGAGCATGCCTCTCTCCCTGGGATGCCTCCGACTGCTGCTCCATGCCTCTCTCTCTCTCTCTCTCTCTCTCTCTCTCTCTCTCTCTCTCTCTCTCTCTCTCTCTCTCTCTCTCTCTCTCTCTCTCTCTCATCATCCCAGTTTAGGGCGCTTTTTCCGGGCATTAGCTCACGTAGCAACATCAGCACCATGGACAGCACCACGGACAGCGCCCTGGACGTCATTTACCAGGGAAAGGGGGCACATTTCCCGGATCTTTGACCTCCACCGCATCCCCTAGGCCCCTGCCAACACTGCCACAAGAGGGCCCGAAAAACGGATGGTGAGAAAGGGTAAATTCGGGCGTGGAAAGCACCCCCACTCTCATCTCACCCACACCCGGAAAACAGCACTTTTTCCGGGTGGGCCTCTTCCAGAGCATCCCTTGGGCTCCCCCCAACACTCCCACAAAATGACCCGAAAAAAAGAGGGTGGGAAAGGGTAAGTTCGGGCTGAAAAGCACCCAGACACACATCTCGCTCACGCCCGGAAAACAGCACTTTTTCCGGGTGACTCACCTCCAGAGCATCCCCTGGGCTCCCCCCAACACTCCCACAAAAGGGCCCGAAAAACGGATGGTGAGAAAGGGTAAATTCGGGCGTGGAAAGCACCCCCACTCTCATCTCACCCACACCCGGAAAACAGCACTTTTTCCGGGTGGGCCTCCTCCAGAGCAACCCCCTGGCACCCAGCAACACTCCCACAAAAGGACCCGAAAAAAAGAGGGTGAAAAAGGGTAAGTTTGGGCTGAAAAGCACCCAGACACACATCTCGCTCACGCCCGGAAAATGGCACTTTTTCCGGGTGACTCACATCCAGAGCATCCCCTGGGCTCCCAGCAACACTCCCACAAAAGGGCCCGAAAAACGGAGGGTGGGAAAGGGTAAATTCGGGCGTGGAAGGCACCCCCACTCTCATCCCTTCCACACCCGGAAAACGAGCACTTTTTCCGGGTGACTCACCTCCAGAGCATCCCCTGGGCTCCCCCCAACACTCCCACAAAAGGGCCCGAAAAACGGATGGTGAGAAAGGGTAAATTCGGGCGTGGAAAGCACCCCCACTCTCATCTCACCCACACCCGGAAAACAGCACTTTTTCCGGGTGGGCCTCCTCCAGAGCAACCCCCTGGCACCCAGCAACACTCCCACAAAAGGACCCGAAAAACGGAGGGTGGGAAAGGGTAAATTCGGGCGTGGAAAGCATCCCCACTCTCATCTCCTCCACACCCGGAAAAAGAGCACTTTTCCCGGGTGGGCCTCCTCCAGAGCATCCCCCTGGCACCCAGCAACACTGCCACAAAAGGGCCTGAAAAAAGAAGGGTGAGAAAGGCAAAGTCCGGGCTGAAGAGCACCCAGACACACATCTCGCTCACGCCCGGAAAAAAGCACTTTTTCCCCGGTAAAACACCTCCAGAGCATCCCCTGGGCTCCCCCCAACACTGACACAAAAGGGCTAGAAAAACAGAAGAGGAGAAAGGGTAAATTCGGGCGTGGAAAGCACCCCCACTCTCATCTCACCCACACCCGGAAAACAGCACTTTTTCCGGGTGGGCCTCCTCCAGAGCATCCCCCTGGCACCCAGCAACACTGCCACAAAAGGGCCTGAAAAAAGAAGGGTGAGAAAGGCAAAGTCCGGGCTGAAGAGCACCCAGACACACATCTCGCTCACGCCCGGAAAAAAGCACTTTTTCCGGATAAAACACCTCCACAGCATCCCCCTGGCACCCAGCAACACTGACACAAAACGGTCCGAAAAACAGAAGGGGAGAAAGGATAAATTCGGGTGTGGAAAGCACCCCCACTCTCATCTCATCCACACCCGGAAATAAGGCACCTATCCCGGCCACAGGACCTCCGCAGCATCCCCCTGGTCACCCTCCACCACCTCTGCTTAAAGCAGACCGAAATAGTGGGAGAAAGTGTGGGAAAAGCACTCCCACAGCACCAGCCTCATCCACTCATCCACACCCGGAAATCAGGCACCTTTCCCGGCCACAGGACCTCCGCAGCATCTCCCTGGTCACCCAGCATCACCTCTGCTTAAAGCAACCCGAAATAGTGGGAGAAAGTGTGTGAAAAGCACTCACACAGCACCAGCCTCATCCACTCATCCACACCCGGAAATCAGGCACCTTTCCTGGCCACAGGACCTCCGCAGCACCCCCCTGGTCACCCAGCATCACCTCTGCTTAAAGCAGACCGAAATAGTGGGAGAAAGTGTGAGAAAAGCACTCCCACAGCACCAGCCTCATCCACTCATCCACACCCGGAAATCAGGCACCTATCCCGGCCACAGGACCTCCGCAGCATCCCCCTGGTCACCCTCCATCACCTCTGCTTAAAGCAGACCGAAATAGTGGGAGAAAGTGTGTGAAAAGCACTCCCACAGCACCAGCCTCATCCACTCATCCACACCCGGAAATCAGGCACCTTTCCTGGCCACAGGACCTCCGCAGCACCCCCCTGGTCACCCAGCATCACCTCTGCTTAAAGCAGACCGAAATAGTGGGAGAAAGTGTGAGAAAAGCACTCCCACAGCACCAGCCTCATCCACTCATCCACACCCGGAAATAAGGCACCTATCCCGGCCACAGGACCTCCGCAGCATCCCCCTGGTCACCCTCCATCACCTCTGCTTAAAGCAGACCGAAATAGTGGGAGAAAGTGTGTGAAAAGCACTCCCACAGCACCAGCCTCATCCACTCATCCACACCCGGAAATCAGGCACCTTTCCTGGCCACAGGACCTCCGCAGCACCCCCCTGGTCACCCAGCATCACCTCTGCTTAAAGCAGACCGAAATAGTGGGAGAAAGTGTGAGAAAAGCACTCCCACAGCACCAGCCTCATCCACTCATCCACACCCGGAAATAAGGCACCTATCCCGGCCACAGGACCTCCGCAGCATCCCCCTGGTCACCCTCCATCACCTCTGCTTAAAGCAGACCGAAATAGTGGGAGAAAGTGTGTGAAAAGCACTCCCACAGCACCAGCCTCATCCACTCATCCACACCCGGAAATCAGGCACCTTTCCTGGCCACAGGACCTCCGCAGCACCCCCCTGGTCACCCAGCATCACCTCTGCTTAAAGCAGACCGAAATAGTGGGAGAAAGTGTGAGAAAAGCACTCCCACAGCACCAGCCTCATCCACTCATCCACACCCGGAAATAAGGCACCTTTCCCGGCCACAGGACCTCCGCAGCACCCCCCTAGTCACCCACCAACACCTCTGACTCAAGCTCCCACCAAAAACGGGGAAAAAATAAAAAATAGCCCTCCAAAAACACCCCCCCCCAACCGGACCCACCCCCACCCGGCCACCCCTCACCAAAAGCCCGCAGAGACACCTCCGGCAGCTACCCTTCTAACCCCGTCTCCAGGCGGTCCCGGGCCCCCACACTTAAGCACCCTCTCTGGGTTAAAACCAAAACTCCGACCGTTCAGGACGTTCATGCCCCTGGTAATTTAGTTTCGTGCCCCTGGTAGATGGGAGAGAAGCGCTAAAGCCTTCAACTAGCCGAGCTAGAGCCTCCAAAGCGGCCTCCACAACCACAATACAGGGCCTGGAGGTCAGTTTGCTGGTTTTTTTCTAAGTGTAATTCCAAACTGCAACTCTCACTTTGTCCACAGGATGGCGACATTGGACTGCAAGTGAGCTCCAAGCGGTTGAATGTAAATGATTTATCCGGCCTTATGACCCTAAAAACGGACACTTTTACACATATAAGCTGGATGAAATACATTTCACGTGGTCCTGGTCCTCTGAGCGAGTACCAGAGAGCTAGGCAGAGCCAGGCTATGTCCCTAGGCCGAGCTGGAGCCTCCAAAGCGGCCTCCACAACCACAATACAGGGCCTGGAGGTCAGTTTGCTGGTTTTTTTCTAAGTGTAATTCCAAACTGCAACTCTCACTTTGTCCACAGGATGGCGACATTGGACTGCAAGTGAGCTCCAAGCGGTTGAATGTAAATGATTTATCCGGCCTTATGACCCTAAAAACGGACACTTTTACACATATAAGCTGGATGAAATACATTTCACGTGGTCCTGGTCCTCTGAGCGAGTACCAGAGAGCTAGGCAGAGCCAGGCTATGTCCCTAGGCCGAGCTGGAGCCTCCAAAGCGGCCTCCACAACCACAATACAGGGCCTGGAGGTCAGTTTGCTGGTTTTTTTCTAAGTGTAATTCCAAACTGCAACTCTCACTTTGTCCACAGGATGGCGACATTGGACTGCAAGTGAGCTCCAAGCGGTTGAATGTAAATGATTTATCCGGCCTTATGACCCTAAAAACGGACACTTTTACACATATAAGCTGGATGAAATACATTTCACGTGGTCCTGGTCCTCTGAGCGAGTACCAGAGAGCTAGGCAGAGCCAGGCTATGTCCCTAGGCCGAGCTGGAGCCTCCAAAGCGGCCTCCACATCCACAATACAGGGCCTGGAGGTCAGTTTGCTGGTTTTTTTCTAAGTGTAATTCCAAACTGCAACTCTCACTTTGTCCACAGGATGGCGACATTGGACTGCAAGTGAGCTCCAAGCGGTTGAATGCAACTGATTTATCCGGCCTTATGACCCTAAAAACGGACACTTTAACACATATAAGCTGGATGAAATGCATTTCACGTGGTCCTGGTCCTCTGAGCGAGTACCAGAGAGCTAGGCAGAGCCAGGCTATGTCCCTAGGCCGAGCTGGAGCCTCCAAAGCGGCCTCCACATCCACAATACAGGGCCTGGAGGTCAGTTTGCTGGTTTTTTTCTAAGTGTAATTCCAAACTGCAACTCTCACTTTGTCCACAGGATGGCGACATTGGACTGCAAGTGAGCTCCAAGCGGTTGAATGTAAATGATTTATCCGGCCTTATGACCCTAAAAACGGACACTTTTACACATATAAGCTGGATGAAATACATTTCACGTGGTCCTGGTCCTCTGAGCGAGTACCAGAGAGCTAGGCAGAGCCAGGCTATGTCCCTAGGCCGAGCTGGAGCCTCCAAAGCGGCCTCCACAACCACAATACAGGGCCTGGAGGTCAGTTTGCTGGTTTTTTTCTAAGTGTAATTCCAAACTGCAACTCTCACTTTGTCCACAGGATGGCGACATTGGACTGCAAGTGAGCTCCAAGCGGTTGAATGTAAATGATTTATCCGGCCTTATGACCCTAAAAACGGACACTTTTACACATATAAG
>NW_027176554.1:0-41098 GCF_023349555.1 Cebidichthys violaceus | reverse complement strand
AATTATGTTTATTTTCACAAAATCCACTTTTGGCCTATTCCCAGCCTGAAACTTCTTCTAAGAACATAAAAAGTCAAAATGCATCTTTAAGCAGCAAAGTACTGAAAAAAGCAGATATTCATGAAAACATCATGAAACTGTTAATTCAGCTGTCCTGAGACACGTTTTTGAAGAAATTCTTTGAAACTATGTTTACTGTCACAAAATCCGCTTTTGGCCTCTTCCCAGCCTAAGAACATAAAAAGTCAAAATTAATCTTTAAGCATTAAAGTGATGAAAACAGCAGATATTAACGAAAACATCATGAAACTGTTAAATCAGCTGTTCTGATACACGTTTTTGAAGAAAATCTTTGAACTATGTTTACTGTCACAAAATCCGCTTTTGGCCTCTTCCCAGCCTGAAACTTCTTCTAAGAACATAAAAAGTCAAAATTAATCTTTAAGCATTAAAGTGATGAAAACAGCAGATATTCATGAAAACGTCATGAAACTGTTAAATCAGCTCTTCTGAGACACTTTTTTCAAGAATTTCTTTGAAACTATGTTTATTTTTTCAAAATCCACTTTGGTCCTCTTCCCAGCCTGAAACTTCTTTTACGAGGATAAAAGGCTGAGAATGTACCTTAAACTAATAAGTAAGCATTAGATTCTAATAAAAATATCATGACACTGTTAAATCAGCTGTTCTGATACACTTTTATCAAGAAAATCTTTGAAATTATGTTTATTTTCACAAAATACACTTTTGGCCTATTCCAGCCTGAAACTTCTTCTAAGAACATAAAAAGTCAAAATTAATCTTTAAGCATTAAAGTGATGAAAACAGCAGATATTAACGAAAACATCATGAAACTGTTAAATCAGCTGTTCTGATACACGTTTTTGAAGAAAATCTTTGAAACTATGTTTACTGTCACAAAATCCGCTTTTGGCCTCTTCCCAGCCTGAAACTTCTTCTAAGAACATAAAAAGTCAAAATTAATCTTTAAGCATTAAAGTGATGAAAACAGCAGATATTCATGAAAACGTCATGAAACTGTTAAATCAGCTCTTCTGAGACACTTTTTTGAACAATTTCTTTGAAATTATGTTTATTTTCACAAAATCCACTTTTGACCTTATTCCCTGCTTGAAACTTCTTCTAAGAACATAAAAAGTCAAAATTAATCTTTAAGCATTAAAGTGATGAAAACAGCAGATATTCATGAAAACGTCATGAACTGTTAAATCAGCTCTTCTGAGACACTTTTTTGAAGAATTTCTTTGAAACTATGTTTATTTTTTCAAAATCCACTTTGGTCCTCTTCCCAGCCTGAAACTTCTTTTACGAGGATAAAAGGCTGAGAATGTACCTTAAACTAATAAGTAAGCATTAGATTCTAATAAAAATATCATGACACTGTTAAATCAGCTGTTCTGATACACTTTTATCAAGAAAATCTTTGAAATTATGTTTATTTTCACAAAATACACTTTTGGCCTATTCCCAGCCTGAAACTTCTTCTAAGAACATAAAAAGTCAAAAATAATCTTTAAGCATTAAAATGATGAAAACAGCAGATATTAACAAAAACATCATGAAACTGTTAAATCAGCTGTTCTGATACACGTTTTTGAAGAAAATCTTTGAAACTATGTTTACTGTCACAAAATCCCCTTTTGGCCTCTTCCCAGCCTGAAACTTCTTCTAAGAACATAAAAAGTCAAAATTAATCTTTAAGCATTAAAGTGATGAAAACAGCAGATATTCATGAAAACGTCATGAAACTGTTAAATCAGCTCTTCTGAGACACTTTTTTGAAGAATTTCTTTGAAACTATGTTTATTTTTTCAAAATCCACTTTGGTCCTCTTCCCAGCCTGAAACTTCTTTTACGAGGATAAAAGGCTGAGAATGTACCTTAAACTAATAAGTAAGCATTAGATTCTAATAAAAACATCATGAAACTGTTAAATCAGCTGTTCTGATACACTTTTATCAAGAAAATCTTTGAAATTATGTTTATTTTCACAAAATCCACTTTTGGCCTATTCCCAGCCTGAAACTTCTTCTAAGAACATAAAAAGTCAAAATGCATCTTTAAGCAGCAAAGTACTGAAAAAAGCAGATATTCATGAAAACATCATGAAACTGTTAATTCAGCTGTCCTGAGACACGTTTTTGAAGAAATTCTTTGAAACTATGTTTACTGTCACAAAATCCGCTTTTGGCCTCTTCCCAGCCTAAGAACATAAAAAGTCAAAATTAATCTTTAAGCATTAAAGTGATGAAAACAGCAGATATTAACGAAAACATCATGAAACTGTTAAATCAGCTGTTCTGATACACGTTTTTGAAGAAAATCTTTGAAGCTATGTTTACTGTCACAAAATCCGCTTTTGGCCTCTTCCCAGCCTGAAACTTCTTCTAAGAACATAAAAAGTCAAAATTAATCTTTAAGCATTAAAGTGATGAAAACAGCAGATATTCATGAAAACGTCATGAAACTGTTAAATCAGCTGTTCTGATACACGTTTTTGAAGAAAATCTTTGAAACTATGTTTACTGTCACAAAATCCGCTTTTGGCCTATTCCCAGCCTGAAACTTCTTCTAAGAACATAAAAAGTCAAAAGTAATCTTTAAGCATTAAAGTGATGAAAACAGCAGATATTAACGAAAACATCATGAAACTGTTAAATCAGCTTTTCTGAGACACGTTTTTGAAGAATTTCTTTGAAACTATGTTTATTTTCACAAAATCCACTTTTGGCCTATTCCCAGCCTGAAACTTCTTCTAAGAACATAAAAAGTCAACATTAATCTTTAAGCATTTAAGTGATGAAAACAGCAGATATTAACGAAAACATCATGAAACTGTTAAATCAGTTGTTCTGAGACACGTTTTTGAAGAAAATCTTTGAAATTATGTTTATTTTCACAAAATCCACTTTTGGCCTATTCCCAGCCTGAAACTTCTTCTAAGAACATAAAAAGTCAAAATGCATCTTTAAGCAGCAAAGTACTGAAAAAAGCAGATATTCATGAAAACATCATGAAACTGTTAATTCAGCTGTCCTGAGACACGTTTTGAAGAAATTCTTTGAAACTATGTTTACTGTCACAAAATCCGCTTTTGGCCTCTTCCCAGCCTAAGAACATAAAAAGTCAAAATTAATCTTTAAGCATTAAAGTGATGAAAACAGCAGATATTCATGAAAACGTCATGAAACTGTTAAATCAGCTCTTCTGAGACACTTTTTTGAACAATTTCTTTGAAATTATGTTTATTTTCACAAAATCCACTTTTGACCTTATTCCCTGCTTGAAACTTCTTCTAAGAACATAAAAAGTCAAAATTAATCTTTAAGCATTAAAGTGATGAAAACAGCAGATATTCATGAAAACGTCATGAAACTGTTAAATCAGCTCTTCTGAGACACTTTTTTGAAGAATTTCTTTGAAACTATGTTTATTTTTTCAAAATCCACTTTTGTCCTCTTCCCAGCCTGAAACTTCTTTTACGAGGATAAAAGGCTGAGAATGTACCTTAAACTAATAAGTAAGCATTAGATTCTAATAAAAACATCATGAAACTGTTAAATCAGCTGTTCTGATACACTTTTATCAAGAAAATCTTTGAAATTATGTTTATTTTCACAAAATCCACTTTTGGCCTATTCCCAGCCTGAACTTCTTCTAAGAACATAAAAAGTCAAAATGCATCTTTAAGCAGCAAAGTACTGAAAAAAGCAGATATTCATGAAAACATCATGAAACTGTTAATTCAGCTGTCCTGAGACACGTTTTTGAAGAAATTCTTTGAAACTATGTTTACTGTCACAAAATCCGCTTTTGGCCTCTTCCCAGCCTAAGAACATAAAAAGTCAAAATTAATCTTTAAGCATTAAAGTGATGAAACAGCAGATATTAACGAAAACATCATGAAACTGTTAAATCAGCTGTTCTGATACACGTTTTTGAAGAAAATCTTTGAAGCTATGTTTACTGTCACAAAATCCGCTTTTGGCCTCTTCCCAGCCTGAAACTTCTTCTAAGAACATAAAAAGTCAAAATTAATCTTTAAGCATTAAAGTGATGAAAACAGCAGATATTCATGAAAACGTCATGAAACTGTTAAATCAGCTGTTCTGATACACGTTTTTGAAGAAATCTTTGAAACTATGTTTACTGTCACAAAATCCGCTTTTGGCCTATTCCCAGCCTGAAACTTCTTCTAAGAACATAAAAGTCAAAAGTAATCTTTAAGCATTAAAGTGATGAAAACAGCAGATATTAACGAAAACATCATGAAACTGTTAAATCAGCTTTTCTGAGACACGTTTTTGAAGAATTTCTTTGAAACTATGTTTATTTTCACAAAATCCACTTTTGGCCTATTCCCAGCCTGAAACTTCTTCTAAGAACATAAAAAGTCAACATTAATCTTTAAGCATTTAAGTGATGAAAACAGCAGATATTAACGAAAACATCATGAAACTGTTAAATCAGTTGTTCTGAGACACGTTTTTGAAGAAAATCTTTGAAATTATGTTTATTTTCACAAAATCCACTTTTGGCCTATTCCCAGCCTGAAACTTCTTCTAAGAACATAAAAAGTCAAAATGCATCTTTAAGCAGCAAAGTACTGAAAAAAGCAGATATTCATGAAAACATCATGAAACTGTTAATTCAGCTGTCCTGAGACACGTTTTTGAAGAAATTCTTTGAAACTATGTTTACTGTCACAAAATCCGCTTTTGGCCTCTTCCCAGCCTAAGAACATAAAAAGTCAAAATTAATCTTTAAGCATTAAAGTGATGAAAACAGCAGATATTCATGAAAACGTCATGAAACTGTTAAATCAGCTCTTCTGAGACACTTTTTTGAACAATTTCTTTGAAATTATGTTTATTTTCACAAAATCCACTTTTGACCTTATTCCCTGCTTGAAACTTCTTCTAAGAACATAAAAAGTCAAAATTAATCTTTAAGCATTAAAGTGATAAAAACAGCAGATATTCATGAAAACGTCATGAAACTGTTAAATCAGCTCTTCTGAGACACTTTTTTGAAGAATTTCTTTGAAACTATGTTTATTTTTTCAAAATCCACTTTTGTCCTCTTCCCAGCCTGAAACTTCTTTTACGAGGATAAAAGGCTGAGAATGTACCTTAAACTAATAAGTAAGCATTAGATTCTAATAAAAACATCATGAAACTGTTAAATCAGCTGTTCTGATACACTTTTATCAAGAAAATCTTTGAAATTATGTTTATTTTCACAAAATCCACTTTTGGCCTATTCCCAGCCTGAAACTTCTTCTAAGAACATAAAAAGTCAAAAATAATCTTTAAGCATTAAAATGATGAAAACAGCAGATATTAACAAAAACATCATGAAACTGTTAAATCAGCTGTTCTGATACACTTTTCTGAAGAAAATCTTTGAAATTATGTTTATTTTCACAAAATCCACTTTTGGCCTATTCCCAGCCTGAAACTTCTTCTAAGAACATAAAAAGTCAAAATGCATCTTTAAGCAGCAAAGTACTGAAAAAAGCAGATATTCATGAAAACATCATGAAACTGTTAATTCAGCTGTCCTGAGACACGTTTTTGAAGAAATTCTTTGAAACTATGTTTACTGTCACAAAATCCGCTTTTGGCCTCTTCCCAGCCTAAGAACATAAAAAGTCAAAATTAATCTTTAAGCATTAAAGTGATGAAAACAGCAGATATTAACGAAAACATCATGAAACTGTTAAATCAGCTGTTCTGATACACGTTTTTGAAGAAAATCTTTGAAGCTATGTTTACTGTCACAAAATCCGCTTTTGGCCTCTTCCCAGCCTGAAACTTCTTCTAAGAACATAAAAAGTCAAAATTAATCTTTAAGCATTAAAGTGATGAAAACAGCAGATATTCATGAAAACGTCATGAAACTGTTAAATCAGCTGTTCTGATACACGTTTTTGAAGAAAATCTTTGAAACTATGTTTACTGTCACAAAATCCGCTTTTGGCCTATTCCCAGCCTGAAACTTCTTCTAAGAACATAAAAAGTCAAAAGTAATCTTTAAGCATTAAAGTGATGAAAACAGCAGATATTAACGAAAACATCATGAAACTGTTAAATCAGCTTTTCTGAGACACGTTTTTGAAGAATTTCTTTGAAACTATGTTTATTTTCACAAAATCCACTTTTGGCCTATTCCCAGCCTGAAACTTCTTCTAAGAACATAAAAAGTCAACATTAATCTTTAAGCATTTAAGTGATGAAAACAGCAGATATTAACGAAAACATCATGAAACTGTTAAATCAGTTGTTCTGAGACACGTTTTTGAAGAAAATCTTTGAAATTATGTTTATTTTCACAAAATCCACTTTTGGCCTATTCCCAGCCTGAAACTTCTTCTAAGAACATAAAAAGTCAAAATGCATCTTTAAGCAGCAAAGTACTGAAAAAAAGCAGATATTCATGAAAACATCATGAAACTGTTAATTCAGCTGTCCTGAGACACGTTTTTGAAGAAATTCTTTGAAACTATGTTTACTGTCACAAAATCCGCTTTTGGCCTCTTCCCAGCCTAAGAACATAAAAAGTCAAAATTAATCTTTAAGCATTAAAGTGATGAAAACAGCAGATATTAACGAAAACATCATGAAACTGTTAAATCAGCTGTTCTGATACACGTTTTTGAAGAAAATCTTTGAAACTATGTTTACTGTCACAAAATCCGCTTTTGGCCTCTTCCCAGCCTGAAACTTCTTCTAAGAACATAAAAAGTCAAAATTAATCTTTAAGCATTAAAGTGATGAAAACAGCAGATATTCATGAAAACGTCATGAAACTGTTAAATCAGCTCTTCTGAGACACTTTTTTGAAGAATTTCTTTGAAACTATGTTTATTTTTTCAAAATCCACTTTGGTCCTCTTCCCAGCCTGAAACTTCTTTTACGAGGATAAAAGGCTGAGAATGTACCTTAAACTAATAAGTAAGCATTAGATTCTAATAAAAATATCATGACACTGTTAAATCAGCTGTTCTGATACACTTTTATCAAGAAAATCTTTGAAATTATGTTTATTTTCACAAAATACACTTTTGGCCTATTCCCAGCCTGAAACTTCTTCTAAGAACATAAAAAGTCAAAATTAATCTTTAAGCATTAAAGTGATGAAAACAGCAGATATTAACGAAAACATCATGAAACTGTTAAATCAGCTGTTCTGATACACGTTTTTGAAGAAAATCTTTGAAACTATGTTTACTGTCACAAAATCCGCTTTTGGCCTCTTCCCAGCCTGAAACTTCTTCTAAGAACATAAAAAGTCAAAATTAATCTTTAAGCATTAAAGTGATGAAAACAGCAGATATTCATGAAAACGTCATGAAACTGTTAAATCAGCTCTTCTGAGGACACTTTTTTGAACAATTTCTTTGAAATTATGTTTATTTTCACAAAATCCACTTTTGACCTTATTCCCTGCTTGAAACTTCTTCTAAGAACATAAAAAGTCAAAATTAATCTTTAAGCATTAAAGTGATGAAAACAGCAGATATTCATGAAAACGTCATGAAACTGTTAAATCAGCTCTTCTGAGACACTTTTTTGAAGAATTTCTTTGAAACTATGTTTATTTTTTCAAAATCCACTTTTGTCCTCTTCCCAGCCTGAAACTTCTTTTACGAGGATAAAAGGCTGAGAATGTACCTTAAACTAATAAGTAAGCATTAGATTCTAATAAAAACATCATGAAACTGTTAAATCAGCTGTTCTGATACACTTTTATCAAGAAAATCTTTGAAATTATGTTTATTTTCACAAAATCCACTTTTGGCCTATTCCCCAGCCTGAAACTTCTTCTAAGAACATAAAAAGTCAAAAATAATCTTTAAGCATTAAAATGATGAAAACAGCAGATATTAACAAAAACATCATGAAACTGTTAAATCAGCTGTTCTGATACACTTTTCTGAAGAAAATCTTTGAAATTATGTTTATTTTCACAAAATCCACTTTTGGCCTATTCCCAGCCTGAAACTCTTCTAAGAACATAAAAAGTCAAAATGCATCTTTAAGCAGCAAAGTACTGAAAAAAGCAGATATTCATGAAAACATCATGAAACTGTTAATTCAGCTGTCCTGAGACACGTTTTTGAAGAAATTCTTTGAAACTATGTTTACTGTCACAAAATCCGCTTTTGGCCTCTTCCCAGCCTAAGAACATAAAAAGTCAAAATTAATCTTTAAGCATTAAAGTGATGAAAACAGCAGATATTAACGAAAACATCATGAAACTGTTAAATCAGCTGTTCTGATACACGTTTTTGAAGAAAATCTTTGAAGCTATGTTACTGTCACAAAATCCGCTTTTGGCCTCTTCCCAGCCTGAAACTTCTTCTAAGAACATAAAAAGTCAAAATTAATCTTTAAGCATTAAAGTGATGAAAACAGCAGATATTCATGAAAACGTCATGAAACTGTTAAATCAGCTCTTCTGAGACACTTTTTTGAAGAATTTCTTTGAAACTATGTTTATTTTTTCAAAATCCACTTTGGTCCTCTTCCAGCCTGAAACTTCTTTTACGAGGATAAAAGGCTGAGAATGTACCTTAAACTAATAAGTAAGCATTAGATTCTAATAAAATATCATGACACTGTTAAATCAGCTGTTCTGATACACTTTTATCAAGAAAATCTTTGAAATTATGTTTATTTTCACAAATACACTTTTGGCCTATTCCCAGCCTGAAACTTCTTCTAAGAACATAAAAAGTCAAAAATAATCTTTAAGCATTAAAATGATGAAAACAGCAGATATTAACAAAAACATCATGAAACTGTTAAATCAGCTGTTCTGAGACACGTTTTTGAAGAATTTCTTTGAAACTATGTTTATTTTCACAAAATCCACTTTTGGCCTATTCCCAGCCTGAAACTTCTTCTAAGAACATAAAAAGTCAAAATTAATCTTTAAGCATTTAAGTGATGAAAACAGCAGATATTAACGAAAACATCATGAAACTGTTAAATCAGTTGTTCTGAGACACGTTTTTGAAGAAAATCTTTGAAATTATGTTTATTTTCACAAAATCCGCTTTTGGCCTATTCCCAGCCTGAAACTTCTTCTAAGAACATAAAAAGTCAAAATGCATCTTTAAGCAGCAAAGTACTGAAAAAAGCAGATATTCATGAAAACATCATGAAACTGTTAATTCAGCTGTCCTGAGACACGTTTTTGAAGAAATTCTTTGAAACTATGTTTACTGTCACAAAATCCGCTTTTGGCCTCTTCCCAGCCTAAGAACATAAAAAGTCAAAATTAATCTTTACGCATTAAAGTGATGAAAACAGCAGATATTAACGAAAACATCATGAAACTGTTAAATCAGCTCTTCTGATACACGTTTTTGAAGAAAATCTTTGAAACTATGTTTATTTTCACAAAATCCCCTTTTGGCCTCTTCCAGCCTGAACTTCTTCTAAGAACATAAAAAGTCAAAATGCATCTTTAAGCAGCAAAGTACTGAAAAAAGCAGATATTCATGAAAACATCATGAAACTGTTAATTCAGCTGTCCTGAGACACGTTTTTGAAGAAATTCTTTGAAACTATGTTTACTGTCACAAAATCCGCTTTTGGCCTATTCCCAGCCTGAAACTTCTTCTAAGAACATAAAAAGTCAAAATTAATCTTTACGCATTAAAGTGATGAAAACAGCAGATATTAACGAAAACATCATGAAACTGTTAAATCAGCTGTTCTGAGACACTTTTTTGAAGAATTTCTTTGAAACTATGTTTATTTTCACAAAATCCACTTTTGGCCTATTCCCAGCCTGAAACTTCTTCTAAGAACATAAAAAGTCAAAATTAATCTTTAAGCATTTAAGTGATGAAAACAGCAGATATTCATGAAAACATCATGAAACTGTTAAATCAGCTCTTCTGAGACACTTTTTTGAAGAAAATCTTTGAAATTATGTTTATTTCTCACAAAATCCCCTTTGGCCTCTTCCCAGCCTGAAACTTCTTCTAAGAACATAAAAAGTCAAAATTAATCTTTACGCATTAAAGTGATGAAAACAGCAGATATTAACGAAAACATCATGAAACTGTTAAATCAGCTGTTCTGAGACACTTTTTTGAAGAATTTCTTTGAAAACTATGTTTATTTTCACAAAATCCACTTTTGGCCTATTCCCAGCCTGAAACTTCTTCTAAGAACATAAAAAGTCAAAATTAATCTTTAAGCATTTAAGTGATGAAAACAGCAGATATTCATGAAAACATCATGAAACTGTTAAATCAGCTCTTCTGAGACACTTTTTTGAAGAAAATCTTTGAAATTATGTTTATTTCACAAAATCCCCTTTTGGCCTCTTCCAGCCTGAAACTTCTTCTAAGAACATAAAAAGTCAAAATTAATCTTTAAGCATTTAAGTGATGAAAACAGCAGATATTCATGAAAACATCATGAAACTGTTAAATCAGTTGTTCTGAGACACTTTTTTGAAGAAAATCTTTGAAATTATGTTTATTTTCACAAAATCCCCTTTTGGCCTATTCGCAGCCTGAAACTTCTTCTAAGAACATAAAAAGTCAAAATGCATCTTTAAGCAGCAAAGTACTGAAAAAAGCAGATATTCATGAAAACATCATGAAACTGTTAATTCAGCTGTCCTGAGACACGTTTTTGAAGAAATTCTTTGAAACTATGTTTACTGTCACAAAATCCGCTTTTGGCCTATTCCCAGCCTGAAACTTCTTCTAAGAACATAAAAAGTCAAAATTAATCTTTACGCATTAAAGTGATGAAAACAGCAGATATTAACGAAAACATCATGAAACTGTTAAATCAGCTGTTCTGAGACACTTTTTTGAAGAATTTCTTTGAAACTATGTTTATTTTCACAAAATCCACTTTTGGCCTATTCCCAGCCTGAAACTTCTTCTAAGAACATAAAAAGTCAAAATTAATCTTTAAGCATTTAAGTGATGAAAACAGCAGATATTCATGAAAACATCATGAAACTGTTAAATCAGCTCTTCTGAGACACTTTTTTGAAGAAAATCTTTGAAATTATGTTTATTTTCACAAAATCCCCTTTTGGCCTCTTCCCAGCCTGAAACTTCTTCTAAGAACATAAAAAGTCAAAATGCATCTTTAAGCAGCAAAGTACTGAAAAAAGCAGATATTCATTAAAACATCATGAAACTGTTAATTCAGCTGTCCTGAGACACTTTTTTTCACAAAATCCTCTTTTGGCCTCTTCCCAGCCTAAGAACATAAAAAGTCAAAATTAATCTTTAAGCATTAAAGTGATGAAAACAGCAGATATTAACGAAAACATCATGAAACTGTTAAATCAGTTGTTCTGAGACACTTTTTTGAACAATTTCTTTGAAATTATGTTTATTTTCACAAAATCCACTTTTGACCTTATTCCCTGCTTGAAACTTCTTCTAAGAACATAAAAAGTCAAAATTAATCTTTAAGCATTAAAGTGATGAAAACAGCAGATATTCATGAAAACGTCATGAAACTGTTAAATCAGCTCTTCTGAGACACTTTTTTGAAGAATTTCATTGAAACTATGCTTTATTTTTTCAAAATCCACTTTTGTCCTCTTCCCAGCCTGAAACTTCTTTTACGAGGATAAAAGGCTGAGAATGTACCTTAAACTAATAAGTAAGCATTAGATTCTAATAAAAACATCATGAAACTGTTAAATCAGCTGTTCTGATACACTTTTATCAAGAAAATCTTTGAAATTATGTTTATTTTCACAAAATCCACTTTTGGCCTATTCCCAGCCTGAAACTTCTTCTAAGAACATAAAAAGTCAAAAATAATCTTTAAGCATTAAAATGATGAAAACAGCAGATATTAACAAAAACATCATGAAACTGTTAAATCAGCTGTTCTGATACACTTTTCTGAAGAAAATCTTTGAAATTATGTTTATTTTCACAAAAATCCACTTTTGGCCTATTCCCAGCCTGAAACTTCTTCTAAGAACATAAAAATTAAAAATGCATCTTTAAGCAGCAAAGTACTGAAAAAAGCAGATATTCATGAAAACATCATGAAACTGTTAATTCAGCTGTCCTGAGACACGTTTTTGAAGAAATTCTTTGAAACTATGTTTACTGTCACAAAATCCGCTTTTGGCCTCTTCCCAGCCTAAGAACATAAAAAGTCAAAATTAATCTTTAAGCATTAAAGTGATGAAAACAGCAGATATTAACGAAAACATCATGAAACTGTTAAATCAGCTGTTCTGATACACGTTTTTGAAGAAAATCTTTGAAACTATGTTTACTGTCACAAAATCCGCTTTTGGCCTCTTCCCAGCCTGAAACTTCTTCTAAGAACATAAAAAGTCAAAATTAATCTTTAAGCATTAAAGTGATGAAAACAGCAGATATTCATGAAAACGTCATGAAACTGTTAAATCAGCTCTTCTGAGGACACTTTTTTGAAGAATTTCTTTGAAACTATGTTTATTTTTTCAAAATCCACTTTGGTCCTCTTCCCAGCCTGAAACTTCTTTTACGAGGATAAAATGCTGAGAATGTACCTTAAACTAATAAGTAAGCATTAGATTCTAATAAAAATATCATGACACTGTTAAATCAGCTGTTCTGATACACTTTTATCAAGAAAATCTTTGAAATTATGTTTATTTTCACAAAATACACTTTTGGCCTATTCCCAGCCTGAAACTTCTTCTAAGAACATAAAAAGTCAAAAATAATCTTTAAGCATTAAAATGATGAAAACAGCAGATATTAACAAAAACATCATGAAACTGTTAAATCAGCTGTTCTGATACACGTTTTTGAAGAAAATCTTTGAAACTATGTTTACTGTCACAAAATCCGCTTTTGGCCTATTCCCAGCCTGAAACTTCTTCTAAGAACATAAAAAGTCAAAAGTAATCTTTAAGCATTAAAGTGATGAAAACAGCAGATATTAACGAAAACATCATGAAACTGTTAAATCAGCTTTTCTGAGACACGTTTTTGAAGAATTTCTTTGAAACTATGTTTATTTTCACAAAATCCACTTTTGGCCTATTCCCAGCCTGAAACTTCTTCTAAGAACATAAAAAGTCAAAATTAATCTTTAAGCATTTAAGTGATGAAAACAGCAGATATTAACGAAAACATCATGAAACTGTTAAATCAGTTGTTCTGAGACACGTTTTTGAAGAAAATCTTTGAAATTATGTTTATTTTCACAAAATCCGCTTTTGGCCTATTCCCAGCCTGAAACTTCTTCTAAGAACATAAAAAGTCAAAATGCATCTTTAAGCAGCAAAGTACTGAAAAAAGCAGATATTCATGAAAACATCATGAAACTGTTAATTCAGCTGTCCTGAGACACGTTTTTGAAGAAATTCTTTGAAACTATGTTTACTGTCACAAAATCCGCTTTTGGCCTATTCCCAGCCTGAAACTTCTTCTAAGAACATAAAAAAGTCAAAATTAATCTTTACGCATTAAAGTGATGAAAACAGCAGATATTAACGAAACATCATGAAACTGTTAAATCAGCTGTTCTGAGACACTTTTTGAGAATTTCTTTGAAACTATGTTTATTTCACAAAATCCACTTTTGGCCTATTCCAGCCTGAAACTTCTTCTAAGAACATAAAAAGTCAAATTAATCTTTAAGCATTTAAGTGATGAAAACAGCAGATATTCATGAAAACATCATGAAACTGTTAAATCAGCTCTTCTGAGACACTTTTTTGAAGAAAATCTTTGAAATTATGTTTATTTTCACAAAATCCCCTTTTGGCCTCCTCCCAGCCTGAAACTTCTTCTAAGAACATAAAAAGTCAAAATTAATCTTTACGCATTAAAGTGATGAAAACAGCAGATATTAACGAAAACATCATGAAACTGTTAAATCAGCTGTTCTGAGACACTTTTTGAAGAATTTCTTTGAAACTATGTTTATTTTCACAAAATCCACTTTTGGCCTATTCCCAGCCTGAAACTTCTTCTAAGAACATAAAAAGTCAAAATTAATCTTTAAGCATTAAAGTGATGAAAACAGCAGATATTCATGAAAACGTCATGAAACTGTTAAATCAGCTCTTCTGAGACACTTTTTTGAAGAATTTCTTTGAAACTATGTTTATTTTTTCAAAATCCACTTTGGTCCTCTTCCCAGCCTGAAACTTCTTTTACGAGGATAAAATGCTGAGAATGTACCTTAAACTAATAAGTAAGCATTAGATTCTAATAAAAATATCATGACACTGTTAAATCAGCTGTTCTGATACACTTTTATCAAGAAAATCTTTGAAATTATGTTTATTTTCACAAAATACACTTTTGGCCTATTCCCAGCCTGAAACTTCTTCTAAGAACATAAAAAGTCAAAAATAATCTTTAAGCATTAAAATGATGAAAACAGCAGATATTAACAAAAACATCATGAAACTGTTAAATCAGCTGTTCTGATACACGTTTTTGAAGAAAATCTTTGAAACTATGTTTACTGTCACAAAATCCGCTTTTGGCCTATTCCCAGCCTGAAACTTCTTCTAAGAACATAAAAAGTCAAAAGTAATCTTTAAGCATTAAAGTGATGAAAACAGCAGATATTAACGAAAACATCATGAAACTGTTAAATCAGCTTTTCTGAGACACGTTTTTGAAGAATTTCTTTGAAACTATGTTTATTTTCACAAAATCCACTTTTGGCCTATTCCCAGCCTGAAACTTCTTCTAAGAACATAAAAAGTCAAAATTAATCTTTAAGCATTTAAGTGATGAAAACAGCAGATATTAACGAAAACATCATGAAACTGTTAAATCAGTTGTTCTGAGACACGTTTTTGAAGAAAATCTTTGAAATTATGTTTATTTTCACAAAATCCGCTTTTGGCCTATTCCAGCCTGAAACTTCTTCTAAGAACATAAAAAGTCAAAATGCATCTTTAAGCAGCAAAGTACTGAAAAAAGCAGATATTCATGAAAACATCATGAAACTGTTAATTCAGCTGTCCTGAGACACGTTTTTGAAGAAATTCTTTGAAACTATGTTTACTGTCACAAAATCCGCTTTTGGCCTATTCCCAGCCTGAAACTTCTTCTAAGAACATAAAAAGTCAAAATTAATCTTTACGCATTAAAGTGATGAAAACAGCAGATATTAACGAAAACATCATGAAACTGTTAAATCAGCTGTTCTGAGACACTTTTTTGAAGAATTTCTTTGAAACTATGTTTATTTTCACAAAATCCACTTTTGGCCTATTCCCAGCCTGAAACTTCTTCTAAGAACATAAAAAGTCAAAATTAATCTTTAAGCATTTAAGTGATGAAAACAGCAGATATTCATGAAAACATCATGAAACTGTTAAATCAGCTCTTCTGAGACACTTTTTTGAAGAAAATCTTTGAAATTATGTTTATTTTCACAAAATCCCCTTTTGGCCTCCTCCCAGCCTGAAACTTCTTCTAAGAACATAAAAAGTCAAAATTAATCTTTACGCATTAAAGTGATGAAAACAGCAGATATTAACGAAAACATCATGAAACTGTTAAATCAGCTGTTCTGAGACACTTTTTTGAAGAATTTCTTTGAAACTATGTTTATTTTCACAAAATCCACTTTTGGCCTATTCCCAGCCTGAAACTTCTTCTAAGAACATAAAAAGTCAAAATTAATCTTTAAGCATTTAAGTGATGAAAACAGCAGATATTCATGAAAACATCATGAAACTGTTAAATCAGCTCTTCTGAGACACTTTTTTGAAGAAAATCTTTGAAATTATGTTTATTTTCACAAAATCCCCTTTTGGCCTCTTCCCAGCCTGAAACTTCTTCTAAGAACATAAAAAGTCAAAATGCATCTTTAAGCAGCAAAGTACTGAAAAAAGCAGATATTCATTAAAACATCATGAAACTGTTAATTCAGCTGTCCTGAGACACTTTTTTTCACAAAATCCTCTTTTGGCCTCTTCCCAGCCTAAGAACATAAAAAGTCAAAATTAATCTTTAAGCATTAAAGTGATGAAAACAGCAGATATTAACGAAAACATCATGAAACTGTTAAATCAGTTGTTCTGATACACTTTTTTGAAGAAAATCTTTGAAATTATGTTTATTTTCACAAAATCCACTTTTGACCTTATTCCCTGCTTGAAACTTCTTCTAAGAACATAAAAAGTCAAAATTAATCTTTAAGCATTAAAGTGATGAAAACAGCAGATATTCATGAAAACGTCATGAAACTGTTAAATCAGCTCTTCTGAGACACTTTTTTGAAGAATTTCTTTGAAACTATGTTTATTTTTTCAAAATCCACTTTTGTCCTCTTCCCAGCCTGAAACTTCTTTTACGAGGATAAAAGGCTGAGAATGTACCTTAAACTAATAAGTAAGCATTAGATTCTAATAAAAACATCATGAAACTGTTAAATCAGCTGTTCTGATACACTTTTATCAAGAAAATCTTTGAAATTATGTTTATTTTCACAAAATCCACTTTTGGCCTATTCCCAGCCTGAAACTTCTTCTAAGAACATAAAAAGTCAAAAATAATCTTTAAGCATTAAAATGATGAAAACAGCAGATATTAACAAAAACATCATGAAACTGTTAAATCAGCTGTTCTGATACACTTTTCTGAAGAAAATCTTTGAAATTATGTTTATTTTCACAAAATCCACTTTTGGCCTATTCCCAGCCTGAAACTTCTTCTAAGAACATAAAAAGTCAAAATGCATCTTTAAGCAGCAAAGTACTGAAAAAAGCAGATATTCATGAAAACATCATGAAACTGTTAATTCAGCTGTCCTGAGACACGTTTTTGAAGAAATTCTTTGAAACTATGTTTACTGTCACAAAATCCGCTTTTGGCCTCTTCCCAGCCTAAGAACATAAAAAGTCAAAATTAATCTTTAAGCATTAAAGTGATGAAAACAGCAGATATTAACGAAAACATCATGAAACTGTTAAATCAGCTGTTCTGATACACGTTTTTGAAGAAAATCTTTGAAATTATGTTTATTTTCACAAAATCCCCTTTTGGCCTCTTCCCAGCCTGAAACTTCTTCTAAGAACATAAAAAGTCAAAATGCATCTTTAAGCAGCAAAGTACTGAAAAAAGCAGATATTCATGAAAACATCATGAAACTGTTAATTCAGCTGTCCTGAGACACGTTTTTGAAGAAATTCTTTGAAACTATGTTTACTGTCACAAAATCCGCTTTTGGCCTCTTCCCAGCCTAAGAACATAAAAAGTCAAAATTAGCAGCAAAGTACTGAAAAAAGCAGATATTCATGAAAACATCATGAAACTGTTAATTCAGCTGTCCTGAGACACGTTTTTGAAGAAATTCTTTGAAACTATGTTTACTGTCACAAAATCCGCTTTTGGCCTCTTCCCAGCCTAAGAACATAAAAAGTCAAAATTAATCTTTAAGCATTAAAGTGATGAAAACAGCAGATATTAACGAAAACATCATGAAACTGTTAAATCAGCTGTTCTGATACACGTTTTTGAAGAAAATCTTTGAAACTATGTTTACTGTCACAAAATCCGCTTTTGGCCTCTTCCCAGCCTGAAACTTCTTCTAAGAACATAAAAAGTCAAAATTAATCTTTAAGCATTAATGTGATGAAAACAGCAGATATTCATGAAAACGTCATGAAACTGTTAAATCAGCTCTTCTGAGACACTTTTTTGAAGAATTTCTTTGAAACTATGTTTATTTTTTCAAAATCCACTTTGGTCCTCTTCCCAGCCTGAAACTTCTTTTACGAGGATAAAAGGCTGAGAATGTACCTTAAACTAATAAGTAAGCATTAGATTCTAATAAAAACATCATGACACTGTTAAATCAGCTGTTCTGATACACTTTTATCAAGAAAATCTTTGAAATTATGTTTATTTTCACAAAATACACTTTTGGCCTATTCCCAGCCTGAAACTTCTTCTAAGAACATAAAAAGTCAAAATTAATCTTTAAGCATTTAAGAGATGAAAACAGCAGATATTAACGAAAACATCATGAAACTGTTAAATCAGTTGTTCTGAGACACGTTTTTGAAGAAAATCTTTGAAATTATGTTTATTTTCACAAAATCCACTTTTGGCCTATTCCCAGCCTGAAACTTCTTCTAAGAACATAAAAAGTCAAAATGCATCTTTAAGCAGCAAAGTACTGAAAAAAGCAGATATTCATGAAAACATCATGAAACTGTTAATTCAGCTGTCCTGAGACACGTTTTTGAAGAAATTCTTTGAAACTATGTTTACTGTCACAAAATCCGCTTTTGGCCTCTTCCCAGCCTAAGAACATAAAAAGTCAAAATTAATCTTTAAGCATTAAAGTGATGAAAACAGCAGATATTAACGAAAACATCATGAAACTGTTAAATCAGCTGTTCTGAAACACGTTTTTGTAGAAAATCTTTGAAATTATGTTTATTTTCACAAAATCCCCTTTTGGCCTATTCCCAACCTGAAACTTCTTCTAAGAACATAAAAAGTCAAAATGCATCTTTAAGCAGCAAAGTACTGAAAAAAGCAGATATTCATGAAAACATCATGAAACTGTTAATTCAGCTGTCCTGAGACACTTTTTTTCACAAAATCCTCTTTTGGCCTCTTCCCAGCCTAAGAACATAAAAAGTCAAAATTAATCTTTAAGCATTAAAGTGATGAAAACAGCAGATATTAACGAAAACATCATGAAACTGTTAAATCAGTTGTTCTGATACACTTTTTTGAAGAAAATCTTTGAAATTATGTTTATTTTCACAAAATCCACTTTTGACCTTATTCCCTGCTTGAAACTTCTTCTAAGAACATAAAAAGTCAAAATTAATCTTTAAGCATTAAAGTGATGAAAACAGCAGATATTCATGAAAACGTCATGAAACTGTTAAATCAGCTCTTCTGAGACACTTTTTTGAAGAATTTCTTTGAAACTATGTTTATTTTTTCAAAATCCACTTTTGTCCTCTTCCCAGCCTGAAACTTCTTTTACGAGGATAAAAGGCTGAGAATGTACCTTAAACTAATAAGTAAGCATTAGATTCTAATAAAAACATCATGAAACTGTTAAATCAGCTGTTCTGATACACTTTTATCAAGAAAATCTTTGAAATTATGTTTATTTTCACAAAATCCACTTTTGGCCTATTCCCAGCCTGAAACTTCTTCTAAGAACATAAAAAGTCAAAAATAATCTTTAAGCATTAAAATGATGAAAACAGCAGATATTAACAAAAACATCATGAAACTGTTAAATCAGCTGTTCTGATACACTTTTCTGAAGAAAATCTTTGAAATTATGTTTATTTTCACAAAATCCACTTTTGGCCTATTCCCAGCCTGAAACTTCTTCTAAGAACATAAAAAGTCAAAATGCATCTTTAAGCAGCAAAGTACTGAAAAAAGCAGATATTCATGAAAACATCATGAAACTGTTAATTCAGCTGTCCTGAGACACGTTTTTGAAGAAATTCTTTGAAACTATGTTTACTGTCACAAAATCCGCTTTTGGCCTCTTCCCAGCCTAAGAACATAAAAAGTCAAAATTAATCTTTAAGCATTAAAGTGATAAAAACAGCAGATATTAACGAAAACATCATGAAACTGTTAAATCAGCTGTTCTGATACACGTTTTTGAAGAAAATCTTTGAAATTATGTTTATTTTCACAAAATCCCCTTTTGGCCTCTTCCCAGCCTGAAACTTCTTCTAAGAACATAAAAAGTCAAAATGCATCTTTAAGCAGCAAAGTACTGAAAAAAACAGATATTCATGAAAACATCATGAAACTGTTAATTCAGCTGTCCTGAGACACGTTTTTGAAGAAATTCTTTGAAACTATGTTTACTGTCACAAAATCCGCTTTTGGCCTCTTCCCAGCCTAAGAACATAAAAAGTCAAAATTAATCTTTAAGCATTAAAGTGATGAAAACAGCAGATATTAACGAAAACATCATGAAACTGTTAAATCAGCTGTTCTGATACACGTTTTTGAAGAAAATCTTTGAAACTATGTTTACTGTCACAAAATCCGCTTTTGGCCTCTTCCCAGCCTAAGAACATAAAAAGTCAAAATTAATCTTTAAGCATTAAAGTGATGAAAACAGCAGATATTAACGAAAACATCATGAAACTGTTAAATCAGCTGTTCTGAAACACGTTTTTGAAGAAAATCTTTGAAATTATGTTTATTTTCACAAAATCCCCTTTTGGCCTATTCCCAACCTGAAACTTCTTCTAAGAACATAAAAAGTCAAAATGCATCTTTAAGCAGCAAAGTACTGAAAAAAGCAGATATTCATGAAAACATCATGAAACTGTTAATTTAGCTGTCCTGAGACACTTTTTTTCACAAAATCCTCTTTTGGCCTCTTCCCAGCCTAAGAACATAAAAAGTCAAAATTAATCTTTAAGCATTAAAGTGATGAAAACAGCAGATATTAACGAAAACATCATGAAACTGTTAAATCAGTTGTTCTGATACACTTTTTTGAAGAAAATCTTTGAAATTATGTTTATTTTCACAAAATCCACTTTTGACCTTATTCCCTGCTTGAAACTTCTTCTAAGAACATAAAAAGTCAAAATTAATCTTTAAGCATTAATGTGATGAAAACAGCAGATATTCATGAAAACGTCATGAAACTGTTAAATCAGCTCTTCTGAGACACTTTTTTGAAGAATTTCTTTGAAACTATGTTTATTTTTTCAAAATCCACTTTTGTCCTCTTCCCAGCCTGAAACTTCTTTTACGAGGATAAAAGGCTGAGAATGTACCTTAAACTAATAAGTAAGCATTAGATTCTAATAAAAACATCATGAAACTGTTAAATCAGCTGTTCTGATACACTTTTATCAAGAAAATCTTTGAAATTATGTTTAATTTCACAAAATCCACTTTTGGCCTATTCCCAGCCTGAAACTTCTTCTAAGAACATAAAAAGTCAAAAATAATCTTTAAGCATTAAAATGATGAAAACAGCAGATATTAACAAAAACATCATGAAACTGTTAAATCAGCTGTTCTGATACACTTTTCTGAAGAAAATCTTTGAAATTATGTTTATTTTCACAAAATCCACTTTTGGCCTATTCCCAGCCTGAAACTTCTTCTAAGAACATAAAAAGTCAAAATGCATCTTTAAGCAGCAAAGTACTGAAAAAAGCAGATATTCATGAAAACATCATGAAACTGTTAATTCAGCTGTCCTGAGACACGTTTTTGAAGAAATTCTTTGAAACTATGTTTACTGTCACAAAATCCGCTTTTGGCCTCTTCCCAGCCTAAGAACATAAAAAGTCAAAATTAATCTTTAAGCATTAAAGTGATGAAAACAGCAGATATTAACGAAAACATCATGAAACTGTTAAATCAGCTGTTCTGATACACGTTTTTGAAGAAAATCTTTGAAATTATGTTTATTTTCACAAAATCCCCTTTTGGCCTCTTCCCAGCCTGAAACTTCTTCTAAGAACATAAAAAGTCAAAATGCATCTTTAAGCAGCAAAGTACTGAAAAAAACAGATATTCATGAAAACATCATGAAACTGTTAATTCAGCTGTCCTGAGACACGTTTTTGAAGAAATTCTTTGAAACTATGTTTACTGTCACAAAATCCGCTTTTGGCCTCTTCCCAGCCTAAGAACATAAAAAGTCAAAATTAATCTTTAAGCATTAAAGTGATGAAAACAGCAGATATTAACGAAAACATCATGAAACTGTTAAATCAGCTGTTCTGATACACGTTTTTGAAGAAAATCTTTGAAACTATGTTTACTGTCACAAAATCCGCTTTTGGCCTCTTCCCAGCCTGAAACTTCTTCTAAGAACATAAAAAGTCAAAATTAATCTTTAAGCATTAATGTGATGAAAACAGCAGATATTCATGAAAACGTCATGAAACTGTTAAATCAGCTCTTCTGAGACACTTTTTTGAAGAATTTCTTTGAAACTATGTTTATTTTTTCAAAATCCACTTTGGTCCTCTTCCCAGCCTGAAACTTCTTTTACGAGGATAAAAGGCTGAGAATGTACCTTAAACTAATAAGTAAGCATTAGATTCTAATAAAAACATCATGACACTGTTAAATCAGCTGTTCTGATACACTTTTATCAAGAAAATCTTTGAAATTATGTTTATTTTCACAAAATACACTTTTGGCCTATTCCCAGCCTGAAACTTCTTCTAAGAACATAAAAAGTCAAAATTAATCTTTAAGCATTTAAGAGATGAAAACAGCAGATATTAACGAAAACATCATGAAACTGTTAAATCAGTTGTTCTGAGACACGTTTTTGAAGAAAATCTTTGAAATTATGTTTATTTTCACAAAATCCCCTTTTGGCCTATTCCCAGCCTGAAACTTCTTCTAAGAACATAAAAAGTCAAAATGCATCTTTAAGCAGCAAAGTACTGAAAAAAGCAGATATTCATGAAAACATCATGAAACTGTTAATTCAGCTGTCCTGAGACACGTTTTTGAAGAAATTCTTTGAAACTATGTTTACTGTCACAAAATCCGCTTTTGGCCTCTTCCCAGCCTAAGAACATAAAAAGTCAAAATTAATCTTTAAGCATTAAAGTGATGAAAACAGCAGATATTAACGAAAACATCATGAAACTGTTAAATCAGCTGTTCTGAAACACGTTTTTGAAGAAAATCTTTGAAATTATGTTTATTTTCACAAAATCCCCTTTTGGCCTATTCCCAACCTGAAACTTCTTCTAAGAACATAAAAAGTCAAAATTAATCTTTAAGCATTAATGTGATGAAAACAGCAGATATTCATGAAAACGTCATGAAACTGTTAAATCAGCTCTTCTGAGACACTTTTTTGAAGAATTTCTTTGAAACTATGTTTATTTTTTCAAAATCCACTTTGGTCCTCTTCCCAGCCTGAAACTTCTTTTACGAGGATAAAAGGCTGAGAATGTACCTTAAACTAATAAGTAAGCATTAGATTCTAATAAAAACATCATGACACTGTTAAATCAGCTGTTCTGATACACTTTTATCAAGAAAATCTTTGAAATTATGTTTATTTTCACAAAATACACTTTTGGCCTATTCCCAGCCTGAAACTTCTTCTAAGAACATAAAAAGTCAAAAATAATCTTTAAGCATTAAAATGATGAAAACAGCAGATATTAACAAAAACATCATGAAACTGTTAAATCAGCTGTTCTGATACACGTTTTTGAAGAAAATCTTTGAAACTATGTTTACTGTCACAAAATCCGCTTTTGGCCTATTCCCAGCCTGAAACTTCTTCTAAGAACATAAAAAGTCAAAAGTAATCTTTAAGCATTAAAGTGATGAAAACAGCAGATATTAACGAAAACATCATGAAACTGTTAAATCAGCTTTTCTGAGACACGTTTTTGAAGAATTTCTTTGAAACTATGTTTATTTTCACAAAATCCACTTTTGGCCTATTCCCAGCCTGAAACTTCTTCTAAGAACATAAAAAGTCAAAATTAATCTTTAAGCATTTAAGTGATGAAAACAGCAGATATTAACGAAAACATCATGAAACTGTTAAATCAGTTGTTCTGAGACACGTTTTTGAAGAAAATCTTTGAAATTATGTTTATTTTCACAAAATCCCCTTTTGGCCTATTCCCAGCCTGAAACTTCTTCTAAGAACATAAAAAGTCAAAATGCATCTTTAAGCAGCAAAGTACTGAAAAAAACAGATATTCATGAAAACATCATGAAACTGTTAATTCAGCTGTCCTGAGACACGTTTTTGAAGAAATTCTTTGAAACTATGTTTACTGTCACAAAATCCGCTTTTGGCCTCTTCCCAGCCTAAGAACATAAAAAGTCAAAATTAATCTTTAAGCATTAAAGTGATGAAAACAGCAGATATTAACGAAAACATCATGAAACTGTTAAATCAGCTGTTCTGATACACGTTTTTGAAGAAAATCTTTGAAACTATGTTTACTGTCACAAAATCCGCTTTTGGCCTCTTCCCAGCCTGAAACTTCTTCTAAGAACATAAAAAGTCAAAATTAATCTTTAAGCATTAATGTGATGAAAACAGCAGATATTCATGAAAACGTCATGAAACTGTTAAATCAGCTCTTCTGAGACACTTTTTTGAAGAATTTCTTTGAAACTATGTTTATTTTTTCAAAATCCACTTTGGTCCTCTTCCCAGCCTGAAACTTCTTTTACGAGGATAAAAGGCTGAGAATGTACCTTAAACTAATAAGTAAGCATTAGATTCTAATAAAAACATCATGACACTGTTAAATCAGCTGTTCTGATACACTTTTATCAAGAAAATCTTTGAAATTATGTTTATTTTCACAAAATACACTTTTGGCCTATTCCCAGCCTGAAACTTCTTCTAAGAACATAAAAAGTCAAAATTAATCTTTAAGCATTTAAGAGATGAAAACAGCAGATATTAACGAAAACATCATGAAACTGTTAAATCAGTTGTTCTGAGACACGTTTTTGAAGAAAATCTTTGAAATTATGTTTATTTTCACAAAATCCCCTTTTGGCCTATTCCCAGCCTGAAACTTCTTCTAAGAACATAAAAAGTCAAAATGCATCTTTAAGCAGCAAAGTACTGAAAAAAGCAGATATTCATGAAAACATCATGAAACTGTTAATTCAGCTGTCCTGAGACACGTTTTTGAAGAAATTCTTTGAAACTATGTTTACTGTCACAAAATCCGCTTTTGGCCTCTTCCCAGCCTAAGAACATAAAAAGTCAAAATTAATCTTTAAGCATTAAAGTGATGAAAACAGCAGATATTAACGAAAACATCATGAAACTGTTAAATCAGCTGTTCTGAAACACGTTTTTGAAGAAAATCTTTGAAATTATGTTTATTTTCACAAAATCCCCTTTTGGCCTATTCCCAACCTGAAACTTCTTCTAAGAACATAAAAAGTCAAAATTAATCTTTAAGCATTAATGTGATGAAAACAGCAGATATTCATGAAAACGTCATGAAACTGTTAAATCAGCTCTTCTGAGACACTTTTTTGAAGAATTTCTTTGAAACTATGTTTATTTTTTCAAAATCCACTTTGGTCCTCTTCCCAGCCTGAAACTTCTTTTACGAGGATAAAAGGCTGAGAATGTACCTTAAACTAATAAGTAAGCATTAGATTCTAATAAAAACATCATGACACTGTTAAATCAGCTGTTCTGATACACTTTTATCAAGAAAATCTTTGAAATTATGTTTATTTTCACAAAATACACTTTTGGCCTATTCCCAGCCTGAAACTTCTTCTAAGAACATAAAAAGTCAAAAATAATCTTTAAGCATTAAAATGATGAAAACAGCAGATATTAACAAAAACATCATGAAACTGTTAAATCAGCTGTTCTGATACACGTTTTTGAAGAAAATCTTTGAAACTATGTTTACTGTCACAAAATCCGCTTTTGGCCTATTCCCAGCCTGAAACTTCTTCTAAGAACATAAAAAGTCAAAAGTAATCTTTAAGCATTAAAGTGATGAAAACAGCAGATATTAACGAAAACATCATGAAACTGTTAAATCAGCTTTTCTGAGACACGTTTTTGAAGAATTTCTTTGAAACTATGTTTATTTTCACAAAATCCACTTTTGGCCTATTCCCAGCCTGAAACTTCTTCTAAGAACATAAAAAGTCAAAATTAATCTTTAAGCATTTAAGTGATGAAAACAGCAGATATTAACGAAAACATCATGAAACTGTTAAATCAGTTGTTCTGAGACACGTTTTTGAAGAAAATCTTTGAAATTATGTTTATTTTCACAAAATCCCCTTTTGGCCTATTCCCAGCCTGAAACTTCTTCTAAGAACATAAAAAGTCAAAATGCATCTTTAAGCAGCAAAGTACTGAAAAAAGCAGATATTCATGAAAACATCATGAAACTGTTAATTCAGCTGTCCTGAGACACGTTTTTGAAGAAATTCTTTGAAACTATGTTTACTGTCACAAAATCCGCTTTTGGCCTCTTCCCAGCCTAAGAACATAAAAAGTCAAAATTAATCTTTACGCATTAAAGTGATGAAAACAGCAGATATTAACGAAAACATCATGAAACTGTTAAATCAGCTGTTCTGATACACGTTTTTGAAGAAAATCTTTGAAACTATGTTTACTGTCACAAAATCCGCTTTTGGCCTATTCCCAGCCTGAAACTTCTTCTAAGAACATAAAAAGTCAAAATTAATCTTTAAGCATTAAAGTGATGAAAACAGCAGATATTAACGAAAACATCATCAAACTGTTAAATCAGCTTTTCTGAGACACTTTTTTGAAGAATTTCTTTGAAACTATGTTTATTTTCACAAAATCCACTTTTGGCCTATTCCCAGCCTGAAACTTCTTCTAAGAACATAAAAAGTCAAAATTAATCTTTAAGCATTTAAGTGATGAAAACAGCAGATATTAACGAAAACATCATGAAACTGTTAAATCAGCTCTTCTGAGACACTTTTTTGAAGAATTTCTTTGAAACTATGTTTATTTTTTCAAAATCCACTTTTGTCCTCTTCCCAGCCTGAAACTTCTTTTACGAGGATAAAAGGCTGAGAATGTACCTTAAACTAATAAGTAAGCATTAGATTCTAATAAAAACATCATGAAACTGTTAAATCAGCTGTTCTGATACACTTTTATCAAGAAAATCTTTGAAATTATGTTTATTTTCACAAAATCCACTTTTGGCCTATTCCCAGCCTGAAACTTCTTCTAAGAACATAAAAAGTCAAAAATAATCTTTAAGCATTAAAATGATGAAAACAGCAGATATTAACAAAAACATCATGAAACTGTTAAATCAGCTGTTCTGATACACTTTTCTGAAGAAAATCTTTGAAATTATGTTTATTTTCACAAAATCCACTTTTGGCCTATTCCCAGCCTGAAACTTCTTCTAAGAACATAAAAAGTCAAAATGCATCTTTAAGCAGCAAAGTACTGAAAAAAGCAGATATTCATGAAAACATCATGAAACTGTTAATTCAGCTGTCCTGAGACACGTTTTTGGAGAAATTCTTTGAAACTATGTTTACTGTCACAAAATCCGCTTTTGGCCTCTTCCCAGCCTAAGAACATAAAAAGTCAAAATTAATCTTTAAGCATTAAAGTGATGAAAACAGCAGATATTAACGAAAACATCATGAAACTGTTAAATCAGTTGTTCTGAGACACGTTTTTGAAGAAAATCTTTGAAATTATGTTTATTTTCACAAAATCCGCTTTTGGCCTATTCCCAGCCTGAAACTTCTTCTAAGAACATAAAAAGTCAAAATGCATCTTTAAGCAGCAAAGTACTGAAAAAAGCAGATATTCATGAAAACATCATGAAACTGTTAATTCAGCTGTCCTGAGACACGTTTTTGAAGAAATTCTTTGAAACTATGTTTACTGTCACAAAATCCGCTTTTGGCCTCTTCCCAGCCTAAGAACATAAAAAGTCAAAATTAATCTTTACGCATTAAAGTGATGAAAACAGCAGATATTAACGAAAACATCATGAAACTGTTAAATCAGCTGTTCTGATACACGTTTTTGAAGAAAATCTTTGAAACTATGTTTACTGTCACAAAATCCGCTTTTGGCCTATTCCCAGCCTGAAACTTCTTCTAAGAACATAAAAAGTCAAAATTAATCTTTAAGCATTAAAGTGATGAAAACAGCAGATATTAACGAAAACATCATCAAACTGTTAAATCAGCTTTTCTGAGACACTTTTTTGAAGAATTTCTTTGAAACTATGTTTATTTTCACAAAATCCACTTTTGGCCTATTCCCAGCCTGAAACTTCTTCTAAGAACATAAAAAGTCAAAATTAATCTTTAAGCATTTAAGTGATGAAAACAGCAGATATTAACGAAAACATCATGAAACTGTTAAATCAGCTCTTCTGAGACACTTTTTTGAAGAATTTCTTTGAAACTATGTTTATTTTTTCAAAATCCACTTTTGTCCTCTTCCCAGCCTGAAACTTCTTTTACGAGGATAAAAGGCTGAGAATGTACCTTAAACTAATAAGTAAGCATTAGATTCTAATAAAAACATCATGAAACTGTTAAATCAGCTGTTCTGATACACTTTTATCAAGAAAATCTTTGAAATTATGTTTATTTTCACAAAATCCACTTTTGGCCTATTCCCAGCCTGAAACTTCTTCTAAGAACATAAAAAGTCAAAAATAATCTTTAAGCATTAAAATGATGAAAACAGCAGATATTAACAAAAACATCATGAAACTGTTAAATCAGCTGTTCTGATACACTTTTCTGAAGAAAATCTTTGAAATTATGTTTATTTTCACAAAATCCACTTTTGGCCTATTCCCAGCCTGAAACTTCTTCTAAGAACATAAAAAGTCAAAATGCATCTTTAAGCAGCAAAGTACTGAAAAAAGCAGATATTCATGAAAACATCATGAAACTGTTAATTCAGCTGTCCTGAGACACGTTTTTGGAGAAATTCTTTGAAACTATGTTTACTGTCACAAAATCCGCTTTTGGCCTCTTCCCAGCCTAAGAACATAAAAAGTCAAAATTAATCTTTAAGCATTAAAGTGATGAAAACAGCAGATATTAACGAAAACATCATGAAACTGTTAAATCAGCTGTTCTGATACACGTTTTTGAAGAAAATCTTTGAAACTATGTTTACTGTCACAAAATCCGCTTTTGGCCTCTTCCCAGCCTGAAACTTCTTCTAAGAACATAAAAAGTCAAAATTAATCTTTAAGCATTAAAGTGATGAAAACAGCAGATATTCATGAAAACGTCATGAAACTGTTAAATCAGCTCTTCTGAGACACTTTTTTGAAGAATTTCTTTGAAACTATGTTTATTTTTTCAAAATCCACTTTGGTCCTCTTCCCAGCCTGAAACTTCTTTTACGAGGATAAAAGGCTGAGAATGTACCTTAAACTAATAAGTAAGCATTAGATTCTAATAAAAATATCATGACACTGTTAAATCAGCTGTTCTGATACACTTTTATCAAGAAAATCTTTGAAATTATGTTTATTTTCACAAAATACACTTTTGGCCTATTCCCAGCCTGAAACTTCTTCTAAGAACATAAAAAGTCAAAAATAATCTTTAAGCATTAAAATGATGAAAACAGCAGATATTAACAAAAACATCATGAAACTGTTAAATCAGCTGTTCTGATACACGTTTTTGAAGAAAATCTTTGAAACTATGTTTACTGTCACAAAATCCGCTTTTGGCCTATTCCCAGCCTGAAACTTCTTCTAAGAACATAAAAAGTCAAAAGTAATCTTTAAGCATTAAAGTGATGAAAACAGCAGATATTAACGAAAACATCATGAAACTGTTAAATCAGCTTTTCTGAGACACGTTTTTGAAGAATTTCTTTGAAACTATGTTTATTTTCACAAAATCCACTTTTGGCCTATTCCCAGCCTGAAACTTCTTCTAAGAACATAAAAAGTCAAAATGCATCTTTAAGCAGCAAAGTACTGAAAAAAGCAGATATTCATGAAAACATCATGAAACTGTTAATTCAGCTGTCCTGAGACACGTTTTTGAAGAAATTCTTTGAAACTATGTTTACTGTCACAAAATCCGCTTTTGGCCTCTTCCCAGCCTAAGAACATAAAAAGTCAAAATTAATCTTTAAGCATTAAAGTGATGAAAACAGCAGATATTAACGAAAACATCATGAAACTGTTAAATCAGTTGTTCTGATACACTTTTTTGAAGAAAATCTTTGAAATTATGTTTATTTTCACAAAATCCACTTTTGACCTTATTCCCTGCTTGAAACTTCTTCTAAGAACATAAAAAGTCAAAATTAATCTTTAAGCATTAAAGTGATGAAAACAGCAGATATTCATGAAAACGTCATGAAACTGTTAAATCAGCTCTTCTGAGACACTTTTTTGAAGAATTTCTTTGAAACTATGTTTATTTTTTCAAAATCCACTTTTGTCCTCTTCCCAGCCTGAAACTTCTTTTACGAGGATAAAAGGCTGAGAATGTACCTTAAACTAATAAGTAAGCATTAGATTCTAATAAAAACATCATGAAACTGTTAAATCAGCTGTTCTGATACACTTTTATCAAGAAAATCTTTGAAATTATGTTTATTTTCACAAAATCCACTTTTGGCCTATTCCCAGCCTGAAACTTCTTCTAAGAACATAAAAAGTCAAAAATAATCTTTAAGCATTAAAATGATGAAAACAGCAGATATTAACAAAAACATCATGAAACTGTTAAATCAGCTGTTCTGATACACGTTTTTGAAGAATTTCTTTGAAACTATGTTTATTTTCACAAAATCCACTTTTGGCCTATTCCCAGCCTGAAACTTCTTCTAAGAACATAAAAAGTCAAAATTAATCTTTAAGCATTTAAGTGATGAAAACAGCAGATATTAACGAAAACATCATGAAACTGTTAAATCAGTTGTTCTGAGACACGTTTTTGAAGAAAATCTTTGAAATTATGTTTATTTTCACAAATCCGCTTTTGGCCTATTCCCAGCCTGAAACTTCTTCTAAGAACATAAAAAGTCAAAATGCATCTTTAAGCAGCAAAGTACTGAAAAAAGCAGATATTCATGAAAACATCATGAAACTGTTAATTCAGCTGTCCTGAGACACGTTTTTGAAGAAATTCTTTGAAACTATGTTTACTGTCACAAAATCCGCTTTTGGCCTCTTCCCAGCCTAAGAACATAAAAAAGTCAAAATTAATTTTACGCATTAAAGTGATGAAAACAGCAGATATTAACGAAAACATCATGAAACTGTTAAATCAGCTGTTCTGATACACGTTTTTGAAGAAAATCTTTGAAACTATGTTTATTTTCACAAAATCCCCTTTTGGCCTCTTCCCAGCCTGAAACTTCTTCTAAGAACATAAAAAGTCAAAATGCATCTTTAAGCAGCAAAGTACTGAAAAAAGCAGATATTCATGAAAACATCATGAAACTGTTAATTCAGCTGTCCTGAGACACGTTTTTGAAGAAATTCTTTGAAACTATGTTTACTGTCACAAAATCCGCTTTTGGCCTATTCCCAGCCTGAAACTTCTTCTAAGAACATAAAAAGTCAAAATTAATCTTTACGCATTAAAGTGATGAAAACAGCAGATATTAACGAAAACATCATGAAACTGTTAAATCAGCTGTTCTGAGACACTTTTTTGAAGAATTTCTTTGAAACTATGTTTATTTTCACAAAATCCACTTTTGGCCTATTCCCAGCCTGAAACTTCTTCTAAGAACATAAAAAGTCAAAATTAATCTTTAAGCATTTAAGTGATGAAAACAGCAGATATTCATGAAAACATCATGAAACTGTTAAATCAGCTCTTCTGAGACACTTTTTTGAAGAAAATCTTTGAAATTATGTTTATTTTCACAAAATCCCCTTTTGGCCTCTTCCCAGCCTGAAACTTCTTCTAAGAACATAAAAAGTCAAAATTAATCTTTGCGCATTAAAGTGATGAAAACAGCAGATATTAACGAAAACATCATGAAACTGTTAAATCAGCTGTTCTGAGACACTTTTTGAAGAATTTCTTTGAAACTATGTTTATTTTCACAAAATCCACTTTTGGCCTATTCCCAGCCTGAAACTTCTTCTAAGAACATAAAAAGTCAAAATTAATCTTTAAGCATTTAAGTGATGAAAACAGCAGATATTCATGAAAACATCATGAAACTGTTAAATCAGCTCTTCTGAGACACGTTTTTGAAGAAAATCTTTGAAATTATGTTTATTTTCACAAAATCCGCTTTTGGCCTATTCCCAGCCTGAAACTTCTTCTAAGAACATAAAAAGTCAAAATGCATCTTTAAGCAGCAAAGTACTGAAAAAAGCAGATATTCATGAAAACATCATGAAACTGTTAATTCAGCTGTCCTGAGACACGTTTTTGAAGAAATTCTTTGAAACTATGTTTACTGTCACAAAATCCGCTTTTGGCCTCTTCCAGCCTAAGAACATAAAAAGTCAAAATTAGCAGCAAAGTACTGAAAAAAGCAGATATTCATGAAAACATCATGAAACTGTTAATTCAGCTGTCCTGAGACACGTTTTTGAAGAAATTCTTTGAAACTATGTTTACTGTCACAAAATCCGCTTTTGGCCTATTCCCAGCCTGAAACTTCTTCTAAGAACATAAAAAGTCAAAATGCATCTTTAAGCAGCAAAGTACTGAAAAAAGCAGATATTCATGAAAACATCATGAAACTGTTAATTCAGCTGTCCTGAGACACGTTTTTGAAGAAATTCTTTGAAACTATGTTTACTGTCACAAAATCCGCTTTTGGCCTATTCCCAGCCTGAAACTTCTTCTAAGAACATAAAAAGTCAAAATTAATCTTTACGCATTAAAGTGATGAAAACAGCAGATATTAACGAAAACATCATGAAACTGTTAAATCAGCTGTTCTGAGACACTTTTTTGAAGAATTTCTTTGAAACTATGTTTATTTTCACAAAATCCACTTTTGGCCTATTCCCAGCCTGAAACTTCTTCTAAGAACATAAAAAGTCAAAATTAATCTTTAAGCATTTAAGTGATGAAAACAGCAGATATTCATGAAAACATCATGAAACTGTTAAATCAGCTCTTCTGAGACACTTTTTTGAAGAAAATCTTTGAAATTATGTTTATTTTCACAAAATCCCCTTTTGGCCTCTTCCCAGCCTGAAACTTCTTCTAAGAACATAAAAAGTCAAAATTAATCTTTAAGCATTTAAGTGATGAAAACAGCAGATATTCATGAAAACATCATGAAACTGTTAAATCAGTTGTTCTGAGACACTTTTTTGAAGAAAATCTTTGAAATTATGTTTATTTTCACAAAATCCCCTTTTGGCCTATTCGCAGCCTGAAACTTCTTCTAAGAACATAAAAGTCAAAATGCATCTTTAAGCAGCAAAGTACTGAAAAAAGCAGATATTCATGAAAACATCATGAAACTGTTAATTCAGCTGTCCTGAGACACGTTTTTGAAGAAATTCTTTGAAACTATGTTTACTGTCACAAAATCCGCTTTTGGCCTATTCCCAGCCTGAAACTTCTTCTAAGAACATAAAAAGTCAAAATTAATCTTTACGCATTAAAGTGATGAAAACAGCAGATATTAACGAAAACATCATGAAACTGTTAAATCAGCTCTTCTGAGACACTTTTTTGAAGAAAATCTTTGAAATTATGTTTATTTTCACAAAATCCCCTTTTGGCCTCTTCCCAGCCTGAAACTTCTTCTAAGAACATAAAAAGTCAAAATGCATCTTTAAGCAGCAAAGTACTGAAAAAAGCAAATATTCATTAAAACATCATGAAACTGTTAATTCAGCTGTCCTGAGACACTTTTTTTCACAAAATCCTCTTTTGGCCTCTTCCCAGCCTAAGAACATAAAAAGTCAAAATTAATCTTTAAGCATTAAAGTGATGAAAACAGCAGATATTAACGAAAACATCATGAAACTGTTAAATCAGTTGTTCTGAGACACTTTTTTGAACAATTTCTTTGAAATTATGTTTATTTTCACAAAATCCACTTTTGACCTTATTCCCTGCTTGAAACTTCTTCTAAGAACATAAAAAGTCAAAATTAATCTTTAAGCATTAAAGTGATGAAAACAGCAGATATTCATGAAAACGTCATGAAACTGTTAAATCAGCTCTTCTGAGACACTTTTTTGAAGAATTTCTTTGAAACTATGTTTATTTTTTCAAAATCCACTTTTGTCCTCTTCCCAGCCTGAAACTTCTTTTACGAGGATAAAAGGCTGAGAATGTACCTTAAACTAATAAGTAAGCATTAGATTCTAATAAAAACATCATGAAACTGTTAAATCAGCTGTTCTGATACACTTTTATCAAGAAAATCTTTGAAATTATGTTTATTTTCACAAAATCCACTTTTGGCCTATTCCCAGCCTGAAACTTCTTCTAAGAACATAAAAAGTCAAAAATAATCTTTAAGCATTAAAATGATGAAAACAGCAGATATTAACAAAAACATCATGAAACTGTTAAATCAGCTGTTCTGAGACACGTTTTTGAAGAAAATCTTTGAAATTATGTTTATTTTCACAAAATCCGCTTTTGGCCTATTCCCAGCCTGAAACTTCTTCTAAGAACATAAAAAGTCAAAATGCATCTTTAAGCAGCAAAGTACTGAAAAAAGCAGATATTCATGAAAACATCATGAAACTGTTAATTCAGCTGTCCTGAGACACGTTTTTGAAGAAATTCTTTGAAACTATGTTTACTGTCACAAAATCCGCTTTTGGCCTCTTCCCAGCCTAAGAACATAAAAAGTCAAAATTAATCTTTACGCATTAAAGTGATGAAAACAGCAGATATTAACGAAAACATCATGAAACTGTTAAATCAGCTGTTCTGATACACGTTTTTGAAGAAAATCTTTGAAACTATGTTTATTTTCACAAAATCCCCTTTTGGCCTCTTCCCAGCCTGAAACTTCTTCTAAGAACATAAAAAGTCAAAATGCATCTTTAAGCAGCAAAGTACTGAAAAAAGCAGATATTCATGAAAACATCATGAAACTGTTAATTCAGCTGTCCTGAGACACGTTTTTGAAGAAATTCTTTGAAACTATGTTTACTGTCACAAAATCCGCTTTTGGCCTATTCCCAGCCTGAAACTTCTTCTAAGAACATAAAAAGTCAAAATTAATCTTTACGCATTAAAGTGATGAAAACAGCAGATATTAACGAAAACATCATGAAACTGTTAAATCAGCTGTTCTGAGACACTTTTTTGAAGAATTTCTTTGAAACTATGTTTATTTTCACAAAATCCACTTTTGGCCTATTCCCAGCCTGAAACTTCTTCTAAGAACATAAAAAGTCAAAATTAATCTTTAAGCATTTAAGTGATGAAAACAGCAGATATTCATGAAAACATCATGAAACTGTTAAATCAGCTCTTCTGAGACACTTTTTTGAAGAAAATCTTTGAAATTATGTTTATTTTCACAAAATCCCCTTTTGGCCTCTTCCCAGCCTGAAACTTCTTCTAAGAACATAAAAAGTCAAAATTAATCTTTACGCATTAAAGTGATGAAAACAGCAGATATTAACGAAAACATCATGAAACTGTTAAATCAGCTGTTCTGAGACACTTTTTTGAAGAATTTCTTTGAAACTATGTTTATTTTCACAAAATCCACTTTTGGCCTATTCCCAGCCTGAAACTTCTTCTAAGAACATAAAAAGTCAAAATTAATCTTTAAGCATTTAAGTGATGAAAACAGCAGATATTCATGAAAACATCATGAAACTGTTAAATCAGCTCTTCTGAGACACGTTTTTGAAGAAAATCTTTGAAATTATGTTTATTTTCACAAAATCCGCTTTTGGCCTATTCCCAGCCTGAAACTTCTTCTAAGAACATAAAAAGTCAAAATGCATCTTTAAGCAGCAAAGTACTGAAAAAAGCAGATATTCATGAAAACATCATGAAACTGTTAATTCAGCTGTCCTGAGACACGTTTTTGAAGAAATTCTTTGAAACTATGTTTACTGTCACAAAATCCGCTTTTGGCCTCTTCCCAGCCTAAGAACATAAAAAGTCAAAATTAGCAGCAAAGTACTGAAAAAAGCAGATATTCATGAAAACATCATGAAACTGTTAATTCAGCTGTCCTGAGACACGTTTTTGAAGAAATTCTTTGAAACTATGTTTACTGTCACAAAATCCGCTTTTGGCCTATTCCCAGCCTGAAACTTCTTCTAAGAACATAAAAAGTCAAAATGCATCTTTAAGCAGCAAAGTACTGAAAAAAGCAGATATTCATGAAAACATCATGAAACTGTTAATTCAGCTGTCCTGAGACACGTTTTTGAAGAAATTCTTTGAAACTATGTTTACTGTCACAAAATCCGCTTTTGGCCTATTCCCAGCCTGAAACTTCTTCTAAGAACATAAAAAGTCAAAATTAATCTTTAAGCATTTAAGTGATGAAAACAGCAGATATTAACGAAAACATCATGAAACTGTTAAATCAGTTGTTCTGAGACACGTTTTTGAAGAAAATCTTTGAAATTATGTTTATTTTCACAAAATCCGCTTTTGGCCTATTCCCAGCCTGAAACTTCTTCTAAGAACATAAAAAGTCAAAATGCATCTTTAAGCAGCAAAGTACTGAAAAAAGCAGATATTCATGAAAACATCATGAAACTGTTAATTCAGCTGTCCTGAGACACGTTTTTGAAGAAATTCTTTGAAACTATGTTTACTGTCACAAAATCCGCTTTTGGCCTCTTCCCAGCCTAAGAACATAAAAAGTCAAAATTAATCTTTACGCATTAAAGTGATGAAAACAGCAGATATTAACGAAAACATCATGAAACTGTTAAATCAGCTGTTCTGATACACGTTTTTGAAGAAAATCTTTGAAACTATGTTTATTTTCACAAAATCCCCTTTTGGCCTCTTCCCAGCCTGAAACTTCTTCTAAGAACATAAAAAGTCAAAATGCATCTTTAAGCAGCAAAGTACTGAAAAAAGCAGATATTCATGAAAACATCATGAAACTGTTAATTCAGCTGTCCTGAGACACGTTTTTGAAGAAATTCTTTGAAACTATGTTTACTGTCACAAAATCCGCTTTTGGCCTATTCCCAGCCTGAAACTTCTTCTAAGAACATAAAAAGTCAAAATTAATCTTTACGCATTAAAGTGATGAAAACAGAAGATATTAACGAAAACATCATGAAACTGTTAAATCAGCTGTTCTGAGACACTTTTTTGAAGAATTTCTTTGAAACTATGTTTATTTTCACAAAATCCACTTTTGGCCTATTCCCAGCCTGAAACTTCTTCTAAGAACATAAAAAGTCAAAATTAATCTTTAAGCATTTAAGTGATGAAAACAGCAGATATTCATGAAAACATCATGAAACTGTTAAATCAGCTCTTCTGAGACACTTTTTTGAAGAAAATCTTTGAAATTATGTTTATTTTCACAAAATCCCCTTTTGGCCTCTTCCCAGCCTGAAACTTCTTCTAAGAACATAAAAAGTCAAAATTAATCTTTACGCATTAAAGTGATGAAAACAGCAGATATTAACGAAAACATCATGAAACTGTTAAATCAGCTGTTCTGAGACACTTTTTTGAAGAATTTCTTTGAAACTATGTTTATTTTCACAAAATCCACTTTTGGCCTATTCCCAGCCTGAAACTTCTTCTAAGAACATAAAAAGTCAAAATTAATCTTTAAGCATTTAAGTGATGAAAACAGCAGATATTCATGAAAACATCATGAAACTGTTAAATCAGCTCTTCTGAGACACGTTTTTGAAGAAAATCTTTGAAATTATGTTTATTTTCACAAAATCCGCTTTTGGCCTATTCCCAGCCTGAAACTTCTTCTAAGAACATAAAAAGTCAAAATGCATCTTTAAGCAGCAAAGTACTGAAAAAAGCAGATATTCATGAAAACATCATGAAACTGTTAATTCAGCTGTCCTGAGACACGTTTTTGAAGAAATTCTTTGAAACTATGTTTACTGTCACAAAATCCGCTTTTGGCCTCTTCCCAGCCTAAGAACATAAAAAGTCAAAATTAGCAGCAAAGTACTGAAAAAAGCAGATATTCATGAAAACATCATGAAACTGTTAATTCAGCTGTCCTGAGACACGTTTTTGAAGAAATTCTTTGAAACTATGTTTACTGTCACAAAATCCGCTTTTGGCCTATTCCCAGCCTGAAACTTCTTCTAAGAACATAAAAAGTCAAAATGCATCTTTAAGCAGCAAAGTACTGAAAAAAGCAGATATTCATGAAAACATCATGAAACTGTTAATTCAGCTGTCCTGAGACACGTTTTTGAAGAAATTCTTTGAAACTATGTTTACTGTCACAAAATCCGCTTTTGGCCTATTCCCAGCCTGAAACTTCTTCTAAGAACATAAAAAGTCAAAATTAATCTTTACGCATTAAAGTGATGAAAACAGCAGATATTAACGAAAACATCATGAAACTGTTAAATCAGCTGTTCTGAGACACTTTTTTGAAGAATTTCTTTGAAACTATGTTTATTTTCACAAAATCCACTTTTGGCCTATTCCCAGCCTGAAACTTCTTCTAAGAACATAAAAAGTCAAAATTAATCTTTAAGCATTTAAGTGATGAAAAACAGCAGATATTCATGAAACATCATGAAACTGTTAAATCAGCTCTTCTGAGACACTTTTTTGAAGAAAATCTTTGAAATTATGTTTATTTTCACAAAATCCCCTTTTGGCCTCTTCCCAGCCTGAAACTTCTTCTAAGAACATAAAAAGTCAAAATTAATCTTTAAGCATTTAAGTGATGAAAACAGCAGATATTCATGAAAACATCATGAAACTGTTAAATCAGTTGTTCTGAGACACTTTTTTGAAGAAAATCTTTGAAATTATGTTTATTTTCACAAAATCCCCTTTTGGCCTATTCGCAGCCTGAAACTTCTTCTAAGAACATAAAAAGTCAAAATGCATCTTTAAGCAGCAAAGTACTGAAAAAAGCAGATATTCATGAAAACATCATGAAACTGTTAATTCAGCTGTCCTGAGACACGTTTTTGAAGAAATTCTTTGAAACTATGTTTACTGTCACAAAATCCGCTTTTGGCCTATTCCCAGCCTGAAACTTCTTCTAAGAACATAAAAAGTCAAAATTAATCTTTACGCATTAAAGTGATGAAAACAGCAGATATTAACGAAAACATCATGAAACTGTTAAATCAGCTCTTCTGAGACACTTTTTTGAAGAAAATCTTTGAAATTATGTTTATTTTCACAAAATCCCCTTTTGGCCTCTTCCCAGCCTGAAACTTCTTCTAAGAACATAAAAAGTCAAAATGCATCTTTAAGCAGCAAAGTACTGAAAAAAGCAAATATTCATTAAAACATCATGAAACTGTTAATTCAGCTGTCCTGAGACACTTTTTTTCACAAAATCCTCTTTTGGCCTCTTCCCAGCCTAAGAACATAAAAAGTCAAAATTAATCTTTAAGAATTAAAGTGATGAAAACAGCAGATATTAACGAAAACATCATGAAACTGTTAAATCAGTTGTTCTGAGACACTTTTTTGAACAATTTCTTTGAAATTATGTTTATTTTCACAAAATCCACTTTTGACCTTATTCCCTGCTTGAAACTTCTTCTAAGAACATAAAAAGTCAAAATTAATCTTTAAGCATTAAAGTGATGAAAACAGCAGATATTCATGAAAACGTCATGAAACTGTTAAATCAGCTCTTCTGAGACACTTTTTTGAAGAATTTCTTTGAAACTATGTTTATTTTTTCAAAATCCACTTTTGTCCTCTTCCCAGCCTGAAACTTCTTTTACGAGGATAAAAGGCTGAGAATGTACCTTAAACTAATAAGTAAGCATTAGATTCTAATAAAAACATCATGAAACTGTTAAATCAGCTGTTCTGATACACTTTTATCAAGAAAATCTTTGAAATTATGTTTATTTTCACAAAATCCACTTTTGGCCTATTCCCAGCCTGAAACTTCTTCTAAGAACATAAAAAGTCAAAAATAATCTTTAAGCATTAAAATGATGAAAACAGCAGATATTAACAAAAACATCATGAAACTGTTAAATCAGCTGTTCTGAGACACGTTTTTGAAGAAAATCTTTGAAATTATGTTTATTTTCACAAAATCCGCTTTTGGCCTATTCCCAGCCTGAAACTTCTTCTAAGAACATAAAAAGTCAAAATGCATCTTTAAGCAGCAAAGTACTGAAAAAAGCAGATATTCATGAAAACATCATGAAACTGTTAATTCAGCTGTCCTGAGACACGTTTTTGAAGAAATTCTTTGAAACTATGTTTACTGTCACAAAATCCGCTTTTGGCCTCTTCCCAGCCTAAGAACATAAAAAGTCAAAATTAATCTTTACGCATTAAAGTGATGAAAACAGCAGATATTAACGAAAACATCATGAAACTGTTAAATCAGCTGTTCTGATACACGTTTTGAAGAAAATCTTTGAAACTATGTTTATTTTCACAAAATCCCCTTTTGGCCTCTTCCCAGCCTGAAACTTCTTCTAAGAACATAAAAAGTCAAAATGCATCTTTAAGCAGCAAAGTACTGAAAAAAGCAGATATTCATGAAAACATCATGAAACTGTTAATTCAGCTGTCCTGAGACACGTTTTTGAAGAAATTCTTTGAAACTATGTTTACTGTCACAAAATCCGCTTTTGGCCTATTCCCAGCCTGAAACTTCTTCTAAGAACATAAAAAGTCAAAATTAATCTTTACGCATTAAAGTGATGAAAACAGCAGATATTAACGAAAACATCATGAAACTGTTAAATCAGCTGTTCTGAGACACTTTTTTGAAGAATTTCTTTGAAACTATGTTTATTTTCACAAAATCCACTTTTGGCCTATTCCCAGCCTGAAACTTCTTCTAAGAACATAAAAAGTCAAAATTAATCTTTAAGCATTTAAGTGATGAAAACAGCAGATATTCATGAAAACATCATGAAACTGTTAAATCAGCTCTTCTGAGACACTTTTTTGAAGAAAATCTTTGAAATTATGTTTATTTTCACAAAATCCCCTTTTGGCCTCTTCCCAGCCTGAAACTTCTTCTAAGAACATAAAAAGTCAAAATTAATCTTTACGCATTAAAGTGATGAAAACAGCAGATATTAACGAAAACATCATGAAACTGTTAAATCAGCTGTTCTGAGACACTTTTTTGAAGAATTTCTTTGAAACTATGTTTATTTTCACAAAATCCACTTTTGGCCTATTCCCAGCCTGAAACTTCTTCTAAGAACATAAAAAGTCAAAATTAATCTTTAAGCATTTAAGTGATGAAAACAGCAGATATTCATGAAAACATCATGAAACTGTTAAATCAGCTCTTCTGAGACACGTTTTTGAAGAAAATCTTTGAAATTATGTTTATTTTCACAAAATCCGCTTTTGGCCTATTCCCAGCCTGAAACTTCTTCTAAGAACATAAAAAGTCAAAATGCATCTTTAAGCAGCAAAGTACTGAAAAAAGCAGATATTCATGAAAACATCATGAAACTGTTAATTCAGCTG
>NW_027176553.1:0-41196 GCF_023349555.1 Cebidichthys violaceus | reverse complement strand
TCATTTTACAGTTTCATTATGTTTTCATGAATATCTGCTGTTTTCAGAACTTTACTGCCTAGAGGTGCATTTTCATTTTTTATGATGTTTAAAAGAAGTTTCAGCTGGGATGAGGCCAAAAGTGGAGTTTTTTTAAAGTAAACATTATTTCAGAGATTTTCTTCAGAAAAGTGGCTCAGGACAGTTGATTTAACAGTTTCATGATGTTTTTATGAATATCTGCTGTTTTCAGCACTTTACTGCCTAGAGGTGCATTTTCATTTTTTATGCTCCTAAATAAGTTTCAGGCTGGGATGAGGCCAAAAGTGGAGTTTTTTTAAAGTAAACATAGTTTCAGAGATTTTCTTCAGAAAAGTGGCTCAGGACAGTCATTTAACAGTTTCATGATGTTTTCATGAATATCTGCTGTTTTCAGCACTTTACTGCCTAGAGGTGCATTTTCACTTTTTATGCTCTTAAAAGAATTTTCAGGCTGGGATGAGGCCAAAAGTGGAGTTTTTTTTAAGTAAACATAGTTTCAGAGATTTTCTTCAGAAAGTGGCTCAGGACAGTTCATTTAACAGTTTCATGATGTTTTCATGAATATCTGCTGTTTTCAGAACTTTACTGCCTAGAGTTGCCAAAAGTGGAGTTTTTTTTAAAGTAAACATAGTTACAGAGATTTTCTTCAGAAAAGTGGCTCAGGACAGTTCATTTAACAGTTTCATGATGTTTTCATGAATATCTGCTGTTTTCAGAACTTTACTTCCTAGAGGTGCATTTTCACTTTTTATGCTCTTAAAAGAAGTTTCAGGCTGGGATGAGGCCAAAAGTGAAGTTTTTGGAAGTAAACATAGTTTCAGAGATTTTCTTTAGAAAAGTGGCTCAGGACAGTTCATTTAACAGTTTCATGATGTTTTCATGAATATCTGCTGTTTTCAGAACTTTACTGCCTAGAGGTGCATTTTCACTTTTTATGCTCTTAAAAGAAGTTTCAGGCTGGGATGAGCCCAAAAGTGGAGTTTTTTAAAAGTAAACATAGTTTCAGAGATTTTCTTCAGAAAAGTGGCTCAGGACAGTTCATTTTACAGTTTCATTATGTTTTCATGAATATCTGCTGTTTTCAGAACTTTACTGCCTAGAGGTGCATTTTCATTTTTTATGATGTTAAAAGAAGTTTCAGGCTGGGATGAGGCCAAAAGTGGAGTTTTTTTTTAAAGTAAACATAGTTTCAGAGATTTTCTTCAGAAAAGTGGCTCAGGACAGTTCAATAAACAGTTTCATGATGTTTTCATGAATATCTGCTGTTTTCAGAACTTTACTGCCTAGAGATGCATTTTCACATTTTATGCTCTTAAAAGAAGTTTCAGGCTGGGATGAGGCCAAAAGTGAAGTTTTTTGGAAAGTAAACATAGTTTCAGAGATTTTCTTTAGAAAAGTGGCTCAGGACAGTTCATTTAACAGTTTCATGATGTTTTCATGAATATCTGCTGTTTTCAGAACTTTACTGCCTAGAGTTGCCAAAAGTGGAGTTTTTTGAAAGTAAACATATTTTTTGAAATTTTCTTCAGAAAGTGACTCAGGACAGTTCATTTAACAGTTTCATGATGTTTTCATGAATATCTGCTGTTTTCAGAACTTTACTGCCTAGAGTTGCCAAAAGTGGAGTTTTTTTAAAGTAAACATTATTTCAGAGATTTTCTTCAGAAAAGTGGCTCAGGACAGTTCATTTAAGAGTTTCATGATGTTTTCATGAATATCTGCTGTTTTCTGCACTTTACTGCCTAGAGGTGCATTTTCACTTTTTATGCTCTTAAAAGAAGTTTCAGGCTGGATGAGGCCAAAAGTGGAGTTTTTTTAAAGTAAACATTATTTCAGAGATTTTCTTCAGAAAAGTGGCTCAGGACAGTTCATTTAACAGTTTCATGATGTTTTCATGAATATCTGCTGTTTTCAGAACTTTACTGCCTAGAGGTGCATTTTCATTTTTATGATGTTAAAAGAAGTTTCAGGCTGGGATGAGGCCAAAAGTCGAGTTTTTTAAAGGTAAACATAGTTTCAGAGATTTTCTTCAGAAAAGTGGCTCAGGACAGTTCATTTAACAGTTTCCTGATGTTTTCATGAATATCTGCTGTTTTCAGAACTTTACTGCCTAGAGTTGCCAAAAGTGGAGTTTTTTGAAAGTAAACATTACTTCAGAGATTTTCTTCAGAAAAGTGGCTCAGGACAGTTCATTTTACAGTTTCATGATGTTTTCATGAATATCTGCTGTTTTCTGCACTTTACTGCCTAGAGGTGCATTTTCACTTTGTATGCTCCTAAAAGAAGTTTCAGGCTGGGATGAGGCCAAAAGTGGAGTTTTTTTAAAGTAAACATTATTTCAGAGATTTTCTTCAGAAAAGTGGCTCAGGACAGTTGATTTAACAGTTTCATGATGTTTTTATGAATATCTGCTGTTTTCAGCACTTTACTGCCTAGAGGTGCATTTTCATTTTTTATGCTCCTAAAATAAGTTTCAGGCTGGGATGAGGCCAAAAGTGGAGTTTTTTTAAAGTAAACATAGTTTCAGAGATTTTCTTCAGAAAAGTGGCTCAGGACAGTTCATTTAACAGTTTCATGATGTTTTCATGAATATCTGCTGTTTTCAGCACTTTACTGCCTAGAGGTGCATTTTCACTTTTTATGCTCTTAAAAGAATTTTCAGGCTGGGATGAGGCCAAAAGTGGAGTTTTTTTAAAGTAAACATAGTTTCAGAGATTTTCTTCAGAAAAGTGGCTCAGGACAGTTCATTTAACAGTTTCATGATGTTTTCATGAATATCTGCTGTTTTCAGAACTTTACTGCCTAGAGTTGCCAAAAGTGGAGTTTTTTTAAAGTAAACATAGTTACAGAGATTTTCTTCAGAAAAGTGGCTCAGGACAGTTCATTTAACAGTTTCATGATGTTTTCATGAATATCAGCTGTTTTCAGAACTTTACTTCCTAGAGGTGCATTTTCACTTTTTATGCTCTTAAAAGAAGTTTCAGGCTGGATGAGGCCAAAAGTGAAGTTTTTTGGAAAGTAAACATAGTTTCAGAGATTTTCTTTAGAAAAGTGGCTCAGGACAGTTCATTTAACAGTTTCATGATGTTTTCATGAATATCTGCTGTTTTTAGCACTTTACTGCCTAGAGGTGCATTTTCATTTTTTATAATGTTAAAAGAAGTTTCAGGCTGGGATGAGGCCAAAAGTGGAGTTTTTTTAAAGTAAACATAGTTTCAGAGTTTTTCTTCAGAAAAGTGGCTCAGGACAGTTCATTTAACAGTTTCATGATGTTTTCATGAATATATGCTGTTTTCAGAACTTTACTGCCTAGAGGTGCATTTTCACTTTTTATGCTCCTAAAAGAAGTTTCAGGCTGGGATGACGCCAAAAGTGAAGTTTTTTTGAAAATAAACCAAGTTTCAGAGATTTTCTTTAGAAAAGTGGCTCAGGACAGTTCATTTAAGAGTTTCATGATGTTTTCATGAATATCTGCTGTTTTCAGAACTTTACTGCCTAGAGTTGCCAAAAGTGGAGTTTTTTTAAAGTAAACATTATTTCAGAGATTTTCTTCAGAAAAGTGGCTCAGGACAGTTCATTTAACAGTTTCATGATGTTTTCATGAATATCTGCTGTTTTCTGCACTTTTACTGCCTAGAGGTGCATTTTCACTTATTATGCTCTTAAAAGAAGTTTCAGGCTGGGATGAGGCCAAAAGTGGAGTTTTTTTAAAGTAAACATTATTTCAGAGATTTTCTTCAGAAAAGTGGCTCAGGACAGTTGATTTAACAGTTCATGATGTTTTTATGAATATCTGCTGTTTTCAGCACTTTACTGCCTAGAGGTGCATTTTCACTTTTTATGCTCCTAAAATAAGTTTCAGGCTGGGATGAGGCCAAAAGTGGAGTTTTTTTAAAGTAAACATAGTTTCAGAGATTTTCTTCAGAAAAGTGGCTCAGGACAGTTCATTTAACAGATGTCATGATGTTTTCATGAATATCTGCTGTTCTCTGCACTTTACTGCCTAGAGGTGCATTTTCACTTTTTATGCTCTTAAAAGAAGTTTCAGGCTGGGATGAGCCAAAAGTGGAGTTTTTTAAAAGTAAACATAGTTTCAGAGATTTTCTTCAGAAAAGTGGCTCAGGACAGTTCATTTAACAGTTTCATTATGTTTTCATGAATATCTGCTGTTTTCAGAACTTTACTGCCTAGAGGTGCATTTTCATTTTTTATGATGTTAAAAGAAGTTTCAGGCTGCGATGAGGCCAAAAGTGGAGTTTTTTTTTTAAAGTAAACATAGTTTCAGAGATTTTGTTCAGAAAAGTGGCTCAGGACAGTTCATTAAACAGTTTCATGATGTCTTCATGAATATCTGCTGTTTTCAAAACTTTACTGCCTAGAGATGCATTTTCACTTTTTATGCTCTTAAAAGAAGTTTCAGGCTGGGATGAGGCCAAAAGTGGAGTTTTTTTAAAGTAAACATAGTTTCAGGAGATTTTCTTCAGAAAGTGGCTCAGGACAGTTCATTTAACAGTTTCATTATGTTTTCATGAATATCTGCTGTTTTCAGAACTTTACTGCCTAGAGGTGCATTTTCATTTTTTATGATGTTAAAAGAAGTTTCAGGCTGGGATGAGGCCAAAAGTGAGTTTTTTTTTAAAGTAAACATAGTTTCAGAGATTTTCTTCAGAAAAGTGGCTCAGGACAGTTCATTAAACAGTTTCATGATGTTTTCATGAATTTCTGCTGTTTTCAGAACTTTACTGCCTAGAGATGCATTTTCACTTTTTATACTCTTAAAAGAAGTTTCAGGCTGGGATGAGGCCAAAAAGTGGAGTTTTTTTTAAAGTAAACATAGTTTCAGAGATTTTCTTTAGAAAAGTGGCTCAGGACAGTTCATTTAACAGTTTCATGATGTTTTCATGAATATCTGATGTTTTCTGCACTTTACTGCCTAGAGGTGCATTTTCACTTTTTATGCTCCTAAAAGAAGTTTCAGGCTGGGATGACGCCAAAAGTGAAGTTTTTTTGAAAATAAACCAAGTTTCAGAGATTTTCTTTAGAAAAGTGGCTCAGGACAGTTCATTTAAGAGTTTCATGATGTTTTCATGATATCTGCTGTTTTCAGAACTTTACTGCCTAGAGTTGCCAAAAGTGGAGTTTTTTTAAAGTAAACATTATTTCAGAGATTTTCTTCAGAAAAGTGGCTCAGGACAGTTCATTTAACAGTTTCATGATGTTTTCATGAATATCTGCTGTTTCTGCACTTTACTGCCTAGAGGTGCATTTTCACTTTTTATGCTCTTAAAAGAAGTTTCAGGCTGGGATGAGGCCAAAAGTGGAGTTTTTTTAAAGTAAACATTATTTCAGAGATTTTCTTCAGAAAAGTGGCTCAGGACAGTTGATTTAACAGTTTCATGATGTTTTTATGAATATCTGCTGTTTTCAGCACTTTACTGCCTAGAGGTGCATTTTCACTTTTTATGCTCCTAAAATAAGTTTCAGGCTGGGATGAGGCCAAAAGTGGAGTTTTTTTAAAGTAAACATAGTTTCAGAGATTTTCTTCAGAAAAGTGGCTCAGGACAGTTCATTTAACAGATTCATGATGTTTTCATGAATAGTCTGCTGTTTTCTGCACTTTACTGCCTAGAGGTGCATTTTCACTTTTTATGCTCTTAAAAGAAGTTTCAGGCTGGGATGAGGCCAAAAGTGGAGTTTTTTAAAAGTAAACATAGTTTCAGAGATTTTCTTCAGAAAAGTGGCTCAGGACAGTTCATTTAACAGTTTCATTATGTTTTCATGAATATCTGCTGTTTCAGAACTTTACTGCCTAGAGGTGCATTTTCATTTTTTATGATGTTAAAAGAAGTTTCAGGCTGCGATGAGGCCAAAAGTGGAGTTTTTTTTTAAAGTAAACATAGTTTCAGAGATTTTGTTCAGAAAAGTGGCTCAGGACAGTTCATTAAACAGTTTCATGATGTCTTCATGAATATCTGCTGTTTTCAAAACTTTACTGCCTAGAGGTGCATTTTCACTTTTTATGCTCTTAAAAGAAGTTTCAGGCTGGGATGAGGCCAAAAGTGGAGTTTTTTTAAAGTAAACATTATTTCAGAGATTTTCTTCAGAAAAGTGGCTCAGGACAGTTGATTTAACAGTTTCATGATGTTTTTTATGAATATCTGCTGTTTCAGCACTTTACTGCCTAGAGGTGCATTTTCACTTTTTATGCTCCTAAAATAAGTTTCAGGCTGGGATGAGGCCAAAAGTGGAGTTTTTTTAAAGTAAACATAGTTTCAGAGATTTTCTTCAGAAAAGTGGCTCAGGACAGTTCATTTAACAGATTCATGATGTTTTCATGAATATCTGCTGTTTTCTGCACTTTACTGCCTAGAGGTGCATTTTCACTTTTTATGCTCTTAAAAGAAGTTTCAGGCTGGGATGAGGCCAAAAGTGGAGTTTTTTAAAAGTAAACATAGTTTCAGAGATTTTCTTCAGAAAAGTGGCTCAGGACAGTTCATTTAACAGTTTCATTATGTTTTCATGAATATCTGCTGTTTTCAGAACTTTACTGCCTAGAGGTGCATTTTCATTTTTTATGATGTTAAAAGAAGTTTCAGGCTGCGATGAGGCCAAAAGTGGAGTTTTTTTTTTAAAGTAAACATAGTTTCAGAGATTTTGTTCAGAAAAGTGGCTCAGGACAGTTCATTAAACAGTTTCATGATGTCTTCATGAATATCTGCTGTTTTCAAAACTTTACTGCCTAGAGATGCATTTTCACTTTTTATGCTCTTAAAAGAAGTTTCAGGCTGGGATGAGGCCAAAAGTGGAGTTTTTTTTAAAGTAAACATAGTTTCAGAGATTTTCTTCAGAAAAGTGGCTCAGGACAGTTCATTTAACAGTTTTCATTATGTTTTCATGAATATCTGCTGTTTTCAGAACTTTACTGCCTAGAGGTGCATTTTCATTTTTTATGATGTTAAAAGAAGTTTCAGGCTGGGATGAGGCCAAAAGTGGAGTTTTTTTTTAAAGTAAACATAGTTTCAGAGATTTTCTTCAGAAAAGTGGCTCAGGACAGTTCATTAAACAGTTTCATGATGTTTTCATGAATTTCTGCTGTTTTCAGAACTTTACTGCCTAGAGATTGCATTTTCACTTTTTATACTCTTAAAAGAAGTTTCAGGCTGGGATGAGGCCAAAAAGTGGAGTTTTTTTTTAAAGTAAACATAGTTTCAGAGATTTTCTTTAGAAAAGTGGCTCAGGACAGTTCATTTAACAGTTTCATGATGTTTTCATGAATATCTGCTGTTTTCTGCACTTTACTGCCTAGAGGTGCATTTTCACTTTTTATGCTCCTAAAAGAAGTTTCAGGCTGGGATGACGACAAAAGTGAAGTTTTTTTGAAAGTAAACATAGTTTCAGACATTTTCTTTAGAAAAGTGGCTCAGGACAGTTCATTTAAGAGTTTCATGATGTTTTCATGAATATCTGCTGTTTTCAGAACTTTACTGCCTAGAGTTGCCAAAAGTGGAGTTTTTTTAAAGTAAACATAGTTTCAGAGATTTTCTTCAGAAAAGTGGCTCAGGACAGTTCATTTAACAGTTTCATTATGTTTTCATGAATATCTGCTGTTTTCATCACTTTACTGCCTAGAGGTGCATTTTCATTTTTTATGATGTTAAAAGAAGTTTCAGGCTGGGATGAGCCAAAAGTGGAGTTTTTTTTTAAAGTAAACATAGTTTCACAGATTTTCTTCAGAAAAGTGGCTCAGGACAGTTCATTAAACAGTTTCATGATGTTTTCATGAATTTCTGCTGTTTTCAGAACTTTACTGCCTAGAGATGCATTTTCACTTTTTATACTCTTAAAAGAAGTTTCAGGCTGGATGAGGCCAAAAAGTGGAGTTTTTTTTTAAAGTAAACATAGTTTCAGAGATTTTCTTTAGAAAAGTGGCTCAGGACAGTTCATTTAACAGTTTCATGATGTTTTCATGAATATCTGCTGTTTTCTGCACTTTACTGCCTAGAGGTGCATTTTCACTTTTTATGCTCCTAAAAGAAGTTTCAGGCTGGGATGACGACAAAAGTGAAGTTTTTTTGAAAGAAAACATAGTTTCAGACATTTTCTTTAAAAAGTGGCTCAGGACAGTTCATTTAAGAGTTTCATGATGTTTTCATGAATATCTGCTGTTTTCAGAACTTTACTGCCTAGAGTTGACAAAAGTGGAGTTTTTTTAAAGTAAACATTATTTCAGAGATTTTCTTCAGAAAAGGTGGCTCAGGACAGTTCATTTAACAGTTTCATGATGTTTTCATGAATATCTGCTGTTTTCTGCACTTTACTGCCTAGAGGTGCATTTTCACTTTTTATGCTCTTAAAAGAAGTTTCAGGCTGGGATGAGGCCAAAAGTGGAGTTTTTTTAAAGTAAACATAGTTTCAGAGTTTTTCTTCAGAAAAGTGGCTCAGGACAGTTCATTTAACAGTTTCATGATGTTTTCATGAATATCTGCTGTTTTCAGAACTTTACTGCCTAGAGTTGGCAAAAGTGGAGTTTTTTTAAAGTAAACATTATTTCAGAGATTTTCTTCAGAAAAGTGGCTCAGGACAGTTGATTTAACAGTTTCATGATGTTTTCATGAATATCTGCTGTTTTCTGCACTTTACTGCCTAGAGGTGCATTTTCACTTTTTATGCTCCTAAAAGAAGTTTCAGGCTGGGATGAGGCCAAAAGTGGAGTTTTTTTAAAGTAAACATAGTTTTCAGAGTTTTTCTTCAGAAAAGTGGCTCAGGACAGTTCATTAACAGTTTCATTATGTTTTCATGAATATCTGCTGTTTTCAGAACTTTACTGCCTAGAGGTGCATTTTCATTTTTTATGATGTTAAAAGAAGTTTCAGGCTGGGATGAGGCCAAAAGTGAGTTTTTTTTTAAAGTAAACATAGTTTCAGAGATTTTCTTCAGAAAAGTGGCTCAGGACAGTTCATTAAACAGTTTCATGATGTTTTCATGAATATCTGCTGTTTTCTGCACTTTACTGCCTAGAGGTGCATTTTCACTTTTATGCTCTTAAAAGAAGTTTCAGGCTGGGATGAGGCCAAAAGTGGAGTTTTTTTAAAGTAAACATTATTTCAGAGATTTTCTTCAGAAAAGTGCTCAGGACAGTTGATTTAACAGTTTCATGATGTTTTTATGAATATCTGCTGTTTTCAGCACTTTACTGCCTAGAGGTGCATTTTCACTTTTTATGCTTCTAAAATACAGTTTCAGGCTGGGATGAGGCCAAAAGTGGAGTTTTTTTGAAAGTAAACATAGTTTCAGAGATTTTCTTTAGAAAAGTGGCTCAGGACAGTTCATTTAACAGTTTCATGATGTTTTCATGAATATCTGCTGTTTTCATCACTTTACTGCCTAGAGGTGCATTTTCACTTTTTATGCTCCTAAAAGAAGTTTCAGGCTGGGATGAGGCCAAAAGTGAAGTTTTTTTGAAAGTAAACATAGTTTCAGAGATTTCTTTAGAAAAGTGGCTCAGGACAGTTCATTTAACAGTTTCATGATGTTTTCATGAATATCTGCTGTTTTCAGAACTTTACTGCCTAGAGTTGGCAAAAGTGGAGTTTTTTTAAAGTAACATTATTTCAGAGATTTTCTTCAGAAAAGTGGCTCAGGACAGTTCATTTAACAGTTTCATGATGTTTTCATGAATATCTGCTGTTTTCTGCACTTTACTGCCTAGAGGTGCATTTTCACTTTTTATGCTCTTAAAGAAGTTTCAGGCTGGGATGAGGCCAAAAGTGGAGTTTTTTTAAAGTAAACATAGTTTCAGAGATTTTCTTCAGAAAAGTGGCTCAGGACAGTTCATTTAACAGTTTCATTATGTTTTCATGAATATCTGCTGTTTTCAGAACTTTACTGCCTAGAGGTGCATTTCATTTTTTATGATGTTAAAAGAAGTTTCAGGCTGGATGAGGCCAAAAGTGGAGTTTTTTTTTAAAGTAAACATAGTTTCAGAGATTTTCTTCAGAAAAGTGGCTCAGGACAGTTCATTAAACAGTTTCATGAGTTTTCATGAATTTCTGCTGTTTTCAGAACTTTACTGCCTAGAGATGCATTTTCACTTTTTATACTCTTAAAAGAAGTTTCAGGCTGGGATGAGGCCAAAAGTGGAGTTTTTTTTAAAGTAAACATAGTTTCAGAGATTTTCTTTAGAAAAGTGGCTCAGGACAGTTCATTTAACAGTTTCATGATGTTTTCATGAATATCTGCTGTTTTCTGCACTTTACTGCCTAGAGGTGCATTTTCACTTTTTATGCTCCTAAAAGAAGTTCAGGCTGGGATGACGACAAAAGTGAAGTTTTTTGAAAGTAAACATAGTTTCAGACATTTTCTTTAGAAAAGTGGCTCAGGACAGTTCATTTAAGAGTTTCATGATGTTTTCATGAATATCTGCTGTTTTCAGAACTTTACTGCCTAGAGTTGCCAAAAGTGGAGTTTTTTTAAAGTAAACATAGTTTCAGAGATTTTCTTCAGAAAGTGGCTCAGGACAGTTCATTTAACAGTTTCATTATGTTTTCATGAATATCTGCTGTTTTTCATCACTTTACTGCCTAGAGGTGCATTTCATTTTTTATGATGTTAAAAGAAGTTTCAGGCTGGGATGAGGCCAAAAGTGGAGTTTTTTTTTAAAGTAAACATAGTTTCACAGATTTTCTTCAGAAAAGTGGCTCAGGACAGTTCATTAAACAGTTTCATGATGTTTTCATGAATTTCTGCTGTTTTCAGAACTTTACTGCCTAGAGATGCATTTTCACTTTTTATACTCTTAAAAGAAGTTTCAGGCTGGGATGAGGCCAAAAGTGGAGTTTTTTTTAAAGTAAACATAGTTTCAGAGATTTTCTTTAGAAAAGTGGCTCAGGACAGTTCATTTAACAGTTTCATGATGTTTTCATGAATATCTGCTGTTTTCTGCACTTTACTGCCTAGAGGTGCATTTTCACTTTTTATGCTCCTAAAAGAAGTTTCAGGCTGGGATGACGACAAAAGTGAAGTTTTTTTGAAAGTACACATAGTTTCAGACATTTTCTTTAAAAAGTGGCTCAGGGACAGTTCATTTAAGAGTTTCATGATGTTTTCATGAATATCTGCTGTTTTCAGAACTTTACTGCCTAGAGTTGACAAAAGTGGAGTTTTTTTAAAGTAAACATTATTTCAGAGATTTTCTTCAGAAAAGTGGCTCAGGACAGTTCATTTAACAGTTTCATGATGTTTCATGAATATCTGCTGTTTTCTGCACTTTACTGCCTAGAGGTGCATTTTCACTTTTTATGCTCTTAAAAGAAGTTTCAGGCTGGGATGAGGCCAAAAGTGGAGTTTTTTTAAAGTAAACATAGTTTCAGAGTTTTTCTTCAGAAAAGTGGCTCAGGACAGTTCATTTAACAGTTTCATGATGTTTTCATGAATATCTGCTGTTTTCTGCACTTTACTGCCTAGAGGTGCATTTTCACTTTTTATGCTCTTAAAAGAATTTTCATTCTGGGATGAGGCCAAAAGTGGAGTTTTTTTTAAAGTAAACATTATTTCAGAGATTTTCTTCAGAAAAGTGGCTCAGGACAGTTGATTTAACAGTTTCATGATGTTTTTATGAATATCTGCTGTTTTCAGCACTTTACTGCCTAGAGGTGCATTTTCACTTTTTATGCTTCTAAAATAAGTTTCAGGCTGGGATGAGGCCAAAAGTGGAGTTTTTTGAAAGTAAACATAGTTTCAGAGATTTTCTTTAGAAAAGTGGCTCAGGACAGTTCATTTAACAGTTTCATGATGTTTTCATGAATATCTGCTGTTTTCATCACTTTACTGCCTAGAGGTGCATTTTCACTTTTTATGCTCCTAAAAGAAGTTTCAGGCTGGGATGAGGCCAAAAAGTGAAGTTTTTTTGAAAGTAAACATAGTTTCAGAGATTTTCTTTAGAAAAGTGGCTCAGGACAGTTCATTTAACAGTTTCATGATGTTTTCATGAATATCTGCTGTTTTCAGAACTTTACTGCCTAGAGTTGGCAAAAGTGGAGTTTTTTTAAAGTAAACATTATTTCAGAGATTTTCTTCAGAAAAGTGGCTCAGGACAGTTGATTTAACAGTTTCATGATGTTTTCATGAATATCTGCTGTTTTCTGCACTTTACGTGCCTAGAGGTGCATTTTCACTTTTATGCTCCTAAAAGAAGTTTCAGGCTGGGATGAGGCCAAAAGTGGAGTTTTTTTAAAGTAAACATAGTTTCAGAGTTTTTCTTCAGAAAAGTGGCTCAGGACAGTTCATTTAACAGTTTCATTATGTTTTCATGAATATCTGCTGTTTTCAGAACTTTACTGCCTAGAGGTGCATTTTCATTTTTTATGATGTTAAAAGAAGTTTCAGGCTGGGATGAGGCCAAAAGTGGAGTTTTTTTTTAAAGTAAACATAGTTTCAGAGATTTTCTTCAGAAAAGTGGCTCAGGACAGTTCATTAAACAGTTTCATGATGTTTTCATGAATATCTGCTGTTTTCTGCACTTTACTGCCTAGAGGTGCATTTTCACTTTTTATGCTCTTAAAAGAAGTTTCAGGCTGGGATGAGGCCAAAAGTGGAGTTTTTTTAAAGTAAACATTATTTCAGAGATTTTCTTCAGAAAAGTGGCTCAGGACAGTTGATTAACAGTTTTCATGATGTTTTATGAATATCTGCTGTTTTCAGCACTTTACTGCCTAGAGGTGCATTTTCACTTTTTATGCTTCTAAATAAGTTTCAGGCTGGGATGAGGCCAAAAGTGGAGTTTTTTTGAAAGTAAACATAGTTTCAGAGATTTTCTTTAGAAAAGTGGCTCAGGACAGTTCATTTAAACAGTTTCATGATGTTTTCATGAATATCTGCTGTTTTCATCACTTTACTGCCTAGAGGTGCATTTTCACTTTTTATGCTCCTAAAAGAAGTTTCAGGCTGGGATGAGGCCAAAAGTGAAGTTTTTTTGAAAGTAAACATAGTTTCAGAGATTTTCTTTAGAAAAGTGGCTCAGGACAGTTCATTTAACAGTTTCATGATGTTTTCATGAATATCTGCTGTTTTCAGAACTTTACTGCCTAGAGTTGGCAAAAGTGGAGTTTTTTTAAAGTAAACATTATTTCAGAGATTTTTCTTCAGAAAAGTGGCTCAGGACAGTTCATTTAACAGTTTCATGATGTTTTCATGAATATCTGCTGTTTTCTGCACTTTACTGCCTAGAGGTGCATTTTCACTTTTTATGCTCCTAAAAGAAGTTTCAGGCTGGGATGAGGCCCAAAAGTGGAGTTTTTTTAAAGTAAACATAGTTTCAGAGTTTTTCTTCAGAAAAGTGGCTCAGGACAGTTCATTTAACAGTTTCATTATGTTTTCATGAATATCTGCTGTTTTCAGAACGTTACTGCCTAGAGGTGCATTTTCATTTTTATGATGTTAAAAGAAGTTTCAGGCTGGGATGAGGCCAAAAGTGGAGTTTTTTTTTTAAAGTAAACATAGTTTCAGAGATTTTCTTTAGAAAAGTGGCTCAGGACAGTCCATTAAAACAGTTTCATGATGTTTTCATGAATTTCTGCTGTTTTCGGAACTTTACTGCCTAGAGATGCATTTCACTTTTTATGCTCTTAAAAGAAGTTTCAGGCTGGGATGAGGCCAAAAGTTGAGTTTTTTTAAAGTAAACATAGTTTCAGAGATTTTCTTTAGAAAAGTGGCTCAGGACAGTTCATTTAACAGTTTCATGATGTTTTCATGAATATCTGCTGTTTTCTGCACTTTACTGCCTAGAGGTGCATTTTCACTTTTTATGCTCCTAAAAGAAGTTTCAGGCTGGGATGACGTCAAAAGTGAAGTTTTTTTGAAAGTAAAACATAGTTTTCAGAGATTTTCTTTAGAAAAGTGGCTCAGGACAGTTCATTTAAGAGTTTCATGATGTTTTCATGAATATCTGCTGGTTTCAGAACTTTACTGCCTAGAGTTGCCAAAAGTGAGAGTTTTTTTAAAGTAAACATTATTCAGAGATTTTCTTCAGAAAAGTGGCTCAGGACAGTTCATTTAACAGTTTCATGATGTTTTCATGAATATCTGCTGTTTTCTGCACTTTACTGCCTAGAGGTGCATTTTCACTTTTTATGCTCTTAAAAGAAGTTTCAGGCTGGGATGAGGCCAAAAGTGGAGTTTTTTTAAAGTAAACATAGTTTCAGAGATTTTCTTCAGAAAAGTGGCTCAGGACAGTTCATTTAACAGTTTCATTATGTTTTCATGAATATCTGCTGTTTTCAGAACTTTACTGCCTAGAGGTGCATTTTCATTTTTTATGATGTTAAAAAAAGTTTCAGGCTGCGATGAGGCCAAAAGTGGAGTTTTTTTTTTAAAGTAAACATAGTTTCAGAGATTTTGTTCAGAAAAGTGGCTCAGGACAGTTTCATTAAACAGTTTCATGATGTCTTCATGAATATCTGCTGTTTTCAAAACTTTACTGCCTAGAGATGCATTTTCACTTTTTAAGCTCTTAAAGAAGTTTCAGGCTGGGATGAGGCCAAAAGTGGAGTTTTTTTAAAGTAAACATAGTTTCAGAGATTTTCTTCAGAAAAGTGGCTCAGGACAGTTCATTTAACAGTTTCATTATGTTTTCATGAATATCTGCTGTTTTCAGAACTTTACTGCCTAGAGGTGCATTTCATTTTTTATGATGTTAAAGAAGTTTCAGGCTGGGATGAGGCCAAAAAGTGGAGTTTTTTTTTAAAGTAACACTAGTTTCAGAGATTTTTCTTCAGAAAAGTGGCTCAGGACAGTTCATTAAACAGTTTCATGATGTTTTCATGAATTTCTGCTGTTTTCAGAACTTTACTGCCTAGAGATGCATTTTCACTTTTTATGCTCTTAAAAGAAGTTTCAGGCTGGGATGAGGCCAAAAGTGGAGTTTTTTTGAAAATAAACATAGTTTCAGAGATTTTCTTTAGAAAAGTGGCTCAGGACAGTTCATTTAACAGTTTTCATGATGTTTTCATGAATATCTGCTGTTTTCATCACTTTACTGCCTAGAGTTGCCAAAAGTGGAGTTTTTTTAAAGTAAACATTATTTCAGAGATTTTCTTCAGAAAAGTGGCTCAGGACAGTTCATTTAACAGTTTCATGATGTTTTTCATGAATATCTGCTGTTTTCTGCACTTTACTGCCTAGAGGTGCATTTTCACTTTTTATGCTCTTAAAAGAAGTTTCAGGCTGGGATGAGTCCAAAAGTGGAGTTTTTTTAAAGTAAACATTATTTCAGAGATTTTCTTCAGAAAAGTGGCTCAGGACAGTTCATTTAACAGTTTCATGATGTTTTCATGAATATCTGCTGTTTTCATCACTTTACTGCCTAGAGGTGCATTTTCACTTTTTATGCTTCTAAAATAAGTTTCAGGCTGGGATGAGGCCAAAAGTGGAGTTTTTTTGAAAGTAAACATAGTTTCAGAGATTTTCTTTAGAAAAGTGGCTCAGGACAGTTCATTTAACAGTTTCATGATGTTTTCATGAATTCTGCTGTTTTCTGCACTTTACTGGCTAGAGGTGCATTTTCACTTTTTATGCTCCTAAAAGAAGTTTCAGGCTGGGATGAGGCCAAAAGTGGAGTTTTTTTAAAGTAAACATAGTTTCAGAGTTTTTCTTCAGAAAAGTGGCTCAGGACAGTTCATTTAACAGTTTCATTATGTTTTCATGAATATCTGCTGTTTTCAGAACTTTACTGCCTAGAGGTGCATTTTCACTTTTTATTCTCCTAAAAGAAGTTTCAGGCTGGGATGAGGCCAAAAGTGGAGGTTTTTTGAAAGTAAACATAGTTTCAGAGATTTTCTTTAGAAAAGTGGCTCAGGACAGTTCATTTAACAGTTTCATGATGTTTTCATGAATATCTGCTGTTTTCAGAACTTTACTGCCTAGAGTTGCCAAAAGTGGAGTTTTTTTAAAGTAAACATTATTTCAGAGATTTTCTTCAGAAAAGTGGCTCAGGACAGTTGATTTAACAGTTTCATGATGTTTTTATGAATATCTGCTGTTTTCAGCACTTTACTGCCTAGAGGTGCATTTTCACTTTTTATGCTCCTAAAATAAGTTTCAGGCTGGGATGAGGCCAAAAGTGGAGTTTTTTTAAAGTAACATAGTTTCAGAGATTTTCTTTAGAAAAGTGGCTCAGGACAGTTCATTTAACAGTTTCATGATGTTTTCATGAATATCTGCTGTTTTCTGCACTTTACTGGCTAGAGGTGCATTTTCACTTTTTATGCTCCTAAAAGAAGTTTCAGGCTGGGATGAGGCCAAAAGTGGAGTTTTTTTAAAGTAAACATAGTTTCAGAGTTTTTCTTCAGAAAAGTGGCTCAGGACAGTTCATTTAACAGTTTCATTATGTTTTCATGAATATCTGCTGTTTTCAGAACTTTACTGCCTAGAGGTGCATTTTCACTTTTTATTCTCCTAAAAGAAGTTTCAGGCTGGGATGAGGCCAAAAGTGGAGTTTTTTTGAAAGTAAACATAGTTTCAGAGATTTTCTTTAGAAAAGTGGCTCAGGACAGTTCATTTAACAGTTTCATGATGTTTTCATGAATATCTGCTGTTTTCAGAACTTTACTGCCTAGAGTTGCCAAAAGTGGAGTTTTTTTAAAGTAAACATTATTTCAGAGATTTTCTTCAGAAAAGTGGCTCAGGACAGTTGATTTAACAGTTTCATGATGTTTTTATGAATATCTGCTGTTTTCAGCACTTTACTGCCTAGAGGTGCATTTTCACTTTTTATGCTCCTAAAATAAGTTTCAGGCTGGGATGAGGCCAAAAGTGGAGTTTTTTTAAAGTAAACATAGTTTCAGAGATTTTCTTCAGAAAATGGCTCAGGACAGTTCATTTAACAGTTTCATTATGTTTTCATGAATATCTGCTGTTTTCAGAACTTTACTGCCTAGAGGTGCATTTTCATTTTTTATGATGTTAAAAGAAGTTTCAGGCTGCGATGAGGCCAAAAGTAGAGTTTTTTTTTAAAGTAAACATAGTTTCAGAGATTTTGTTCAGAAAAGTGGCTCAGGACAGTTCATTAAACAGTTTCATGATGTCTTCATGAATATCTGCTGTTTTCAAAACTTTACTGCCTAGAGATGCATTTTCACTTTTTATGCTCTTAAAAGAAGTTTCAGGCTGGGATGAGGCCAAAAGTGGAGTTTTTTTAAAGTAAACATAGTTTCAGAGATTTTCTTCAGAAAAGTGGCTCAGGACAGTTCATTTAACATTTTCATTATGTTTTCATGAATATCTGCTGTTTTCAGAACTTTACTGCCTAGAGGTGCATTTTCATTTTTTTATGATGTTAAAAGAAGTTTCAGGCTGGGATGAGGCCAAAAGTGGAGTTTTTTTTTAAAGTAAACATAGTTTCAGAGATTTTCTTCAGAAAAGTGGCTCAGGACAGTCCATTAAACAGTTTCATGATGTTTTCATGAATTTCTGCTGTTTTCGGAACTTTACTGCCTAGAGATGCATTTTCACTTTTATGCTCTTAAAAGAAGTTTCAGGCTGGGATGACGCCAAAAGTGAAGTTTTTTTGAAAGTAAACATAGTTTCAGAGATTTTTTTTAGAAAAGTGGCTCAGGACAGTTCATTTAAGAGTTTCATGATGTTTTCATTAATATCTGCTGTTTTCAGAACTTTACTGACTAGAGTTGCCAAAAGTGGAATTTTTTTTAAAGTAAACATTATTTCAGAGATTTTCTTCAGAAAAGTGGCTCAGGACAGTTCATTTAACAGTTTCATGATGTTTTCATGAATATCTGCTGTTTTCTGCACTTTACTGCCTAGAGGTGCATTTTCACTTTTTATGCTCTTAAAAGAAGTTTCAGGCTGGGATGAGGCCAAAAGTGGAGTTTTTTTTAAAGTAAACATAGTTTCAGAGATTTTCTTCAGAAAAGTGGCTCAGGACAGTCCATTAAACAGTTTCATGATGTTTTCATGAATTTCTGCTGTTTTCGGAACTTTACTGCCCTAGAGATGCATTTTCACTTTTTATGCTCTTAAAAGAAGTTTCAGGCTGGGATGAGGCCCAAAGTGGAGTGTTTTTGAAAGTAAACAATAGTTTCAGAGATTTTCTTTAGAAAAGTGGCTCAGGACAGTTCATTTAACAGTTTCATGATGTTTTCATGAATATCTGCTGTTTTCTGCACTTTACTGCCTAGAGATGCATTTTCACTTTTTATGCTCCTAAAAGAAGTTTCAGGCTGGGATGAGGCCAAAATTGAAGTTTTTTTGAAAGTAAACATAGTTTCAGAGATTTTCTTTAGAAAAGTGGCTCAGGACAGTTCATTTAAGAGTTTCATGATGTTTTCATGAATATCTGCTGTTTTCAGAACTTTACTGCCTAGAGTTGCCAAAAGTGGAGTTTTTTTAAAGTAAACATAGTTTCAGAGATTTTGTTCAGAAAAGTGGCTCCAGGACAGTTCATTAAACAGTTTCATGATGTCTTCATGAATATCTGCTGTTTTCAAAACTTTACTGCCTACAGATGCATTTTCACTTTTTATGCTCTTAAAAGAAGTTTCAGGCTGGGATGAGGCCAAAAGTGGAGTTTTTTTAAAGTAAACATAGTTTCAGAGATTTTCTTTAGAAAAGTGGCTCAGGACAGTTCATTTAACAGTTTCATGATGTTTTCATGAATATCTGCTGTTTTCTGCACTTTACTGCCTAGAGGTGCATTTTCACTTTTTATGCTCCTAAAAGAAGTTTCAGGCTGGGATGACGCCAAAAGTGAAGTTTTTTTGAAAGTAAACATAGTTTCAGAGATTTTCTTTAGAAAAGTGGCTCAGGACAGTTCATTTAAGAGTTTCATGATGTTTTCATGAATATCTGCTGTTTTCAGAACTTTACTGCCTAGAGTTGCCAAAAGTGGAGTTTTTTTAAAGTAAACATTATTTCAGAGATTTTCTTCAGAAAAGTGGCTCAGGACAGTTCATTTAACAGTTTCATGATGTTTTCATGAATATCTGCTGTTTTCTGCACTTTACTGCCTAGAGGTGCATTTTCACTTTTTATGCTCTTAAAAGAAGTTTCAGGCTGGGATGAGGCCAAAAGTGGAGTTTTTTTAAAGTAAACATTAATTCAGAGACTTTCTTCAGAAAAGTGGCTCAGGACAGTTGATTTAACAGTTTCATGATGTTTTTATGAATATCTGCTGTTTTCAGCACTTTACTGCCTAGAGGTGCATTTTCACTTTTTATGCTCCTAAAATAAGTTTCAGGCTGGGATGAGGCCAAAAGTGGAGTTTTTTAAAAGTAAACATAGTTTCAGAGATTTTCTTCAGAAAAGTGGCTCAGGACAGTTCATTTAACAGTTTCATTATGTTTTCATGAATATCTGCTGTTTTCAGCACTTTACTGCCTAGAGGTGCATTTTCACTTTTTATGCTCCTAAAATAAGTTTCATGCTGGGATGAGGCCAAAAGTGGAGTTTTTAAAAGTAAACATAGTTTCAGAGATTTTCTTCAGAAAAGTGGCTCAGGACAGTTCATTTAACAGTTTCATGATGTTTTCATGAATATCTGCTGTTTTCTGCACTTTACTGCCTAGAAGTGCATTTTCACTTTTTATGCTCCTAAAAGAAGTTTCAGGCTGGGATGAGGCCAAAAGTGGTGTTTTTTAAAAGTAAACATAGTTTCAGAGATTTTCTTCAGAAAAGTGGCTCAGGACAGTTCATTTAACAGTTTCATGATGTTTTCATGAATATCTGCTGTTTTCATCACTTTACTGCCTAGAGGTGCATTTTCATTTTTTATGATGTTAAAAGAAGTTTCAGGCTGGGATGAGGCCAAAAGTGGAGTTTTTTTTTTTAAAGTAAACATAGTTTCAGAGATTTTCTTCAGAAAAGTGGCTCAGGACAGTTCATTAAACAGTTTCATGATGTTTTCATGAATATCTGCTGTTTTCAGAACTTTACTGCCTAGAGATGCATTTCCACTTTTTATGCTCTTAAAAGAAGTTTCAGGCTGGGATGAGGACAAAAGTGGAGTTTTTTTTAAAGTAAACATAGTTTCAGAGATTTTCTTTAGAAAAGTGACTCAGAACAGTTCATTTAACAGTTTCATGATGTTTTCATGAATATCTGCTGTTTTCAGAACTTTACTGCCTAGAGTTGCCAAAAGTGGAGTTTTTTTTAAAGTAAACATTATTTCAGAGATTTTCTTCAGAAAAGTGGCTCAGGACAGTTGCTTTAACAGTGTCATGATGTTTTCATGAATATCTGCTGTTTTCAGCACTTTACTGCCTAGAGGTGCATTTTCACTTTTTATGCTCCTAAAATAAGTTTCAAGCTGGGATGAGGCCAAAAGTGGAGTTTTTTTAAAGTAAACATAGTTTCATTGATTTTCTTCAGAAAAGTGGCTCAGGACAGTTCATTTAACAGTTTCATGATGTTTTCATGAATATCTGCTGTTTTCTGCACTTTAGTGCCTAGAGGTGCATTTTCACTTTTTATGCTCCTAAAAGAAGTTTCAGGCTGGGATGAGGCCAAAAGTGGAGTTTTTTTTAAAGTAAACATAGTTTCAGAGATTTTCTTTAGAAAAGTGGCTCAGGACAGTTCATTTAACAGTTTCATTATGTTTTCATGAATATCTGCTCTTTTCAGAACTTTACTGCCTAGAGTTGCCAAAAGTGGAGTTTTTTTCAAGTAAACATAGTTACAGAGATTTTCTTCAGAAAAGTGGCTCAGGACAGGTCATTTAACAGTTTCATGATGTATTCATGAATATCTGCTGTTTTCATCACTTTACTGCCTAGAGGTGCATTTTCACTTTTTATGCTCTCAAAAGAAGTTTCAGGCTGGGATGACGCCAAAAGTGGAGTTTTTTTAAAGTAAACATAGTTTCAGAGATTTTCTTCAGAAAAGTGGCTCAGGACAGTTGATTTAACAGTTTCATGATGTTTTCATGAATATCTGCTGTTTTCAGCACTTTAATCTCTAGAGGTGCCAAAAGTCCAGTTTTTTTAAAGTAAACATAGTTTCAGAGATTTTCTTTAGAAAAGTGGCTCAGGACAGTTCATTTAACAGTTTCATGATGTTTTCATGAATATCTGCTGTTTTCAGAACTTTACTGCCTAGAGTTGCCAAAAGTGGAGTTTTTTTAAAGTAAACATTATTTCAGAGATTTTCTTCAGAAAAGTGGCTCAGGACAGTTGATTTAACAGTTTCATGATGTTTTTATGAATATCTGCTGTTTTCTGCACTTTACTGCCTAGAGGTGCATTTTCACTTTTTATGCTCTTAAAAGAAGTTTCAGGCTGGGATGAGGCCAAAAGTGGAGTTTTTTAAAAGTAAACATAGTTTCAGAGATTTTCTTCAGAAAAGTTGCTCAGGACAGTTCATTTAACAGTTTCATTATGTTTTCATGAATATCTGCTGTTTTCAGAACTTTACTGCCTAGAGTTGCCAAAAGTGGAGTTTTTTTAAAGTAAACATAGTTTCAGAGATTTTGTTCAGAAAAGTGGCTCAGGACAGTTCATTAAACAGTTTCATGATGTCTTCATGAATATCTGCTGTTTTCAAAACTTTACTGCCTACAGATGCATTTTCACTTTTTATGCTCTTAAAAGAAGTTTCAGGCTGGGATGAGGCCAAAAGTGGAGTTTTTTTAAAGTAAACATAGTTTCAGAGATTTTCTTTAGAAAAGTGGCTCAGGACAGTTCATTTAACAGTTTCATGATGTTTTCATGAATATCTGCTGTTTTCTGAACTTTACTGCCTAGAGGTGCATTTTCACTTTTATGCTCCTAAAAGAAGTTTCAGGCTGGGATGACGCCAAAAGTGAAGTTTTTTTGAAAGTAAATATAGTTTCAGAGATTTTCTTTAGAAAAGTGGCTCAGGACAGTTCATTTAAGAGTTTTCATGATGTTTTCATGAATATCTGCTGTTTTCTGCACTTTACTGCCTAGAGGTGCATTTTCACTTTTTATGCTCTTAAAAGAAGTTTCAGGCTGGGATGAGGCCAAAAGTGGAGTTTTTTTAAAGTAAACATTAATTCAGAGATTTTCTTCAGAAAAGTGGCTCAGGACAGTTCATTTAACAGTTTCATGATGTTTTCATGAATATCTGCTGTTTTCTGCACTTTACTGCCTAGAGGTGCATTTTCACTTTTTATGCTCTTAAAAGAAGTTTCAGGCTGGGATGAGGCCAAAAGTGGAGTTTTTTTAAAGTAAACATTAATTCAGAGATTTTCTTCAGAAAAGTGGCTCAGGACAGTTGATTTAACAGTTTCATGATGTTTTTATGAATATCTGCTGTTTTCAGCACTTTACTGCCTAGAGGTGCATTTTCACTTTTTATGCTCCTAAAATAAGTTTCAGGCTGGGATGAGCCAAAAGTGGAGTTTTTTAAAAGTAAACATAGTTTCAGAGATTTTCTTCAGAAAAGTGGCTCAGGACAGTTCATTTAACAGTTTCATTATGTTTTCATGAATATCTGCTGTTTTCAGCACTTTACTGCCTAGAGGTGCATTTTCACTTTTTATGCTCCTAAAATAAGTTTCATGCTGGGATGAGGCCAAAAGTGGAGTTTTTTAAAAGTAAACATAGTTTCAGAGATTTTCTTCAGAAAAGTGGCTCAGGACAGTTCATTTAACAGTTTCATGATGTTTTCATGAATATCTGCTGTTTTCTGCACTTTACTGCCTAGAGGTGCATTTTCACTTTTTATGCTCCTAAAAGAAGTTTCAGGCTGGGATGAGGCCAAAAGTGGTGTTTTTTAAAAGTAAACATAGTTTCAGAGATTTTCTTCAGAAAAGTGGCTCAGGACAGTTCATTTAACAGTTTCATGATGTTTTCATGAATATCTGCTGTTTTCATCACTTTACTGCCTAGAGGTGCATTTTCATTTTTTATGATGTTAAAAGAAGTTTCAGGCTGGGATGAGGCCAAAAGTGGAGTTTTTTTTTTAAACTAAACATAGTTTCAGAGATTTTCTTCAGAAAAGTGGCTCAGGACAGTTCATTTAACAGTTTCATGATGTTTTCATGAATATCTGCTGTTTTCTGAACTTTACTGCCTAGAGGTGCATTTTCACTTTTTATGCTCCTAAAAGAAGTTTCAGGCTGGGATGACGCCAAAAGTGAAGTTTTTTTGAAAGTAAATATAGTTTCAGAGATTTTCTTTAGAAAAGTGGCTCAGGACAGTTCATTTAAGAGTTTCATGATGTTTTCATGAATATCTGCTGTTTTCTGCACTTTACTGCCTAGAGGTGCATTTTCACTTTTTATGCTCTTAAAAGAAGTTTCAGGCTGGGATGAGGCCAAAAGTGGAGTTTTTTTAAAGTAAACATTAATTCAGAGATTTTCTTCAGAAAAGTGGCTCAGGACAGTTCATTTAACAGTTTCATGATGTTTTCATGAATATCTGCTGTTTTCTGCACTTTACTGCCTAGAGGTGCATTTTCACTTTTTATGCTCTTAAAAGAAGTTTCAGGCTGGATGAGGCAAAAGTGGAGTTTTTTTAAAGTAAACATTAATTCAGAGATTTTCTTCAGAAAAGTGGCTCAGGACAGTTGATTTAACAGTTTCATGATGTTTTTATGAATATCTGCTGTTTTCAGCACTTTACTGCCTAGAGGTGCATTTTCACTTTTTATGCTCCTAAAATAAGTTTCAGGCTGGGATGAGGCCAAAAGTGGAGTTTTTTAAAAGTAAACATAGTTTCAGAGATTTTCTTCAGAAAAGTGGCTCAGGACAGTTCATTTAACAGTTTCATTATGTTTTCATGAATATCTGCTGTTTTCAGCACTTTACTGCCTAGAGGTGCATTTTCACTTTTTATGCTCCTAAAATAAGTTTCATGCTGGGATGAGGCCAAAAGTGGAGTTTTTTAAAAGTAAACATAGTTTCAGAGATTTTCTTCAGAAAAGTGGCTCAGGACAGTTCATTTAACAGTTTCATGATGTTTTCATGAATATCTGCTGTTTTCTGCACTTTACTGCCTAGAGGTGCATTTTCACTTTTTATGCTCCTAAAAGAAGTTTCAGGCTGGGATGAGGCCAAAAGTGGTGTTTTTTAAAAGTAAACATAGTTTCAGAGATTTTCTTCAGAAAAGTGGCTCAGGACAGTTCATTTAACAGTTTCATGATGTTTTCATGAATATCTGCTGTTTTCATCACTTTACTGCCTAGAGGTGCATTTTCATTTTTTATGATGTTAAAAGAAGTTTCAGGCTGGGATGAGGCCAAAAGTGGAGTTTTTTTTTTTAAACTAAACATAGTTTCAGAGATTTTCTTCAGAAAAGTGGCTCAGGACAGTTCATTAAACAGTTTCATGATGTTTTCATGAATATCTGCTGTTTTCAGAACTTTACTGCCTAGAGATGCATTTCCACTTTTTATGCTCTTAAAAGAAGTTTCAGGCTGGGATGAGGACAAAAGTGGAGTTTTTTTGAAAGTAAACATAGTTTCAGAGATTTTCTTTAGAAAAGTGACTCAGAACAGTTCATTTAACAGTTTCATGATGTTTTCATGAATATCTGCTGTTTTCAGAACTTTACTGCCTAGAGTTGCCAAAAGTGGAGTTTTTTTAAAGTAAACATTATTTCAGAGATTTTCTTCAGAAAAGTGGCTCAGGACAGTTGCTTTAACAGTGTCATGATGTTTTCATGAATATCTGCTGTTTTCAGCACTTTACTGCCTAGAGGTGCATTTTCACTTTTTATGCTCCTAAAATAAGTTTCAAGCTGGGATGAGGCCAAAAGTGGAGTTTTTTTAAAGTAAACATAGTTTCATTGATTTTCTTCAGAAAAGTGGCTCAGGACAGTTCATTTAACAGTTTCATGATGTTTTCATGAATATCTGCTGTTTTCTGCACTTTAGTGCCTAGAGGTGCATTTTCACTTTTTATGCTCCTAAAAGAAGTTTCAGGCTGGGATGAGGCCAAAAGTGGAGTTTTTTTAAAGTAAACATAGTTTCAGAGATTTTCTTTAGAAAAGTGGCTCAGGACAGTTCATTTAACAGTTTCATTATGTTTTCATGAATATCTGCTCTTTTCAGAACTTTACTGCCTAGAGTTGCCAAAAGTGGAGTTTTTTTCAAGTAAACATAGTTACAGAGATTTTCTTCAGAAAAGTGGCTCAGGACAGGTCATTTAACAGTTTCATGATGTATTCATGAATATCTGCTGTTTTCATCACTTTACTGCCTAGAGGTGCATTTTCACTTTTTATGCTCTCAAAAGAAGTTTCAGGCTGGGATGACGCCAAAAGTGGAGTTTTTTTAAAGTAAACATAGTTTCAGAGATTTTCTTCAGAAAAGTGGCTCAGGACAGTTCATTTAACAGTTTCATGATGTTTTCATGAATATCTGCTGTTTTCAGCACTTTAATCTCTAGAGGTGCCAAAAGTCCAGTTTTTTTAAAGTAAACATAGTTTCAGAGACTTTCTTCAGAAAAGTGGCTCAGGACAGTTGATTTAACAGTTTCATGATGTTTTCATGAATATCTGCTGTTTTCAGCACTTTAATCTCTAGAGGTGCCAAAAGTCCAGTTTTTTTAAAGTAAACATAGTTTCAGAGATTTTCTTTAGAAAAGTGGCTCAGGACAGTTCATTTAACAGTTTCATGATGTTTTCATGAATATCTGCTGTTTTCAGAACTTTACTGCCTAGAGTTGCCAAAAGTGGAGTTTTTTTAAAGTAAACATTATTTCAGAGATTTTCTTCAGAAAAGTGGCTCAGGACAGTTGATTTAACAGTTTCATGATGTTTTTATGAATATCTGCTGTTTTCTGCACTTTACTGCCTAGAGGTGCATTTTCACTTTTTATGCTCTTAAAAGAAGTTTCAGGCTGGGATGAGGCCAAAAGTGGAGTTTTTTAAAAGTAAACATAGTTTCAGAGATTTTCTTCAGAAAAGTTGCTCAGGACAGTTCATTTAACAGTTTCATTATGTTTTCATGAATATCTGCTGTTTTCAGAACTTTACTGCCTAGAGGTGCATTTTCATTTTTTATGATGTTAAAAGAAGTTTCAGGCTGGCATGAGGCCAAAAGTGGAGGTTTTTTTTAAAGTAAACATAGTTTCAGAGATTTTTTTCAGAAAAGTGGCTCAGGACAGTTCATTAAACAGTTTCATGATGTTTTCATGAATTTCTGCTGTTTTCAGAACTTTACTGCCTAGAGATGCATTTTCACTTTTTATGCTCTTAAAAGAAGTTTCAGGCTGGGATGAGGCCAAAAGTGGAGTTTTTTTTTTAAACTAAACATAGTTTCAGAGATTTTCTTCAGAAAAGTGGCTCAGGACAGTTCATTAAACAGTTTCATGATGTTTTCATGAATATCTGCTGTTTTCAGAACTTTACTGCCTAGAGATGCATTTCCACTTTTTATGCTCTTAAAAGAAGTTTCAGGCTGGGATGAGGACAAAAGTGGAGTTTTTTTTGAAAGTAAACATAGTTTCAGAGATTTTCTTTAGAAAAGTGACTCAGAACAGTTCATTTAACAGTTTCATGATGTTTTCATGAATATCTGCTGTTTTCAGAACTTTACTGCCTAGAGTTGCCAAAAGTGGAGTTTTTTTAAAGTAAACATTATTTCAGAGATTTTCTTCAGAAAAGTGGCTCAGAACAGTTGCTTTAACAGTGTCATGATGTTTTCATGAATATCTGCTGTTTTCAGCACTTTACTGCCTAGAGGTGCATTTTCACTTTTTATGCTCCTAAAATAAGTTTCAAGCTGGGATGAGGCCAAAAGTGGAGTTTTTTTAAAGTAAACATAGTTTCATTGATTTTCTTCAGAAAAGTGGCTCAGGACAGTTCATTTAACAGTTTCATGATGTTTTCATGAATATCTGCTGTTTTCTGCACTTTAGTGCCTAGAGGTGCATTTTCACTTTTTATGCTCCTAAAAGAAGTTTCAGGCTGGGATGAGGCCAAAAGTGGAGTTTTTTTAAAGTAAACATAGTTTCAGAGATTTTCTTTAGAAAAGTGGCTCAGGACAGTTCATTTAACAGTTTCATTATGTTTTCATGAATATCTGCTCTTTTCAGAACTTTACTGCCTAGAGTTGCCAAAAGTGGAGTTTTTTTCAAGTAAACATAGTTACAGAGATTTTCTTCAGAAAAGTGGCTCAGGACAGGTCATTTAACAGTTTCATGATGTATTCATGAATATCTGCTGTTTTCATCACTTTACTGCCTAGAGGTGCATTTTCACTTTTTATGCTCTCAAAAGAAGTTTCAGGCTGGGATGACGCCAAAAGTGGAGTTTTTTTAAAGTAAACATAGTTTCAGAGATTTTCTTCAGAAAAGTGGCTCAGGACAGTTCATTTAACAGTTTCATGATGTTTTCATGAATATCTGCTGTTTTCAGCACTTTAATCTCTAGAGGTGCCAAAAGTCCAGTTTTTTTAAAGTAAACATAGTTTCAGAGACTTTCTTCAGAAAAGTGGCTCAGGACAGTTGATTTAACAGTTTCATGATGTTTTCATGAATATCTGCTGTTTTCAGCACTTTAATCTCTAGAGGTGCCAAAAGTCCAGTTTTTTTAAAGTAAACATAGTTTCAGAGATTTTCTTTAGAAAAGTGGCTCAGGACAGTTCATTTAACAGTTTCATGATGTTTTCATGAATATCTGCTGTTTTCAGAACTTTACTGCCTAGAGTTGCCAAAAGTGGAGTTTTTTTAAAGTAAACATTATTTCAGAGATTTTCTTCAGAAAAGTGGCTCAGGACAGTTGATTTAACAGTTTCATGATGTTTTTATGAATATCTGCTGTTTTCTGCACTTTACTGCCTAGAGGTGCATTTTCACTTTTTATGCTCTTAAAAGAAGTTTCAGGCTGGGATGAGGCCAAAAGTGGAGTTTTTTAAAAGTAAACATAGTTTCAGAGATTTTCTTCAGAAAAGTTGCTCAGGACAGTTCATTTAACAGTTTCATTATGTTTTCATGAATATCTGCTGTTTTCAGAACTTTACTGCCTAGAGGTGCATTTTCATTTTTTATGATGTTAAAAGAAGTTTCAGGCTGGCATGAGGCCAAAAGTGGAGGTTTTTTTTAAAGTAAACATAGTTTCAGAGATTTTTTTCAGAAAAGTGGCTCAGGACAGTTCATTAAACAGTTTCATGATGTTTTCATGAATTTCTGCTGTTTTCAGAACTTTACTGCCTAGAGATGCATTTTCACTTTTTATGCTCTTAAAAGAAGTTTCAGGCTGGGATGAGGCCAAAAGTGGAGTTTTTTTGAAAGTAAACATAGTTTCAGAGATTTTCTTTAGAAAAGTGGCTCAGGACAGGTCATTTAACAGTTTCATGATGTTTTCATGAATATCTGCTGTTTTCATCACTTTACTGCCTAGAGGTGCATTTTCACTTTTTATGCTCTTAAAAGAAGTTTCAGGCTGGGATGAGGCCAAAAGTGGAGTTTTTTAAAAGTAAACATATTTTTTGAAATTTTCTTCAGAAAAGTGGCTCAGGACAGTTCATTTAACAGTTTCATGATGTTTTCATGAATATCTGTTGTTTTCAGCACTTTACTGCCTAGAGGTGCATTTTCACTTTTTATGCTCTTAAAAGAAGTTTCAGGCTGGGATGAGGCCAAAAGTGGAGTTTTTTGTAAAGTAAACATAGTTTCAGAGATTTTCTTCAGAAAAGTGGATCAGGACAGGTCATTTAACAGTTTCATGATGTTTTCATGAATATCTGCTGTTTTCAGCACTTTAATTCCTAGAGTTGGCAAAAGTGGAGTTTTTTTAAAGTAAACATAGTTTCAGAGATTTTCTTCAGAAAAGTGGCTCAGGACAGGTCATTTAACAGTTTCATGATGTTTTCATGAATATCTGCTGTTTTCAGAACTTTACTGCCTCGAGGTGCATTTTCACTTTTTATTCTCTTAAAAGGAACTTCAGGCTGGAATGAGGCCAAAAGTGGAGTTTTTTTTAAAGTAAACATAGTTTCAGAGATTTTCTTCAGAAAAGTGGCTCAGGACAGTTCATTAAACAGTTTCATGATGTTTTCATGAATATCTGCTGTTTTCAGCACTTTACTGCCTAGAGGTGCATTTTCACTTTTTATGCTCTTAAAAGAAGTTTCAGGCTGGGATGAGGCCAAAAGTGGAGTTTTTTTAAAGTAAACATAGTTTCAGAGATTTTCTTCAGAAAAGTGGCTCAGGACAGTTCATTTAACAGTTTCATGATGTTTTCATGAATATCTGTTGTTTTCAGAACTTTACTGCCTAGAGGTGCCAAAAGTGGAGTTTTTTTAAAGTAAACATAGTTACAGAGATTTTCTTCAGAAAAGTAGCTCAGGACAGTTCATTTAACAGTTTCATGATGTTTTCATGAATATCTGCTGTTTTCATCACTTTACTGCCTAGAGGTGTATTTTCACTTTTTATGCTCTTAAAAGAAGTTTCAGGCTGGGATGAGGCCAAAAGTGGAGTTTTTTAAAAGTAAACATAGTTTCAGAGATTTTCTTCAGAAAAGTGGCTCAGGACAGTTCATTTTACAGTTTCATTATGTTTTCATGAATATCTGCTGTTTTCAGAACTTTACTGCCTAGAGGTGCATTTTCATTTTTTATGATGTTGAAAGAAGTTTCAGGATGGGATGAGGCCAAAAGTGGAGTTTTTTTTTAAAGTAAACATAGTTTCAGAGATTTTCTTCAGAAAAGTGGCTCAGGACAGTTCATTAAACAGTTTCATGATATTTTCATGAATATCTGCTGTTTTCAGCACTTTACTGCCTAGAGGTGCATTTTCACTTTTTATGCTTCTAAAATAAGTTTCAGGCTGGGATGAGGCCAAAAGTGGAGTTTTTTTAAAGTAAACATAGTTTCAGAGATTTTCTTTAGAAAGGTGGCTCAGGACAGTTCATTTAACAGTTTCATGATGTTTTCATGAATATCTGCTGTTTTCTGCACTTTACTGCCTAGAGGTGCATTTTCACTTTTTATGCTCCTAAAAGAAGTTTCAGGCTGGGATGAGGCCAAAAGTGAAGTTTTTTTGAAAGTAAACATAGTTTCAGAGATTTTCTTTAGAAAAGTGGCTCAGGACAGTTCATTTAACAGTTTCATGATGTTTTCATGAATATCTGCTGTTTTCAGAAATTTACTGCCTAGAGTTGCCAAAAGTGGAGTTTTCTTAAAGTAAACATTATTTCAGAGATTTTCTTCAGAAAAGTGGCTCAGGACAGTTCATTTAACAGTTTCATGATGTTTTCATGAATATCTGCTGTTTTCTGCACTTTACTGCCTAGAGGTGCATTTTCACTTTTTATGCTCCTAAAAGATGTTTCAGGCTGGGATGAGGCCAAAAGTGGAGTTTTTTTAAAGTAAACATTATTTCAGAGATTTTCTTCAGAAAAGTGGCTCAGGACAGTTGATTTAACAGTTTCATGATGTTTTTATGAATATCTGCTGTTTTCTGCACTTTACTGCCTAGAGGTGCATTTTCACTTTTTATGCTCTTAAAAGAAGTTTCAGGCTGGAATGAGGCCAAAAGTGGAGTTTTTTTTAAAGTAAACATAGTTTCAGAGATTTTCTTCAGAAAAGTGGCTCAGGACAGTTCATTAAACAGTTTCATGATGTTTTCATGAATATCTGCTGTTTTCAGCACTTTACTGCCTAGAGGTGCATTTTCACTTTTTATGCTCTTAAAAGAAGTTTCAGGCTGGGATGAGGCCAAAAGTGGAGTTTTTTTAAAGTAAACATAGTTTCAGAGATTTTCTTCAGAAAAGTGGCTCAGGACAGTTCATTTAACAGTTTCATGATGTTTTCATGAATATCTGTTGTTTTCAGAACTTTACTGCCTAGAGGTGCCAAAAGTGGAGTTTTTTTAAAGTAAACATAGTTACAGAGATTTTCTTCAGAAAAGTGGCTCAGGACAGTTCATTTAACAGTTTCATGATGTTTTCATGAATATCTGCTGTTTTCATCACTTTACTGCCTAGAGGTGCATTTTCACTTTTTATGCTCTTAAAAGAAGTTTCAGGCTGGGATGAGGCCAAAAGTGGAGGTTTTTAAAAGTAAACATAGTTTCAGAGATTTTCTTCAGAAAAGTGGCTCAGGACAGTTCATTAAACAGTTTCATGATGTTTTCATGAATTTCTGCTGTTTTCAGAACTTTACTGCCTAGAGATGCATTTTCACTTTTTATGCTCTTAAAAGAAGTTTCAGGCTGGGATGAGGCCAAAAGTGGAGTTTTTTTGAAAGTAAACATAGTTTCAGAGATTTTCTTTAGAAAAGTGGCTCAGGACAGGTCATTTAACAGTTTCATGATGTTTTCATGAATATCTGCTGTTTTCATCACTTTACTGCCTAGAGGTGCATTTTCACTTTTTATGCTCTTAAAAGAAGTTTCAGGCTGGGATGAGGCCAAAAGTGGAGTTTTTTAAAAGTAAACATATTTTTTGAAATTTTCTTCAGAAAAGTGGCTCAGGACAGTTCATTTAACAGTTTCATGATGTTTTCATGAATATCTGTTGTTTTCAGCACTTTACTGCCTAGAGGTGCATTTTCACTTTTTATGCTCTTAAAAGAAGTTTCAGGCTGGGATGAGGCCAAAAGTGGAGTTTTTTGTAAAGTAAACATAGTTTCAGAGATTTTCTTCAGAAAAGTGGCTCAGGACAGTTCATTTAACAGTTTCATGATGTTTTCATGAATATCTGCTGTTTTCAGCACTTTAATTCCTAGAGTTGGCAAAAGTGGAGTTTTTTTAAAGTAAACATAGTTTCAGAGATTTTCTTCAGAAAAGTGGCTCAGGACAGTTCATTTAACAGTTTCATGATGTTTTCATGAATATCTGTTGTTTTCAGAACTTTACTGCCTAGAGGTGCCAAAAGTGGAGTTTTTTTTAAAGTAAACATAGTTACAGAGATTTTCTTCAGAAAAATAGCTCAGGACAGTTCATTTAACAGTTTCATGATGTTTTCATGAATATCTGCTGTTTTCATCACTTTACTGCCTAGAGGTGCATTTTCACTTTTTATGCTCTTAAAAGAAGTTTCAGGCTGGGATGAGGCCAAAAGTGGAGTTTTTTTAAAAGTAAACATAGTTTCAGAGATTTTCTTCAGAAAAGTGGCTCAGGACAGTTCATTTTACAGTTTCATTATGTTTTCATGAATATCTGCTGTTTTCAGAACTTTACTGCCTAGAGGTGCATTTTCATTTTTTATGATGTTAAAATAAGTTTCAGGCTGGGATGAGGCCAAAAGTGGAGTTTTTTAAAGTAAACATAGTTTCAGAGATTTTCTTTAGAAAAGTGGCTCAGGACAGTTCATTTAACAGTTTCATGATGTTTTCATGAATATCTGCTGTTTTCTGCACTTTACTGCCTAGAGGTGCATTTTCACTTTTTATGCTCCTAAAAGAAGTTTCAGGCTGGGATGAGGCCAAAAGTGAAGTTTTTTTGAAAGTAAACATAGTTTCAGAGATTTTCTTTAGAAAAGTGGCTCAGGACAGTTCATTTAACAGTTTCATGATGTTTTCATGAATATCTGCTTTTTTCAGAAATTTACTGCCTAGAGTTGCCAAAAGTGGAGTTTTCTTAAAGTAAACATTATTTCAGAGATTTTCTTCAGAAAAGTGGCTCAGGACAGTTCATTTAACAGTTTCATGATGTTTTCATGAATATCTGCTGTTTTCTGCACTTTACTGCCTAGAGGTGCATTTTCACTTTTTATGCTCCTAAAAGATGTTTCAGGCTGGGATGAGGCCAAAAGTGGAGTTTTTTTAAAGTAAACATTATTTCAGAGATTTTCTTCAGAAAAGTGGCTCAGGACAGTTGATTTAACAGTTTCATGATGTTTTTATGAATATCTGCTGTTTTCTGCACTTTACTGCCTAGAGGTGCATTTTCACTTTTTATGCTCTTAAAAGAAGTTTCAGGCTGGAATGAGGCCAAAAGTGGAGTTTTTTTTAAAGTAAACATAGTTTCAGAGATTTTCTTCAGAAAAGTGGCTCAGGACAGTTCATTAAACAGTTTCATGATGTTTTCATGAATATCTGCTGTTTTCAGCACTTTACTGCCTAGAGGTGCATTTTCACTTTTTATGCTCTTAAAAGAAGTTTCAGGCTGGGATGAGGCCAAAAGTGGAGTTTTTTTAAAGTAAACATAGTTTCAGAGATTTTCTTCAGAAAATTGGCTCAGGACAGTTCATTTAACAGTTTCATGATGTTTTCATGAATATCTGTTGTTTTCAGAACTTTACTGCCTAGAGGTGCCAAAAGTGGAGTTTTTTTAAAGTAAACATAGTTACAGAGATTTTCTTCAGAAAAGTGGCTCAGGACAGTTCATTTAACAGTTTCATGATGTTTTCATGAATATCTGCTGTTTTCATCACTTTACTGCCTAGAGGTGCATTTTCACTTTTTATGCTCTTAAAAGAAGTTTCAGGCTGGGATGAGGCCAAAAGTGGAGTTTTTTAAAAGTAAACATAGTTTCAGAGATTTTCTTCAGAAAAGTGGCTCAGGACAGTTCATTTTACAGTTTCATTATGTTTTCATGAATATCTGCTGTTTTCAGAACTTTACTGCCTAGAGGTGCATTTTCATTTTTTATGATGTTAAAAGAAGTTTCAAGGATGGGATGAGGCCAAAAGTGGAGTTTTGTTTTAAAGTAAACATAGTTTGAGAGATTTTCTTCAGAAAAGTGGCTCAGGACAGTTCATTAAACAGTTTCATGATTTTTTCATGAATATCTGCTGTTTTCAGCACTTTACTGCCTAGAGGTGCATTTTCACTTTTTATGCTTCTAAAATATGTTTCAGGCTGGGATGAGGCCAAAAGTGGAGTTTTTTTGAAAGTAAACATAGTTTCAGAGATTTTCTTTAGAAAAGTGGCTCAGGACAGTTCATTTAACAGTTTCATGATGTTTTCATGAATATCTGCTGTTTTCTGCACTTTACTGCCTAGAGGTGCATTTTCACTTTTTATGCTCCTAAAAGAAGTTTCAGGCTGGATGAGGCCAAAAGTGAAGTTTTTTTCAAAGTAAACATAGTTTCAGAGATTTTCTTTAGAAAAGTGGCTCAGGACAGTTCATTTAACATTTTCATGATGTTTTCATGAATATCTGCTGTTTTCAGAACTTTACTGCCTAGAGTTGCCAAAAGTGGAGTTTTTTTAAAGTAAACATTATTTCAGAGATTTTCTTCAGAAAAGTGGCTCAGGACAGTTCATTTAACAGTTTCATGATGTTTTCATGAATATCTGCTGTTTTCTGCACTTTACTGCCTAGAGGTGCATTTTCACTTTTTATGCTCTTAAAAGAAGTTTCAGGCTGGGATGAGGCCAAAAGTGGAGTTTTTTAAAAGTAAACATAGTTTCAGAGATTTTCTTCAGAAAAGTGGCTCAGGACAGTTCATTTAACAGTTTCATTATGTTTTCATGAATATCTGCTGTTTTCAGAACTTTACTGCCTAGAGGTGCATTTTCACTTTTTATGCTCTTAAAAGAAGTTTCAGGCTGGGATGAGGCCAAAAGTGGAGTTTTTTTAAAGTAAACATAGTTTCAGAGATTTTCTTCAGAAAAGTGGCTCAGGACAGTTCATTTAACGCTTTCATGATGTTTTCATGAATATCTGTTGTTTTCAGCACTTTACTGCCTAGAGGTGCATTTTCACTTTTTATGCTCTTAAAAGAAGTTTCAGGCTGGGATGAGGCCAAAAGTGGAGTTTTTTAAAAGTAAACATATTTTTTGAAATTTTCTTCAGAAAAGTGGCTCAGGACAGTTCATTTAACAGTGTCATGATGTTTTCATGAATATCTGCTGTTTTCAGCACTTTACTGCCTAGAGATGCATTTTCACTTTTTATGCTCTTAAAAGAAGTTTCAGGCTGGGATGAGGCCAAAAGTGGAGTTTTTTTAAAGTAAACATAGTTTCAGAGATTTTCTTTAGAAAAGTGGCTCAGGACAGTTCATTTAACAGTTTCATGATGTTTTCATGAATATCTGTTGTTTTCAGAACTTTACTGCCTAGAGGTGCCAAAAGTGGAGTTTTTTTAAAGTAAACATAGTTACAGAGATTTTCTTCAGAAAAGTGGCTCAGGACAGTTCATTTAACAGTTTCATGATGTTTTCATGAATATCTGCTGTTTTCATCACTTTACTGCCTAGAGGTGCATTTTCACTTTTTATGCTCTTAAAAGAAGTTTCAGGCTGGGATGAGGCCAAAAGTGGAGTTTTTTAAAAGTAAACATATTTTTTGAAATTTTCTTCAGAAAAGTGGCTCAGGACAGTTCATTTAACAGTGTCATGATGTTTTCATGAATATCTGCTGTTTTCAGCACTTTACTGCCTAGAGGTGCATTTTCACTTTTTATGCTCTTAAAAGAAGTTTCAGGCTGGGATGAGGCCAAAAGTGGAGTTTTTTAAAAGTAAACATATTTTTTGAAATTTTCTTCAGAAAAGTGGCTCAGGACAGTTCATTTAACAGTTTCATGATGTTTTCATGAATATCTGTTGTTTTCAGCACTTTACTGCCTAGAGGTGCATTTTCACTTTTTATGCTCTTAAAAGAAGTTTCAGGCTGGGATGAGGCCAAAAGTGGAGTTTTTTAAAAGTAAACATATTTTTTGAAATTTCCTTCAGAAAAGTGGCTCAGGACAGTTCATTTAACAGTTTCATGATGTTTTCATGAATATCTGTTGTTTTCAGCACTTTACTGCCTAGAGGTGCATTTTCACTTTTTATGCTCTTAAAAGAAGTTTCAGGCTGGGATGAGGCCAAAAGTGGAGTTTTTTGTAAAGTAAACATAGTTTCAGAGATTTTCTTCAGAAAAGTGGCTCAGGACAGTTCATTTAACAGTTTCATGATGTTTTCATGAATATCTGCTGTTTTCAGCACTTTACTGCCTAGAGGTGCATTTTCACTTTTTATGCTCTTAAAAGAAGTTTCAGGCTGGGATGAGGCCAAAAGTGGAGTTTTTTTCAAGTAAACATAGTTTCAGAGATTTTCTTCAGAAAAGTGGCTGAGGACAGTTCATTTAAGAGTTTCATGATGTTTTCATGAATATCTGTTGTTTCAGAACTTTACTGCCTAGAGGTGCCAAAAGTGGAGTTTTTTTAAAGTAAACATAGTTAAAGAGATTTTCTTCAGAAAAGTGGCTCAGGACAGTTCATTTAACAGTTTCATGATGTTTTCATGAATATCTGCTGTTTTCATCACTTTACTGCCTAGAGGTGCATTTTCACTTTTTATGATCTTAAAAGAAGTTTCAGGCTGGGATGAGGCCAAAAGTGGAGTTTTTTTAAAAGTAAACATAGTTTCAGAGATTTTCTTCAGAAAAGTGGCTCAGGACAGTTCATTTTACAGTTTCATTATGTTTTCATGAATATCTGCTGTTTTCAGAACTTTTCTGCCTAGAGGTGCATTTTCATTTTTTATGATGTTAAAAGAAGTTTCAGGCTGGGATGAGGCCAAAAGTGGAGTTTTTTTTAAAAGTAAACATAGTTTCAGAGATTTTCTTCAGAAAAGTGGCTCAGGACAGTTCCTTTAACAATTTCATGATGTCTTCATGAATATCTGTTGTTTTCAGCACTTTACTGCCTAGAGGTGCTTTTTTCACTTTTTATGCTCTTAAAAGAAGTTTCAGGCTGGGATGAGGTCAAAAGTGGAGTTTTTTAAAAGTAAACATATTTTTTGAAATTTTCTTCAGAAAAGTGGCTCAGGACAGTTCATTTAACAGTGTCATGATGTTTTCATGAATATCTGCTGTTTTCAGCACTTTACTGCCTAGATGTGCATTTTCACTTTTTATGCTCTTAAAAGAAGTTTCAGGCTGGGATGAGGCCAAAAGTGGAGTTTTTTTAAATTAAACATAGTTTCAGAGATTTTCTTTAGAAAAGTGGCTCAGGACAGTTCATTTAACAGTTTCATGATGTTTTCATGAATATCTGTTGTTTTCAGAACTTTACTGCCTAGAGGTGCCAAAAGTGGAGTTTTTTTTAAAGTAAACATAGTTACAGAGATTTTCTTCAGAAAAGTGGCTCAGGACAGTTCATTTAACAGTTTCATGATGTTTTCATGAATATCTGCTGTTTTCATCACTTTAATGCCTAGAGGTGCATTGTCACTTTTTATGCTCTTAAAAGAAGTTTCAGGCTGGGATGAGGCCAAAAGTGGAGTTTTTTAAAAGTAAACATATTTTTTGAAATTTTCATCAGAAAAGTGGCTCAGGACAGTTCATTTAACAGTTTCATGATGTTTCATGAATATCTGCTGTTTTCTGCACTTTACTGCCTAGAGGTGCATTTTCACTTTTTATCCTCTTAAAAGAAGTTTCAGGCTGGGATGAGGCCAAAAGTGGAGTTTTTTTAAAGTAAACATTAATTCAAAGATTTTCTTCAGAAAAGTGGCTCAGGACAGTTGATTTAACAGTTTCATGATGTTTTTATGAATATCTGCTGTTTTCAGCACTTTACTGCCTAGAGGTGCATTTTCACTTTTTATGCTCCTAAAATAAGTTTCAGGCTGGGATGAGGCCAAAAGTGGAGTTTTTTTTTTAAAGTAAACATAGTTTCAGAGATTTTCTTTAGAAAAGTGGCTCAGGACAGTTCATTTAACAGTTTCATGATGTTTTCATGAATATCTGCTGTTTTCTGCACTTTACTGCCTAGAGGTGCATTTTCACTTTTTATGCTCCTAAAAGAAGTTTCAGGCTGGGATGAGGCCAAAAGTGAAGTTTTTTTGAAAGTAAACATAGTTTCAGAGATTTTCTTTAGAAAAGTGGCTCAGGACAGTTCATTTAACAGTTTCATGATGTTTTCATGAATATCTGCTGTTTTCAGAATTTACTGCCTAGAGTTGCCAAAAGTGGAGTTTTCTTAAAGTAAACATTATTTCAGAGATTTTCTTCAGAAAAGTGGCTCAGGACAGTTCATTTAACAGTTTCATGATGTTTTCATGAATATCTGCTGTTTTCTGCACTTTACTGCCGAGAGGTGCATTTTCACTTTTTATGCTCCTAAAAGATGTTTCAGGCTGGGATGAGGCCAAAAGTGGAGTTTTTTTAAAGTAAACATTATTTCAGAGATTTTCTTCAGAAAAGTGGCTCAGGACAGTTGATTTAACAGTTTCATGATGTTTTTATGAATATCTGCTGTTTTCTGCACTTTACTGCCTAGAGGTGCATTTTCACTTTTTATGCTCTTAAAAGAAGTTTCAGGCTGGAATGAGGCCAAAAGTGGAGTTTTTTTTAAAGTAAACATAGTTTCAGAGATTTTCTTCAGAAAAGTGGCTCAGGACAGTTCATTAAACAGTTTCATGATGTTTTCATGAATATCTGCTGTTTTCAGCACTTTACTGCCTAGAGGTGCATTTTCACTTTTTATGCTCTTAAAAGAAGTTTCAGGCTGGGATGAGGCCAAAAGTGGAGTTTTTTTAAAGTAAACATAGTTTCAGAGATTTTCTTCAGAAAAGTGGCTCAGGACAGTTCATTTAACAGTTTCATGATGTTTTCATGAATATCTGTTGTTTTCAGAACTTTACTGCCTAGAGGTGCCAAAAGTGGAGTTTTTTTAAAGTAAACATAGTTACAGAGATTTTCTTCAGAAAAGTGGCTCAGGACAGTTCATTTAACAGTTTCATGATGTTTTCATGAATATCTGCTGTTTTCATCACTTTACTGCCTAGAGGTGCATTTTCACTTTTTATGCTCTTAAAAGAAGTTTCAGGCTGGGATGAGGCCAAAAGTGGAGTTTTTTAAAAGTAAACATAGTTTCAGAGATTTTCTTCAGAAAAGTGGCTCAGGACAGTTCATTTTACAGTTTCATTATGTTTTCATGAATATCTGCTGTTTTCAGAACTTTACTGCCTAGAGGTGCATTTTCATTTTTTATGATGTTAAAAGAAGTTTAAGGATGGGATGATGCCAAAAGTGGAGTTTTTTTTTAAAGTAAACATAGTTTGAGAGATTTTCTTCAGAAAAGTGGCTCAGGACAGTTCATTAAACAGTTTCATGATTTTTTCATGAATATCTGCTGTTTTCAGCACTTTACTGCCTAGAGGTGCATTTTCACTTTTTATGCTTCTAAATAAGTTTCAGGCTGGGATGAGGCCAAAAGTGGAGTTTTTTTGAAAGTAAACATAGTTTCAGAGATTTTCTTTAGAAAAGTGGCTCAGGACAGTTCATTTAACAGTTTCATGATGTTTTCATGAATATCTGCTGTTTTCTGCACTTTACTGCCTAGAGGTGCATTTTCACTTTTTATGCTCCTAAAAGAAGTTTCAGGCTGGGATGAGGCCAAAAGTGAAGTTTTTTTCAAAGTAAACATAGTTTCAGAGATTTTCTTTAGAAAAGTGGCTCAGGACAGTTCATTTAACATTTTCATGATGTTTTCATGAATATCTGCTGTTTTCAGAACTTTACTGCCTAGAGTTGCCAAAGTGGAGTTTTTTTAAAGTAAACATTATTTCAGAGATTTTCTTCAGAAAAGTGGCTCAGGACAGTTCATTTAACAGTTTCATGATGTTTTCATGAATATCTGCTGTTTCCTGCACTTTACTGCCTAGAGGTGCATTTTCACTTTTTATGCTCTTAAAAGAAGTTTCAGGCTGGGATGAGGCCAAAAGTGGAGTTTTTTAAAAGTAAACATAGTTTCAGAGATTTTCTTCAGAAAAGTGGCTCAGGACAGTTCATTTAACAGTTTCATTATGTTTTCATGAATATCTGCTGTTTTCAGAACTTTACTGCCTAGAGGTGCATTTTCACTTTTTATGCTCTTAAAAGAAGTTTCAGGCTGGGATGAGGCCAAAAGTGGAGTTTTTTTAAAGTAAACATAGTTTCAGAGATTTTCTTCAGAAAAGTGGCTCAGGACAGTTCATTTAACACTTTCATGATGTTTTCATGAATATCTGTTGTTTTCAGCACTTTAATGCCTAGAGGTGCATTTTCACTTTTTTATGCTCTTAAAAGAAGTTTCAGGCTGGGATGAGGCCAAAAGTGGAGTTTTTTAAAAGTAAACATATTTTTTGAAATTTTCTTCAGAAAAGTGGCTCAGGACAGTTCATTTAACAGTGTCATGATGTTTTCATGAATATCTGCTGTTTTCAGAACTTTACTGCCTAGAGGTGCCAAAAGTGGAGTTTTTTTAAAGTAAACATAGTTACAGAGATTTTCTTCAGAAAAGTGGCTCAGGACAGTTCATTTAACAGTTTCATGATGTTTTCATGAATATCTGCTGTTTTCATCACTTTACTGCCTAGAGGTGCATTTTCACTTTTTATGCTCTTAAAAGAAGTTTCAGGCTGGGATGAGGCCAAAAGTGGAGTTTTTTTAAAGTAAACATAGTTTCAGAGATTTTCTTCAGAAAAGTGGCTCAGGACAGTTCATTTAACACTTTCATGATGTTTTCATGAATATCTGTTGTTTTCAGCACTTTACTGCCTAGAGGTGCATTTTCACTTTTTATGCTCTTAAAAGAAGTTTCAGGCTGGGATGAGGCCAAAAGTGGAGTTTTTTAAAAGTAAACATATTTTTGAAATTTTCTTCAGAAAAGTGGCTCAGGACAGTTCATTTAACAGTGTCATGATGTTTTCATGAATATCTGTTGTTTTCAGAACTTTACTGCCTAGAGGTGCCAAAAGTGGAGTTTTTTTAAAGTAAACATAGTTACAGAGATTTTCTTCAGAAAAGTGGCTCAGGACAGTTCATTTAACAGTTTCATGATGGTTTCATGAATATCTGCTGTTTTCATCACTTTACTGCCTAGAGGTGCATTTTCACTTTTTATGCTCTTAAAAGAAGTTTCAGGCTGGGATGAGGCCAAAAGTGGAGTTTTTTAAAAGTAAACATATTTTTTGAAATTTTCTTCAGAAAAGTGGCTCAGGACAGTTCATTTAACAGTGTCATGATGTTTTCATGAATATCTGCTGTTTTCAGCACTTTACTGCCTAGAGGTGCATTTTCACTTTTTATGCTCTTAAAAGAAGTTTCAGGCTGGGATGAGGCCAAAAGTGGAGTTTTTTAAAAGTAAACATATTTTTTGAAATTTTCTTCAGAAAAGTGGCTCAGGACAGTTCATTTAACAGTTTCATGATGTTTTCATGAATATCTGTTGTTTTCAGCACTTTACTGCCTAGAGGTGCATTTTCACTTTTTATGCTCTTAAAAGAAGTTTCAGGCTGGGATGAGGCCAAAAGTGGAGTTTTTTAAAAGTAAACATATTTTTTGAAATTTCCTTCAGAAAAGTGGCTCAGGACAGTTCATTTAACAGTTTCATGATGTTTT
>NW_027176552.1:35000-41330 GCF_023349555.1 Cebidichthys violaceus | reverse complement strand
GCCTGACCCCCGGCTCGCCCGGCATGGCGCAGACCCTCCGCCAGCCCGGGTCTCTGCAGCGAGTGCAAGCTGGTGGAGGTGCACGGCGTGAAGGTGGCCAGCTTCGGCGTGGACGGCCAGGAGCTCATCTGCCTGCCGCAGGTGTTCGACCTCTTTCTGAAGCACCTGGTGGGCGGGCTGCACACCGTCTACACCAAGCTCAAGAGGCTGGACATCGCGCCGGTGGTGTGCACCGTGAGCAGGTGCGCGTCCTGCGGGGGCTCGGTGCCATCCAGCCCGGCGTGAACCGCTGCAAGCTCATCTCCAGGAAGGACTTCGAGATCCTGTACCAGGACTGCACCAGCGCCAGGTTGGTCAACACTTTAGTCACTTTGTTGTTTTTCATTATCTGTTAGATTTTACACTTTAAAGTCTCGGAGTTTCGCTGGAATCTACTTCCCGGTGAGTTCGAGTCTCTCAACGACACGTCTTTTTCTTTCTTCTGTTTGGTAGAGATGCGCTCCGCACGTGGCTCTGAATGCACTGTTCTTCACCTTCAGACACTTCAGCGGTGTCTGAGACACCAATAGCAACTTCTACTATTTATTTATTTTACTCAATATGTGTGGAGGCAATGTGTCACATTTTGTATTTATATCTCTATAAGCACTTAATAAGTACAGAATATACCAGAAATATGAATCCTTATTGGAGATTCTTCTTGAGTCTCAGTTTGACAAATTTACAGTATATTACTGTATTTCTGCGTGGACTTGCACCGTGTTGTTATTAATCTCTGCACTCTCAAAACCATAATTATTGACTCTTTGACTCCTTCTTGAAACTGACTTCCTGTTCCTGTCGACAGTGTCGTTACTTATTTTTTGCTTCGGTGTTGAAAATGATGCTTTTACTGTATCGACTTTGCCTGATGGAAGTGTGTGTGTGTGTGTGTGTGTGTGTGTGTGTGTGTGTGTGCTGCTAAATGTGCAGACACTTGTTTCAGTAAAAACAATACACGGAGAGCAAACTCAGTTTTTCCAGTTGACTCTGTTGATGGAAAAGCTCCTCATGTCTCATAATCCATTACTTTATATCTCACCAGTCAGTGTGTCTGTGTGTGTGTGTGTGTGTGTGTGTGTGTGTGTGTGTGTTTACGTAAGCGTTAATGTGTGTGTGAGATTCAGAGCGGGTTCGTTGGAACAGAAAATACAGCTTTAATGTGTGTTTATGTGTAAACAGACGTGTTTTTAATACCCGATATGTATGGCGGTCGTGTGTGTGTGTGTGTGTGTGTGTGTGTGTGTGGACCTACTGTACCTGCTTCTTCCCACCGTTTCCGTTTAAACCGTCCTATCAGATTAAAACTCTAAGTGGCGTCCCGGGCATCCGTTTTGGATCTCCACCATTTTGAAACACAAACGGACCCGTTAACGAGATGGTCTCATCTGAACCACCTCTAGAGGAGACCCGTACATGAAAACCTGAACCTGAAATCGTTGAACCGGACCTCAGAAACCCTGAAACAAAAAACCCCGTCGGTTTGGTTTGAGTTGTCACCAGAGAGAGACGAACACGTCGTCGTTTGAGGTTCACAGAGGGAGTTTTCCTCCCTTTTTTGGGGGATTTAAAACAAGAAAATGCTGCATAAAAAGTATTTTTTGAGTTTTTAACATTCATAACTCTGACCACATACTTTTATTTTTACGTCGTCGTCAGTCGTTTCGAGTAATTAAAAAAATTAAATTTTTGAGAAGACGTAGTTTGTTCGGTTGGATGAGAGTAACGTTTTGACGTCGTTCTGCTGTAAAAAGAAAAAAAAAGGAAAAAGGAAAAATTTTGCATGAAATTGTGAGATTGTTTTCATCCAGGAGAGATGAAGGAACCTGGAGACTCTGATATTTACAACACATCACAGTGAAGGAGCACAGAGGTTTAAAGTTAAACTCTGTCCTTTTGGGAGGTACAACCTTTGGCGCCCGATTGACGCAATTTGCGCCAAAATTGGTGCTCAGAGTCATGACTGGTGGATGTGGAAACAGATTGGGAGTGACTCACGCTTTGTACCCGACGTCCGTTGTTGAATAAACGTCTTTTTTTAAAGTTCCCTCCAGTCACTCGGTGATAGTTTGTCCGTACGTTAACGGGAACCGCTGACAGCTAATGCGGCTAACTTTTAGTGGCGCTGAATTATTTTGGGCGGCCATTTGTCTCAATTACGGACCCCCCCCCCCTGCGCTTTACATCAGTGCACTGCTGCTTGGACATGTTTCGTTATGGTTTCAATCCTGGGAAACAAAAAAAAAAGCATAAACAAAAACTAGAAGAGGAGAAAAAAAAACCATGTTTAAAGCTCCGACTTATTTCTGGAAGCTCCTTGAAAAACAAAAAAAAAGTCCTGGAATTTCACATGTGGGGAGGAGGAGGAGGAGGAGGGGGGGAGGAACACGCTGGACACCGTCGCGAGTGATGGTTGTTCAGCATCGGCTGATTATTAACCGTGTTTTGTGTTGCTGTGGAGTCACCGGATTGTTGGAGGGTGACCTCTGTTTTTTGTTTTTAGCTGACCACACACACACACACACACACACACGCTGGAGTTTATTAAGCTTGAAGTCACGTCCCTGTTCGAGCACAGTATTTCTGTCGCTATTTTTGTCTCTTTTTATCACCCACTTCCCCCCCCCCCCACCTCCTCATCTCTCACCCCTATCAAGCCGAGTATTTCTGTCTTTAATTGTCTCCCCTTCTTCGTCCTCCCCCCCCTCCCTGTCTCTCTTCGTCTCAATCACTCCGTCCGTCTCCCTCGCTCTCCCCCAGCGGTGCGTGTCGGGGCCGATAACGGATCATGTGGATGTGCATTGGAACAACACGGCTGGAGAGCTATTGTTGTTGAACGCACAGCGAACACACACTCCTCTCTGCCTCCAATCATATTGGCATTCCTCTAATGCCTCACCCTCCCTCCCTCCCTCCCTCCCTCTACGTACGTCTCTGGGAAAAGAAAGGAAAAATGAAATGCCTTAAAGAAAGGAGAACGCTCCCACTGGTCCTCTGCATACTTTGTCTTCTCGGTAACCGAATGTGTGCGTTTTGAGTTTCTGTGTTTTCAAAGCGACGACCGCTTAACGTCTCAATAATCCAGAATATTCTGGATTCATTTAGTTTCATAAAGTGCTCTTTAGCATCTGTTCTTTCACAGCGTTCTTTTCTTTTTAGCTTCCTCTTTAAGAGAAACAACAACTATTTTAAAGCCTTTAGAATAAACGTACAAAATGTACTTAAAGTGTTAAAGTAAAAGTACTTCTTGGATACTTACTGAAACATACTGAAAAAATAACTCTTCCAGAGAGTTATATATTATATATATATATAGCATATTATTGGATGCTTTGACACGATGCCACATTAACTGTATCATATTTTATAAACTGATCATAAAGTAAAAGTGACTCCAGCTGTCAGATGAATGCAGTAAAAAGTACAACATTTCTTTCTGAAGTTGTACTCTCATTAGTTGAGTAAACATACTTCCCACCACTGGAAGTACAATGTGAACACATCCTTAAATATTATTATTTGAGATGAAGAAGAGGAAGTTGTTCTTCTCTGCGTTTATCAGGAGGTGACGACGCAACTTTATTTATTCATGTAGAAATGAACTTTTGAACTTCTGTATTCACATATTTTTACTGCACGTTATGAAGTGTTGTGCAACAAAAGCTGCACGGAAACGGCAACATTGTGTCAAACTTCCTCGATTGCTTTTTTTTTTACGCTCGTTTTACGTGTTTTTTGTCTTTGCCGAATGATTTGTGACGTAGCGATCATTAAACTCATCAGATGTTGCTGTTGTTGTTGTATTCTCTGATATATATATTATATTTTCTTGTTGTCTGGACATCATGAAACACGACTAATACTAACTGACGTGAAAGTTAAAACCCAAATGGAACTGACTCCCTGAAGATCTCTCTCCATACTTGTCTCTCGTAGATGTTTAGGTGAGCTAGAGTACAGAGTGTAGGAGTATTCGGGCGTTGTGCCGCGATAACGACTATCAGCGTCTCCTCGAAGGCCGTCATGGCGTTACTCTTGGTTACAGTCGTGACGGGGTTAGACGATCGGATAATCACTTCCTTTTTAAAGCACACTGAAGCCTGCTCTCTCATTGGGATGCTTTTATTTTGTAGAATATTCTAAAAGGTAGTGTTAAAAAAAAGTAGAGTAGTAAAGTAAAAATGCGTGGCTGAACCAGCTGTCAATCAAACCAGCTGGGAGAAGAGCGTTAAAGTCTTTTCCAACGAGAAAAAAAAAAAGAAAGTCGTCCTTTGCTCTTCTTGCTCTGCAGCATCGATGCGCTAGCCTCTTCGGGAGCCGCCATTTTTGTTTGGTAAGCCACGCCCCTAGCTCCTCTCAGGACACTGATGAGGACTTAAAGCCTGATGAGACGGATTATTACTGTGACACGTAAAATCACTGCAAATCCTGCAAATCACGCGTGATCTTGTGAGAACCCAGCTGACGTGCTGCAAAACCTTTTTTGGGTAGAAAAAATACACATTTGTTGCATTGAAAAGCGGAATATTGACTGTAAAAATGTGGTTTATCGAACTCGTATTTACATTATTTATTGCACTAATTATATTTTCAATATTTTATTAATTATCCAAGACTAATACATAAAAAAATAGTCCCACATACCTCCTGCAGTACTCCAGCGTACCTCTAGAAGTACAAATAAATGGTCCTTGACTGTAAAAATGAATTTTTATACAGACAGGTTTGTTCTGCAGATGATTTTGTTTTGGGAGGAAGATTTTGCTTTCTTGTCACCTCCATGGTTGTGTGTGTGTGTGTGTGTGTGTGTGTGTGTGTGTGTGTGTGTGTGTGTGTGTGTGTGTGAATCGATAGTGAGTGACAGGAGGGAGGGTTGCTGATGTCGGGAGTGTTATTCTGGGCTCCCCTTATCACGGCAGGCTGTTGGAGCCCACACACACACACACACACACACACACACACACACACACACATACACACATACACACACATACACACACACACACACACACACCGATGATGGAGGTCGTATTGTTTGTGACACGCGGGGAGCAAAGTCGTTTTGTTTTGCCGAAGCATTGCGGCTTCACACACACTCAGCGTGAACTCCTTTCATCAATTTGGTGTTTTTCATTCTTTTACATGGAGCATTAAGTTCTGTTAATGGAGCACAGTGGTTTGTAAAACAAACACACACACACACACACACACACACACACACACACACACACACACACACACACACACACACACACACACACACACACACACACTCGGTCAGTAGTTTTGCCTTCTGGCTGAGGTGTGTGTGTGTGTGTGTGTGTGTGTGTGTGTGTGTGTGATTGTCTAGCATGCACAAACAGAGCTATCAGTTGTCACACTGGCTCAGGTTACATCTGTGTGTGTGTGTGTGTGTGTGTGTGTGTGTGTGTGTGTGTGTTCATATTGGATTGTTTGTGTGTGTCCTGCTGATATTTGTGTTTGTGTTTGTTTGGCTGGTGGGTGTGTGTGTGTGTGTGTGTGTGTGTGTGTGTGTGTGTGTGTGTGTGTGTGTGTGTGGTTTCAGCTCCGCTTTGTGCTCCTGGTTAATTGATAAAGGTTAAAGCGTTGGCCGGCTGGGAGCTGAGGTCACCGCTCTGCAGCGAAGACGATCGTCATTGATCGACGATTTTAAATGATCAGAACTGACGATTCTGGTCAAAATTCTAAACACAATTATTTTTTTGTGCAATCGTGATGCTTTGTCATGATTATTTTGTGTTATTTTAGGGACAAATTTGTTGTTATTGTACTATTGCATTAAACGGTTTGTATATCTTAAAATACGTTTTCCCTACGAAAGTCCAGCTTCAAGTGTCAATTTACGCTCATTAAATGCGTACAGGCTTTTCAAAATAAACTTTCGTCTTCACAGAAAACTACAAAACTACTTAGTTAGGTTCAGGCAACAGAATTACTTAGTTAGGTTTAGGCAACAACACTACTTATTTGGGTTTAGTCAACAGAACTACTTAGTTAGGTTTAGTCAACAAAAATTACTTCGTTGGGTTTAGGCAACATTACTACTTAGGTTCAGTCAACAAAACTACTTAGTTTACGTCAACAAAACTACTTAGGTTCAGTCAACAAAACTACTTAGTTTACGTCAACAAAACTACTTAGTTTACGTCAACAAAACTATTTAGTTTACGTCAACAAAACTACTTAGGTTCAGTCAACAAAGCTACTTAGGTTCGGTCAACAAAACTACTTAGGTTTGGTCAACAAAACTACTTAGGTTTGGTCAACAAA
>NW_027176552.1:0-32500 GCF_023349555.1 Cebidichthys violaceus | reverse complement strand
CATATTTGTACTTGAGTAAAAGTACTTAGTCACAAAGAATAAATAAAAATACGTCGGTTAATATTTTCAGCTCGTTTTCCTGAAATCAGCGTTTTTTTAGATTCGTCTTTCTTAGTGTGGACAGAGCTCAAGTGATGAGGGAGGGAGGAGGTGAGGAGGTGAGGAGGTGAGGGAGGAGGTGAGGGTGTTGTCTGCAACAAGATTATGTGATGCCTGTGAACACACACACACACACACACACACACACACACACACACACACACTCGGTCTCGTAGGTGCACTTAGCAGATTGGTTTAGAAATCACATTAGAGAATGTCACAACAGCTTTTCCTCTCGTTCACCAGGTAATCCCTCCATCCCTCTTCCTCCCCTGCTCCTCCTTTCACCTCCTCCTCTTCTTTCATATCTCTTTAGTTCACTTTAATCTCTCCTCTCTTTTCTTTCCTCCTCTTCGCTCCTTCCTCCCCTGCTGCCTTCATCTCCTTTTTTCCCCCCTGCTCCTCCTCGTCCCATATTTCTGTATGTTCACCTCCTCCTCCTTGTTTCCTCTCCTCTGCTCCTTTAAAAAAAAATCCTTATCCTCCTCCTCCTCCTTTCTTTACTTCTCTTCCATCTTTTGATTCATTCCTTCATCCTCTCTTCTCCACTTTCTTTCATCCTCCTTTTTCCGGTTTATTCCCTCCTTCCATCCTTTGCTCCACCTGTGTATCGTCTCCTCCCTTGTTTCCTCACCTCCTCCTCCCCTTTTTCTCATCTCCCCTCCTTCTTTGCTCTTTAGCAGCCTTTCTTTTGTCCTCCTCCTTCGTTCTCTCTTTCTTTTGCTTCCTTTTTGTCCTTTTGTTCATCCTCTGCTCCTTTTCCCTCCTTTTGTTATTTCTCCTTTTTCGTCTCCTCACTCTTTTACCCCTCCTTCCTTTTCATATTTTGGTCCCTCTCATGTCCTCTTTTCCTTTCCTTTTTTGTCTACTCTTGTTTCCTTTCCTTGTTGTCCTCCACCTCCTCCTCTTCTCCTTTGTTCATCTCTACTCTTTCTTTCCTCCTCCATCTTTTGATCCACCTGTTCCTCTTCTCTCCTCCTCTCTTCTATCCTCTCCTCCTCTCCTCCTTTTCTAATCTCTCCTATCCCCTCATTCCTCCTTTCTCTCCTCACATCTTTTGGTCCTTCTATCTATCCTTTCCTCCCTTGTTTCCTTACCTCTCTCTTCTCCTCTTCCATCTTTTGGTCCATTTGTTGCTCCTCCCTCTGCTCTCCTCTCCTCCTCTTCTCGTTGTCTCCTCCTTTTTCTCACCTCTTCTTGTTTACCAGCCCAAGCTTTCTGTCCACCTGTTCATCTTTCCTTCTCATCTCCTTGTTTCCTCTCCTCTGTCTCCTCCATTCCTCTCTTTTTTTTCCATACTTGGTCACCCTTGTCTCCTTTCCTTTCTTCCTCCTCCTCATCCCTTCTTTCCTCCCTTTCATCTTGTGGTCCATTTGTTCCTCCTCGTCTCCTCTTTTCTATTCTTACCTCCTCTCCTACTCTTCTTGTTTACCAGCATAACTTTTCTTTTCCTCCTCCTCCCTTCTGTCCGTCTGTTCATCTTTCCCCCTCATCTCCTTGTTTCCTCTCTCCTCCTCTTTTCCCTCCCTCACATCCTTCTTATATTCAATCTTCTTGTCATTTACCCTCCCCCCTCTCTCTCTCTCCTCCCCTCCTCTCCTCCCTCTCTCTTCTTCTTCCACCTGGTCTTATCTCTCTATTTATTGTGACAGCTTGTCAGAGGTGTGTGTGTGTGTGTGTGTGTGTGTGTGTGTGTGTGTGTGTGTGTGTGTGAGAGAGACACAAAAAGAGTAGCGAGCGACAGATTTACTGTAGAGCGAGCGGCATCGGCCGACTACGATATCAAAGAGAGAGAGAGAGAGGAGGTCAGAGGAGGAGGAGGAGATGAAAGGAGAACAGAGAGGAGGAGCTGAGAGAGGGTAAAGAGAGGGCAGCGGGGGGGGGGGGGGGGGGGGGTGACAGGTGATGTGTGTGTGTGCTACAGACAACATGTTATTAATAAAAACAGGAAGGAAAATGTCATTATCACCCATTTTTTAAACGGCGCGACGTACAGATGCGCGCGTGTGTGTGTGTGTGTGTGTGTGTGTGTGTGTGTGTGTGTGTGTGTGTGTGTGTGTGTGTGTGTGTGTGTTACAAAATAATTATAGCTGGAATCAATTAAGAACATGACGAGCATGTGTGTGTGTGTGTGTGTGTCTATGTGTGTCTGTGTGTGTCGCCCACCAGCGTCCTCGTCATGCACAAACTTCAGACAGCGTGTTATTAACAAAAACTTTAACTTGGTGTAATTTGTGATTAGCAGTGTGAAAACATGTCGTGTGTGTGTGTGTGTGTGTGTGTGTGTTTTTCTTAAAACCTGAAAAAACTCCTTTTTTTGTTGCTATTATTGCACATATTTGTGTGTGTGTGTGTATGTGTGTGTCAGCAGCCCGTGCTTCAGACAGCGTGTTATTAATGAAAACGTATAATAATCCATTTAAAAACATGTCATCATGATTAGAATAATAACAGTGGTTAAAGTGACTGAGGCGTTTATGGAGGAAGACGCTCTCCTCATCGTGTGTGTGTGTGTGTGTGTGTGTGTGTGTGTGTGTGAGAGCAAACAAACATGTCGGCGCTTCACGTCCAGCGGCAACTTTCCCAAACTGGTTTTGTTTCATCTTTTGTTCGTGACTCGTCTTCATGAAGAAGTTTAAACTTTAAAGACTTTAAACTTCTGGACATCAGAGAGTTTTAAGAATCGATAATTCAACAAAACTACTCTAAAGGATTTTAGTGTAACTCAAGTACTGTGTGTACTTAAATACAAACTCAAGGTTCTTTTTACTGTACTACATCTCAGAGGTACATATTGTACTTTTTACTGTACTACATGTCAGAGGTAACTATTGTACTTTTCACATTCACTACTTTCACGTTAAGTACTTTAAGTACATTTAGCTGATACTACTAGCATTCTTGTACTTCAGTGAGGTTTTGAATGCAGGACTTCTACTCGTAGTGGAGTACTTTCACACTGTGGTATTAGTACTGCACCTGCATATTAGCATAAGAAGGATTTGTGTGTTTTTTTTAAACCACTGAATGCGTCTGTTGTTTCCTCAGAGAGAGTTTTGTTGAGTATCTGAAAACATTGTTTTTACAGCTATGAGCTTGTCATTCAGTCGCTGCATGCGTGTGAAACGTGTTTGCATGTTAACTGGTGTGTGTGTGTGTGTGTGTGTGTGTGTGTGTGTGTGCGTGCGGGCAGACATGCTGTCGTTTTGATAGCTTGTCATTGAAGCGATCCGGTCCACTGTAATTTTCTACTCAAAGGAAACAATGCAACAATACATGCTCCGCTGTCAAAGAAAAGAAACCCTCCACGCTCTGTGTGTGTGTGTGTGTGTGTGTTTTTGTGTGTGTGTGTGTGTGTGTGTGTGTGTGTGTGTGCGCGGTGGGTGTTCATGCTCTCGTCACTGTAACTCTTAGTTTTCTTTTTTTTTTTGCTTTTCTTTTCTTGTCTCCCACTTTTTATTATCATTTTTACTCCTGTATCTATGTTTCTGTTCACCTTCGTCTTCGTCTTTCTTATTTATTATTTTTCTCTCCTCTCTGTCTTTGACACATTGGTGTCACCAATAAATCACCGCTCTCCACCTTTTCTAAAGGAGAGCGGGACAGACGGAGGGGGGGGATGTTTAGCATCTCATCAGAGTGTTTAAGATTCAGCAGGAAGTCTTATTTCTTATTTTTCAAAAAAATTTCAAAATTTTTTAAAAACTTTTTGTGTTCAATCATTAAAAAAAAGCCTCAAAGTTCCTCATGAACGATCAGCTGATTCTTCATGAAGTGTGCAATGCAGACGTTCATTAGAAAAACTTTAAACCTTGAAACAAGAAACGACAATAACGTCTAAATGTCTAATATCTAAGTTTTCTTCTCTAGTTTGGTGTATTTAGTGTATTCTTGTGTATTCTATGTGTACTCTGTATTTACTGTTGCTGTGTGGAGAAGCTGCTGCTTTCACACAACAATTTCCCACTTTAGGATTAATAAAGATCAATCCATCTAATTTAATGTTATCAGACTTAAAATGATACGAAATACCGAATGTAAAACACAAAAACGTGCAGATAAAGCTGTAACTGTGTCCGTGTTGAGCCGATGAAGTGAAGTCGTCTGCGTGGAGTCTCTACATGTGAACACCATGTGAACATCATGTGAATAGCCTGCAGGATTACAGTAACGTGAAGTAAAAACTCGAACCGCAGCTTAAAGAAAAGCCAGTAAAGATCGCATACTGCGACATAAAAGCACAGTGGAGCCAATAAAAGCACACGCTGAGACACATTCAATAACTCAGGTTTTTTAATTATGACGGCGGCCGAGTTTACGGCATCAAAAGTCTGCTTTGGTAAATATGTTTATAAGACTGAATGTTCCTTCAGTTTCCTCACGTCGGAGCGAATCCAGACGGTAGATTTCATTACTTAAATGAGTGAAAATGAATGAACTTTTAGCAGTTATAACTCTTTAACGATTGCATTTCAAATTATTAAAACGATGTCGTGAGTTGTGCATCACTTAGGAGAAACAAGAGTTTGAACGTTTAAAAGCAGAATCACACAACTTCTCTTTTCTCTTATTTGTGCAAAAAAACCACATCCGAGTGAATCTGCAATAACTAATAGATTTAACCCCAAACACAAATGAATCCAAATGTATTAACAGCTGCACTCCTAAAATGATCACTTTTTAAAGTTGCTGTCATTACGTCAGCGCTATTAGCTGTTAAGCTAACAGAGTGTTAGCAACGTGCCGCCAATTTATGAACTCTTACAAAGTTTAAAATGATTTAATGTGAAGATCACATGTACTAACAGTGTATTAACGTCTTTAGCAAGTCAAATATAATGAAATAAATGTTTTAGTTTCTCAGCAGTTAGCAGGAAAGCTAGCAGACTCAGCTAGCTCAGTGCTAATTCAAAGCACAAAGTCAAGATCTTTAAGAAACAAACATCAAAATCATTCACAAAGACGTAAACTTTAGAGACACAGAAGTGGAAATAAATAAAAAGATTTGAACAGAAACTCTTCATGAACCTGATCTTAGATCTCAATGAAATGTGTAAAACCACCATCTCTCCGTCAGAGAGCAGCTTAAAGTCTGTGAACCGACACGAGTCATTGATTCAAACACTGAAAGTAAATCGACATCTGTTTAATTTCTTGATAATAAAAAAGCCTCTTCAAATCTCGATCGACTGTATGAAATGTTCAGATTAGCTTTAAGCTAGCGGGCTCGGCGCTAATCTCGGCGCGCATTAATCATTGATTCGGTGTCTGCCTGTAATTGATATGTAAATAGCATGTTTAACCCCCATTTACATGTGTGTGTGTGTGTGTGTGTGTGTGTGTGTGTGTGTGTGTGTGAGAGAAAGTGTGGGAGTGCAAGAGGCATGTTGAAGGAAAAGAGAGGGGGGAGTGGGGGGAGGGGGGGAGGTCGCCTCCAAGTTACAAAAGAAGTTAATTAAAAATGAAGAAAAAAAAAAGAAGTGAAAGAAGGGAGGGAGGAGAGGGAAGACGGGAGTGGACGGAAGCAGTCGGGGGTGGACGGAGGGAGGGAGGGAGAGAGAGAGGGGGGGAGTGAGAGAGGGGGGGAGCAGTGTTTTATTGAAAACGGGTGGACAAACAGTGTGTAATTGGCTGGGGCCGCGGGGGCTAAAGGAGAGGTTCAAAGAGAGGAGAAGGAGATAGAGAGAGCAAATGAACAGATAGTGGAGGGAGGAAGAGGAGGGAGAAGGGAAAGAGATGACATGGGAGAAAGTGGTGGAGGGGAGGGAGGAAAAAAAACAAAACAAAAAGTGTTGACTCGAGAGAAAGATCAGTGGATAAAAGAAAGAGAGGGAGGGAGGGAGGTGGCCAAAAGTATGTGGACACCTGGTCAGACGTTCACTCTGAGGGTCTTCCTCCAAGTCGTCCAAATGAAATGGTTAAATACACAAATAGACGCTTAATAACAACACCTGACTTCCTGCTTCACCCGTTTTTTTAAATGACGAACCATCTCACCCGTCGGTTTGTGGACTCCAGTTTTGAAGCCTCTCGTTCGGTGATTTGGCCGTCGCCATCTTGGTTTTTTGTTTGCAACCGATGAACAGGAAGTGACCACATCTGGACTGAGGAGGAGCGACGTAGAGACGCCGTATACGTCTCTGGTAAGAGACCTGTCAATCACCGTGTAGCCCCGCCCCTAAAGCATCCCCTGCTTTATGGTCTGTTTCTCTAAACGGACCATAACTTTCAAAACTTTTAATAAACAGACGATTAATCAGCAACTATTTTGATCGTTTTCCAGCACAAAAAGCTAAATATTCACTTGTTTCAGCCTCTTAGTTGTGAGTATTTTTCTCCGTTTTATGTCATCATAAACGGAATATGTTTGGGTTTTTGGAAACTTTTAAAAGAGGACATCATTTGAAGACTAATAGATAGTTTCAGCTTTGGTGCAATCTCCATTTTTTTTTTATCATACAAAGCAGGAAGTACTGGACTCTTTCAAAGCTAACTTCTACAACCACTTCCTGTGTTTTAGCGTCTAACTGGTCAACACAAACACGTTATTTAAACCGGTGTCCGCATACTTCTGACCGTAGAGTGTGGTCACCGCTCCTCCAGGTAAATAAGGACCTGACTTTATTAGCATTTGTGTGTGTGTGTGTGTGTGTGTGTGTGTGTGTGTGTGTGTGTGTGTGTGTGTGTGTGCTGACTAAGGCTTATCAGATTCTCAAGGGGCGAAGAAAAAAAAAAGCCAGAAGAGAGCGAGAGAGGTTTGAAAAACCCCGAGGATAGAGGTATTCTCTCTCTCTCTCCCTCCCTCGTCTGATTGAATGGAAGCTGAAAGGTTGTGACCTCTTTCTAAACACTCCACGGTTCTCAGCATTAATCAAATAACGCTCTCACACACACACACACACACACACACACACACACACACACACACACACACAAACTCTGGCGCTGACCTTCACACACTTGCATGCATGCACACCGAACACGCATACGTTTAGGAATCATATGGGCTTACGCAGGCAGATGCAAATGGTGGGTCGGCTTGCACACACACACACACACACACACACACACACACACACACACACACACACACACACACACACACACACACACACACACACACACCACCAGGTGAATTTAGATAGGATTATCCACACATACCACACTGTATAAACAGTGTCAAATGCCCTGTGTGTGTGTGTGTGTGTGTGTGTGTGTGTGTGTGTGTGTGTGTGTGCACATGTTTCTCTCTCTCCACATCTTTATGTGTGTGTTGCTTGGTATATTTGTGTGTGTGTGTGTGTGTGTGTGTGTGTGTGTGTGTGTGTGTGTGTGTGTGTGTGTGTGTGTGTGTGTGTGGTCGTAACAGTGACATCTGCACCGTTGGCTAAACAGCTTGCGAATATGCTGATAAAAACAACGCCGGCAGCCAAATTTACAACACCTATAAAACACGCGTGCGCACACACACACACACACACACACAGGCGCATAAACACACACACACACACACACACACACACACATACACTCAGAGGGCGTATTATGGTGAGATTTACGGTGTGTCTGTGTGTGTGTTTGGGTTTATTGCAGTTTACAGGACAGAGAGAGCGTCTATGTAAGCAACAACTATACTATGTGTGTGTGTGCGAAAAAGAGAGATAGATGTGTTTTGTGAGAAAAGGACACCCAGACTGAATTTGAATGCAATATTTTTTATTTTATTTGGTCACAATTAAATTATATGATTCTACTCTTTTTATTTTTCTCCCGTTGTTCCTTTAGAATATTTCCTTTTCATCCGGTGCTGCGTTTGTACCTCCAATATTCTGCTAGTTATATTGTAAATGTTCCTCTTTTTCAGGGATTTTAACACTATTGATTATTAGATAAATGGATGTAGTTCTATGGTTATATTTTGATACAATGTAGCATTGACACTAGCTACAGTCTCGCTATTGCTACAGTTTTGATACAGTGTAGCATTGACACTAGCTACAGTTGTTTCATGGCTACAGTTTTGATACAGTGTAGCATTGACACTAGCTACAGTTGTTTCATGGCTACAGTTTTGATACAGTGTAGCATTGACACTAGCTACAGTTGTTTCATGGCTACAGTTTTGATACAGTGTAGCATTGACACTAGCTACAGTTGTTTCATGGCTACAGTTTTGATACAGTGTAGCATTGACACTAGCTACAGTTGTTTCATGGCTACAGTATTGATACAGTGTAGCATTGACCCTAGCTACAGTTGTTTCATGGCTACAGTTTTGATACAGTGTAGCATTGACACTAGCTACAGTTGTTTCATGGCTACAGTTTTGATACAGTGTAGCATTGACACTAGCTACAGTTGTTTCATGGCTACAGTATTGATACAGTGTAGCATTGACACTAGCTACAGTTGTTTCATGGCTACAGTTTTGATACAGTGTAGCATTGACACTAGCTACAGTTGTTTCATGGCTACAGTTTTGATACAGTGTAGCATTGACACTAGCTACAGTTGTTTCATGGCTACAGTTTTGATACAGTGTAGCATTGACACTAGCTACAGTTGTTTCATGGCTACAGTTTTGATACAGTGTAGCATGGACATGTTACATTTTTGACCCTTGTCTTCAAAACCAAGAGCTGAGCCTGGAACAACTAAAAATAATTCAGACCCAATTTGCCTTCGGACAAGGCAGTGACCTCCTATCTTATAGTACAGTGTGTAGTGTAGCAGCAACAGCACACTGTGACTGTGAATGTGTGGGAGTGTGAGAATGTACAACAGGAAGTCGTTAAAACTGAGCGTAAACATGCTCATGAAACATTTCCCTGGATAAATACAGCACCATTCTTAAAAAGAGTCAGTGCACTTTTAGCAGAAATAAAGGCCATGCGTGTTTATTCAGCCTATATCAGGAGCTCTTAACCTTTTTTCCAGCATGTAACCCAAACTGAGTAAATTTAGCCTCAGCCTGGGAGTCGGGCAAGAGACGGAGCACACTCTGGTCATCAGGAAACAAGCTGGACTCATGACTGCAACTTGTTTTTGATTCCCCAACTGTGTTTCATGTGTAACAATTCACCTGTTGATGAAGAGTTCATGCAGAAAAACCAAGAGTAATCTGAAGCATCGACAAGGAGTCCAGCTTTATTAAGTGGGTCATGCTTACTCAGATTTCAAACTTAAAGCAATATTGATCGAGAATCAAACATGCGTTCCCTTGCTGACTTAAATGGGTTGTTAAAACGTTGTAGCTTATTCACAATTAACAGAGGGTCAGCTTTAATTCATGTCCCTCACAAACGATTCCAATTGCAGCCATGTTTGTTTTTACGGGTACAATTACAGAGCATCGACCAGTGTCCCCTTTACAGCCTCAGCTAATGTGGACGTTTATACAGAAGCATACAGCACAACAAGAAAAACACAAACTACACAAAACATCAACGCTTAACAATAGAATTACAGGAAAAAAGTACCAATAAATCAAAACAGGAAGTCATATTTGCAGGACGTGCAAAGTCAAGGAAAGCAAATTAACCCAAACAAGTCATGCTTCAACCTTTTTTGTTCGCTGCTCGATACAAAAGGTAAACATGCACGGTTTCCATGACTAATCTTTTTGAAGGGTTCTTAGACACGCAGGGTTTGTAGCTAGTGAACAACCAATCACGGTCATTCTTGTTCAATTCATCAAAACAACCAAAGCAAAGCACCGCTAGTTTTTGACCACAAGCCGAAAATGAACGAGGAACATTTTGGATTTTGTTGCAAAAAGAAACGTTGGTTGTTGGAAGTATTTCGGCGAGAAAGAAGATAATGTTGACCAGAAACAGATGCCGTGTAGTCATCTGGTGAAAAGTCCTGTATTTTTTCAAATTGCAAAATGTATCGCTGAAATATCATGCAGCCCTACTTTACAACCATCTACCAACAACTATTTCTCCCAAGATACACAGAATTGATGAATTTGTGGGCTGTGATTATAGTTGTGTTGCTGCCTATTCCCCAAACATTCACCAAAACTTACATTGACATCCATCAAAAACTCTTTCTGTTGTGAAGCTATGCTGCAATTTGCCCAGATGAAGCAAAGAAACTGTGAAAAATAATGTTAAGTACTGATTGTGATTGTGGCTCTGACGTTGAATGTGAGTGACTGGATGATTAGAAAATAATTCAGAACACAACCATTTACCGTTTCTCCCATTTTCCCACCATTTACACCCATTTTTATTGTAATTATTGTAATTTCTTTGGCTATTCGACAGTCCTTGTGGCAGTTTTTTGTCAACAACTACGACTGAAACGGGTCCAGTCAGTTGTGACGTCTTCATGCATCTTCCCTAAAGTAACCTGCGTTTTCCTATATGATATGTTTCACGTGTTTCATACTCAAAAGTCAGATTTTGTCTGGAGCAACGCTTTAGATCCAATAAGAAAAGCTGGTTGAGGTGTTTACACGACAGTTGGAATAATAAGAGCCTTAATGCAGTTATAATTGAATCACTGGAGTGCAAGTAAACACACCGACGGAAAAAGTCCTGGAAGTAGAAACCAGAGGCCGCGGTGGGAATTCAGCTGCTCTGAAGATGAACCGGAATACTTTCAAAATAAAATAATAAAAAAAAAACTTTTTTTGCGCAGATCATTTCATTTTCAGTCTCAAACTTCAGTCCCGAACAGGAATGTGTGTGAATCTCTCTCAACTCGTCTCATGTTGCTCCTCGTTTTTCCTCTCTTCCTCGCCTCCTCCCTCCCTCCCTCCCACCCCTCCATCCTCTCCCTCTCTCTGTGGTTCGAATTAGACAATGAAAACAATGAATTTGGTGTCTGTTTCTCTCTCTCTGTGTCTCACCCTCCCCCACTTCTTTCTCTTCATCTTGCTCGCCCTCACTCTCTCTCTCTCATGGTGACCCTGTGTCATACTCTCTCGACCATGCCAGCAACCCCCGCTTCTGTCTCTCTTTTAATTTAGTCTTTCTCTTCTTTCTGTTTTTTTGTTGTTGTGGTTGTTCACCCTGTACTCTGAAATCCCGTCTCTCTCTATCTCTTCACCGTCCTGTTCCTCTGTTTCCAAAGACTTTCTGTCTCCCATCCCCTTTTTCAGCTATCTGTCTCACTCCCTCTCTCTCTCTCTTTCTCTCTCTCTCTCTCTCTCTCTCTCTCTCTCTCTCTCTCTCTCTCTCTCTCTCTCTCTCTCTGTCTTTCTATGTGATTTCATGCTCCAGCTGCTCTATTATCAGTCTGTCTGAGGTTGTGTTAACATCAACAATGCTGCTACACATACACTGATGGACAGATAGATGGACAGGCAGATAGTCCGATAGGGTGGATCCTCGTTGAAACTCTGCATTTCATTATTCTTCCTTTTATGTTCTTTTTTTTCTCCCGTCAGTGTGTTTAGCTGCAGCTATAATGGGTTTCAAGTTTAAGCAGAAGTTGATACAAGACTTCTGGGTTTGAACAGAAACATGTTAAGAAGTTTAATGAGCAATTTAACTTTAAATGACCTACATGTCTCAATTTCAAAGTATCTCAGGAGTGCTGAGGAATGCTGGTTTAATTTATGCATGAATTATGACTTTTTTTATTCCTCTTTAGGCATTAAAGAAATTGACATCATTTTCTAAACAGGTGATTATTAAGGATGTTGTTTGTTGAGTTCAAACAGAAGTTTAAGCTCAACTTTACACAGATCTTATGAGTTTAAAAAGCCATTAAGAGGTGTCTTAACCGTGATCCCTGAGGAACGCCGGTTTAAGCAAGTTGTCTGTTTTGTGCTTAGCGGTTTCCTTCTCCAAAAAGTCAACTTCATCGGCTTTAGTGTGTATCATTTTAGAGTTTCTTTCTTCCAAAAGGTAACCATGGTTTAAAAGCACCCCAGTATCTGCAGACCTTACCGGTTCCTCATGACCATCGTTTAACAAACACGGGGAAAAAAATTGTTAAATTGTCTTTTTTTTTTGGTCAGTTTTCGCCATTTTTTCGCCATTACCTCATCATACCAGAACAATGCTGCACAACCTTAATTTTCTAAATCAGGAAAGAGCTCCATTTTGTGTTTGTACAAAAAAATCCTTAATCATTTACAAATAAACAAAAAATGACCTTGTTTTTATTTTCTGCTGTCCTTTTTGTTCATGCTCTCAAACTGTGGCTCATGGCTCTAAAGTAGACCGCCGTCTATTTCCTGGAGGGTCCTGTCTAGTGACGGGAGTATTTTCTTTAGTCCGGGTTCACAGGGTGAGACTAAATGTGCTCCGTTCTGTCTGAAAACATGAAACCAACCCTGATATAGTCTCTCCAAACCCAGCAGGATATATATATATATTTTAACTCGACAAATGTTTTGTCAAAAAACATTTTTTTACTTTATTTTCTTTGACTTTATTTGAGCTTGTTGCTAAATATCACGAGTCAGCCCACAGCTGCCTCCGGTGTACCAGACCTTTGTACCGTGATGATGGAACGCCTTTCAATTGTAGCGTGTTGTCCTCTTTCTCTCTGTTTGTTGTGTTTTATGATCGTAGACGTCTTCTTCTCCTCCCGTTTCTCCACAATAGACGGACGGAGGGAATGTCTTCGTCTCCTTTTTCGCCTCCTCCTCCTCCTCCCTCGTTCATTAATCACTCCCTCCCACTGCTCCTCTTTTCTCCTCTTCTTCACAGATGTTCCTCTCACCCGTCAAAACATCTCCGTCTTCTTTTCTTCTTCTCTGCAAGACAATTTGACTCACTTGTTTTCCCCCCTTCTGTCTCTCTTTTCCTCCACTTACACTTTCTCTTTCTCCTTTAGTTTATTCTTCCTCTCTCTCTGTCCTCTACTTTCTCTTTTCCTTTTTGTGATTCCTTAGTTCCTCATCCCTTTCCTTGATCCATCTTCTCTCACCTTATCTTTGCGTCATATGTATTTTTCTTTCCCTCCCTCGACTCTCCTCCGTTGTTCTTGTCTTCTTGTGAGTGTGCGAGACAGAATCTTTCCACTGTTGTTGTTTGGATTCTTTCAGGATTTGTCAAATCTCAGCCATGTTTGTAGTTTTTGGAACACAAAGTCTTTTTTATAAATGTCTTATCCTCTAATGTGTCGGTATGTAAAGACAGAAGGAATGTGTGTGTGTGTGTGTGTGTGACCATCTATAAAACTAACACAACTCTATGCTTGTGTGTTTATCCAGTTGATTCCAGCTTATATATGTGTGTGTGTGTGTGTGTGTGTGTGTGTGTGTGTGTGTGTGTGTGTGTGTGTGTGTGTGAGAGTGGGTGTTTGTGTAGCATTCAAACATCTGTTACACTTTCCAAAAAAACTGTCCATGTGAGCAAAAGTGTGTGTGTGTGAACTTCTCTTTTAAGTCAAACACACACAGAGCTTAAAAGCTGCATTTCCTGCCTCGGAGGATGAAAGCTGCATGATTATTTGTCCTGTGTGTGTGTGTGTGTGTGTGTGTGTGTGTGTGTGTGTGTGACCCATTTGAGGCCAACAACTACCACAAGGCCTCGCCGTTCGTGTAAACTCTGTCTTGATCTCGTCTTGAGTGTGTGTGTGTGTGTGTGTGTGTGTGTGTGTGTGTGTGTGTGTGTGTGAGAGAACATGTGGGCTTAGATGTACGCACCTGTGTGAGTGTGTTTTCCTAATGGGATGGTTGTAGGTTAGTGTGTGTGTGTGTGTGTGTGTGTGTGTGTGTGTGTGTGTGTGTGTGTGTGTGTGTGTGTGTGTGTTCGCTCCCCCATGCTTTGTTTGGGGTGACCTACAAAAGCCACATTCTTGTGCGCCCCCCCCCCCCCCCCCCCCTCCTTGTTCTTCATGCTATAGGCTACATACAGTATTCCCAGCCTCATTACTCACCACTAACGTGTGTTCAAATGGAGACTCTCTTCATTCTTTAAAGCGTATTGACAAAGATTAACAATCAGAGATTTAGTAAGAGAGCGAGAGGAAATGACATCTGACAAAAAGTTCTAGAGTGGATTGTGATCCAAGGTCAGCGCGGCACTGAATGTACCAAAACAAGGTCTCTGAACAGAAACAACATCCTGTTGCTTTAATAATGACGTCTGCCTTATGTATTTGTTTCTGTCTGAAAAGATGTGACGTGTTATTGTTTTATTCTGTTTTACCTTCTTTAACAGCTTTTACCCATTTTTGGTTTTACAGCATGTAAACTGTTTTAAATTGGCTCAGATTTCTTTAGATCTAGTCTATATTAATAACAGTTATAAGTTGCTGTAGTTTCAGCTCTGAACTGTGGAGCTCCCTCCCATTGGACTAAAGGTCTGTGGACACTTAAAAAGTAGCTCAAGAACTATTTGTTTAGAATTGTTTTTGTTTAGTTTCTGTGTTTTTAGCTTCATATCTGCTGTTTTTTCTTTTACTTTCTATTTTGTCTTTTGTTGCTATTGAAAGGTGATGTATAAATAAATGTATACTTATTATTAGTTTTATGATAATAACAACAACCACCACCACCACCACAACAACAATCACCACAAAACAACAACGACAAACGGCACTACCACAACGACAACCACAACAACAACAATGACAACCACCATAGCAACGACAACAATGGCAACCACAACAACGACAACCACAACAATGACAACCACCACAACAACAACCACAACAACAATGACAACCACAACAATGACAACCACCACAACAACAACCACAACAACAATGACAACCACAACAACCACAACGACAACCACCACAACAACAACCACAACAACAATGACAACAACAACGACAACCACCACAACAACAACAACCACCACAACAACAAATGCAATAACGACAACCACAACCACCACAACAACAATGACAACCACATCAACGACAACGACCACAACAACAACAACAACGACAAACGGCACAACAGCAACGACGACAACCACCAAAACAACCACCACAACAATAACCACAACAACAACAATGACAACCACATAACAACGACAACAATGACAACCATCACAACAACAATGACAACCACAACAACGACAACCACAACAACGACAACCACAACAATGACAACCACCACCACAACAGCCACAACAACAATGACAACCACAACAATGACAATCACCACAATGACAACCACAACAGCAACAATGACAACCACCACAACAACAAATGCAACAAATGCAACATCAACAACCACAACAACGACAACCACAACCACCACAACAACAATGACACCACATCAACGACAACGACAACGACAACGACCACAACAACAACAACAAATGGCACAACAGCAACAGCAACGACAACAACCACCAAAACAACCACCAAAACAATAACCACAACCACCACAACCACAACATCAATGACAACCACCACCACAACAAAATTGAAAAACAACAACCACAGGGTCCTCGGGTCGAGACAACACTGTAAGAAAATGAGGGCAAAAAGGTGGATGTTTTTTTCGTGCCTGTTCAGAGCGAATTATCTGTTTATCCAAATAATGTATTTGTATTTGTTTATATATATTATTTATATAACAGTGAATGGCAATAGCATACCGTGCAAAAAAGTACAGCACTTCAGTAAATGTACTTTGTTCATTTTAAAGTACATGCAAAACTTTATTCATAGCACTTTTTCAAAAATTACAAAGTGCCTCACAATAAAAAAAGTGAAAATAAAGTCCCACCCCCTCCCCCCCACCACAAAGCAAGTCTCAACTCCCCAAATATCATCAGCAACAATTACACAAGAAATACTGCACTGACTGCTTCATTTGCATGGCACATTTACTGCCCAGTGTACAATAAAAAGAACAAAACAGGGGAAATTATCAGTCAGCTTTAATTAATAGAAGACTAATGCTGACTCCATTTAAAGCGCCATAGCTGGTTAAAAGCTGACTCGGTGCAATCCAGAGAGCACACCGGACTCCCTGACAACAGATTAACTCGACCGCGGCAGCATAACCGGGGCAATAACAAGCCGCTTTATTAAGAACAACAAAGGTTGGTCGGTGCGCGTCTGTGAAATGTAACCAGGCAGAGACTTCCAGGAAAGGGAATGACTGTCAGCGACACGGAGAGGCGATGTGTCACACTGCCTGAAATCTACTGGAAACAAGTGTGAGCAGATATGAAGACGAAAGAGAGGAGGTCACACATGTGTAGCTGCAGGGGAAGAAGTACTCGGATCTTTAGTGTAGAAATACGCCATTACAAGTACAGATCCTGTATTCAAAGTAAAAACGAAGAATTATTATGCAAAGTACGATATGTACCTCTGAGATGTAGTGGAGAAGTAGAAAGTTGCTTAAAATGGAAATACACAAAGTATAAGTACTTTGAATTTGTTCTTGGGTACAGTGCTTGTGTAAATGTACTTTATTCTTGTGAGATCTATATCTCTGAACACCTCGACAGAGTTTGTTCTAATTTAGCACAAACGTCCACCTGGACTCAATCATGAACTTGTTGAAATTTTCTGGTCAAACTCAAGAATTCATCTGCATATTATGACAATTTCAGATGACGGTTAAACTCCTTAAATGTTGGCCGATCTGACATCGGACACCATTATCTTAATAAACAATAATTCCACACAATGAGGCATACACTTGCACTAGTGTTCTGTTTTGTTTCATTTACATAAAGCACAGAGAAACCTGGACGTTTAACTCTCTGTATAAATGATTAGAAGAGTTATTAATATTATATCATGTTTTTTTTGTACCACAGCCTCTATGGGAGGCGTAAAGTATTAATGAATGAAACTTAAGATCAGTTTGTCTCTGGTGCCTCAAACTACCACTTTTATTTAATGCGTAGATGAATTGCACCTGTTTTGTATTATTATTTATTATATTATATTTGCACTCTTTCCTAATTTGTACATGGATCTGTTGTTTAAACGCCACAAAGAACCGGTTCCTCTGAGAGGACTCGGTTATCGTGGGTTAATCCAGGATACGTTGTCCATGTAAAGGCTGCATCACATCTGTTTAAAAGTCCTAACTGACGGCGTTCGAGGCGTTTCTTTAAGCGGCCGGCCCACCTCCTCACGTCCCCCCATCCACAGCTCTCACACCGCCATGCTCCAGCACACCTTGTGTCCTTTAATGCAGAATGACAACGCTCCAGGTTTCAGAGACCTGCTGAAATCCCCCTGATGGCAGAATCGGTGTCATTTTGCATTAAATAGATTGTGTTTTGGAGCATAATGTTCCAGGGTGGCCCCTGAAATGAGGCGTTGGATCACTCTGAGCTAATGCATGCAGAGCGACTGGAGCCTGGAAATGAGCTTTTACCTCTCGTTTGCCTCTGTCTTTTTACACAAATTGGTGATTCGTTTCTATTTATCTGCTAACAATCAACCTGTAGCTCGATTTTTAAGTGAAATAATAAACTGTCTTTAGTGAAAAAGTTTTTTTTTTAAGAAGTCGATAATTTCGTCATGCTTTTTCACTAGTTTCTGTGAAAGAGTTTATGAAATTTGATGCTAAAATAGACTAAAACACAGTTGGTACACCTTCAATTATGTAATTAGATTAGTTTATTTGACATAATTAGAGAGAGGACCCCATCATACAATTCAGCAAAATGTCAAAACATGTTCCAGTTAATTGCTTTTAGTCTTTTTAGTTCAGTTCAAAAATATGAATTTTGTCTGCAGGCCAGTACACAATTGAACATATGCAGCGATTAAAGCTCACAATAATTAAGATGAATTCATATTTTCTTAGGTTGCAATGGAGCACATTTTTTTTTTCCCCTCCAAATGACTTTGCAAAGTCTCCAAAATCTAAAGGAATTTAGACCCCAGCTTAACTCGCTGTTTGTTTTACGTCGCCTAAAGCCCCCAAATGATGGGAGCTGTAGTTCTAAAAGCTCAACAGACAAAGAAAGGAGTGTCTCACAGAGAAATGTCTCTGATTTGAAGATGGAGGTGAAGTTGTACTTTGAAGTTTTACAGTAATAATCCCGTCTCTCTCTCTCCTCATTGACGAACTGATAAGAGAGTTAACGGCCGTATAAAGCGACTCTGTTTGTGTGTAATCAAATGCCATCGACAGCCTTGTAAAGTAGGTCATTGTTAAAGCAGCTGACCGGGCTGCTGGACTTCCTCCGTTGGATTCAAATCAAACAGGTTGTGTAGATCAAAGAAACAGTGAGACGTTTAGAGAAGCTAGGAAGTCATACTTTAAAAAAAAATTAATTTAAAGGAACCGATTGAATAATCCGACCACGATATCTCGATCAATAAGATCGGGTCAATGATTTGCTTCAGCAGCTTCAGTTTCATGGCTTTGCTTTCTGTTTTGAAGCAGAACTCCCAACAACAAACACGGCTGAATGTCTAACCTACGAGGGATGAAGAGCTCCAGTTCTCATGCCCAAGAAAAAAGAAAAGCAAACGACAAAGCAGTTTTATTGTTCCAGTAGTTAGCGCGGTGATATATTACCTCCTCACTGGATCTCTGCTCTAATTAGCAAGATGACTTCTCTTTCTCTCTCTCTCTCTCCGTTGGGGGAGATTTGATTGTATTGTTTTTGGCATCTTCAGGCCTCCGTAGCTCGAGGCGGCGTTACAGTTGTTGTCGTTGCCGGAGACGTGTGGTCCCAATCGGAGGTCATTAAAGGTTGATATTTAATTAATAACCTTTTTATATCAAAGGAGGTCAACTCAACTAGTCAGATTCTGGGATTATTTGATTTAAGATTAGAGGAAGACAGTAGCTTCGGTTCTTCGTAAATCACGGGAGACACGTTTTATCTTGTTACAAAAAGCTGTTGGCTGTTAAACCGAGTGCACCATTGGTTTAGCTTTGCACTCCGATAACAGTGTCACTATTAGTGGAAATATGATACCTTTAGTACCAATATCCAAACTGTATGTTGTTGTGAAAACATCTCCTACAAACAACTGGATTTATTCAAGTATTTTCTCTGTCAATTAATCCAAGTTGCGACTATTTCATTGTCGATTAATCCAAAATACGACTATTTTCATTGTCGATTAATCCAAGTTACGACTATTTTCATTGTTGATTAATCCAAGTTGCGACTATTTCATTGTCGATTAATCCAAAATACGACTATTTTCATTGTCGATTAATCCAAGTTACGACTATTTTCATTGTTGATTAATCCAAGTTACGACTATTTTCTGTCGATTAATCCAAGTTACGACTATTTTCATTGCTGATTAATCCAAGTTACGACTATTTTCATTGTTGATTAATCCAAGTTACGACTATTTTCATTGCTGATTAATCCAAGTTACGACTATTTTCATTGTTGATTAATCCAAGTTACGACTATTTTCATTGTCGATTAATCCAAAATACGACTATTTTCATTGTCGATTAATCCAAGTTACGACTATTTTCACTGTTGATTAATCAACAGTTTTAGTTTTCTTTAAAAAATTCTTCTTGATAAACCATTTAATCGATTATCAAATTAGCTTGTATTTCCACAACCAACCCTAAAGTGACAGTAAAATGAGATGTATAAAGTGATGATAAAACCCTCTACGCCACTAAAATAAAACTCTCAACTTTTTTCCTGCTGTAATCCATCTTTATTTCTGCGACCATCAAATATAAACCGTGACTCTATCTTCCTGGCCCCGAGTCGTCCTGCTGCTGAAAGACGTCCAACTCTGAAACTCTTTACTTAAAGTCACTTTGTCGCCATAAAAAGCAGTTTAATGTTTCTGACTTCACATGAGGGCGAATTAAAATGGTTTAAATGGGCGTGTTGAAAAAAAGGAAAAGGAAAACGGAGCCTGAGAATGAGGACAGTCGGCCGTTAATAAAGTTGATATGTTAGTTCATCACTGTAAAACTTTACAACTCTTTGAATGTTTATCATTTTTTATAATAACCAGCTCAGTGTGTGTGTGTGTTTTATTACATTAATGTTATCACTTTTATAATGGCTAGCTGTGTGTGTGTGTGTGTGTGTGTGTGTGTGTGTGTGTGTGTGTTTCCTTACATGGCCAAGCCGACCCACCACGAGGGTGTAATAGAATAAAAGCTAATCTCTCTCTCCGTGTGTGTGTGTGTGTGTGTGTGTGTGTGTGTGTGTGAATCTGCAATAATAATATATTCTGGGAGATTCAATGTGTGTGTGTGTTTATGAAAGGAAAGAGCTGTGTGTGTGTGTGTGTGTGTGTGTGTGTGTGTGTGTGTGTGTGTGTCTGTCTGTGTGTGTCCAGTGTGACCCAGTGTAAACTAATATTGATTCAGCTGTTGGTGTTATACACTAGTCATAAAACTGGACTTACTGTTGGATCCAGGCTTACCTCCTGACTCTGTGTGTGTGTGTGTGTGTGTGTGTGTGTGTGTGTGTGTGTGTGTGTGTGTGTGTGTGTGTGTGTGTGTTGTACCAGGATTGTCTGGTGTGTTTGTGTGTTGACTTGGATTTAAAACATGTGCGGCTCAATTTTGAAAAAAAAACTCCCAGTTTGACGTGTCAAACGAGGTTTTCTTCACACTGAAAAATCAATTTGAAAAACGGTTAAACTTCTTCTTCTTCTTCTACGTTGGCGAAGAACAAATCGGTGCGTTAGTGCCCCCATCTGGTGAAGTAGTGTGGCTGTTCTCACGAGGGTAAAGCTCTGGTTCACGCCTGGAAAAAAACAAAAAAGTTATATTTTGTTGAAGTTCATTTGTCTTCTCTGGAGTCGCTGAGTTCTAAGGATGAAAACAACTGATTTTGAATGTTATTACGACGAGAAAGAGGCATTTTGTGCAGCAATGTTACGGTGGGATGTTGTTTTAATGTACTAAGATCACCTCCTTAAACAATAACAATAAGCAGGTGGGTTTATTATAGGGATGAATAAATATCTAACTACAATTTAGGGCTGTGCCAAATCATTGAAATACTTAGTTGACGAACTGTGACACAAATTTTATGGACTAATCAATTAGTTGATTCAATCGACAGATCTGTAAAACGTGTTTCTCAACAGAAGCACCACTCTTAAATCTTGTGTTTAACAGAAGTGTGCTCATACGTTTCCTGGAAATGAGTCACTCGGCATAAAACGATGACTTAACCTACTCAAGAAATCTACGACCAAAATGGCAGATTAATCTAAGAAGGGGCGGCCCTGTTGTTGTTATGGAATGATAATTCCATCATAATTCCCATTTTTCATTGACCAGCATATTAAAATGTTTGGTCTAGACGTCTCTACAGCTCCACAGCCTTTCATTTTAAAATGGTATTTTAAATAAATAAACGCATCTTTCAGATCAGGAGGTGGTGGAGACCAAAAACGAAGCTAAAAGAGAGAGAATGTTCGACAGCAACGCAACTCCCAATGAGTCAATGTGTTGCTCTCTAACAGCTGGATGTGTAGATAAGCAACTGTTCAACATGTCAAAAAAAACAAACAAGAAAACAGTTATAACAGGTTTAAGTTTATCTGACTTTTCATCCATTTAATATTGTGTTTGTTTTAATTCTTGTGTGTTAGGTATGTTCATGATATAGATATTCTTTTGCCGATTTTTCCAAAAATGTGGTTAATAATTTGAGCTACATTTTTGTGAAAGCCTGGCCAGTGACGGTAAACAAAATAATCACAGAGAGTTGGTTGTTAACAGTCGATTTCTGTTAAAACTTTCTGAAAAGCTTAATTTTCTTGTCCAGCTTAATTTTTGAGGGTGGATAAAGGGAGGAAGTGAGCAGGTTTGTCTTTTTTTTTTGGTGTGTCCTTGTGTGTTTGTTTGTGCGCAAGAGATGTATTCTGTGTGTGTGTGTGTGTGTGTGTGTGTGTGTGTGTGTGTGTGTGTGTGCGTGTGTGTGTGTGATGTATGGGGACGGTGAGTAATACTGCATGTGTCATTCTAAGTCCCCAGAGTTTTCTTCTTCTTCTTCTTCTTCTTCTCTTCCTCTCTGTCTCTCCTTCCTCATGTCCTTCCTCACTCGCTCTCCCCCATCTGTCTCTCTCTCTCTCCCTTTATTTTTTCATCTCTCTTTCTTTTTTTTTTTTGGTGACATTCCTGTCCGGCGCTGAGGGTGTCATCCTTGTTTTCTGCTGACTCGTCGCTTCACAGACACACACACACACACACACACACACACACACACACACACACACACACACACACACACACACACACTCACACACACACACACACACGCGCGCGCACACACACTCCAGCTGTTGAGAGCGTGGGCGTTTATTGGATTGTCTGTGTCCTCTATTTGGATAAGGAGAAAGGAAAGAGGGAGCAAGAGGAAGAAGGAGGAAACAAAGGAGTGACGAGAGAAAGGGAGAGAGAACAGAGGACGGAGGAGAAGAATCAGAGGACGACGTATAAGAAAATATGAAGAAGAAAAAATCTAAATAATTAGAAAAACAAGCAGAGAGGAAAGGACAAAGTGTAAACTGATAATAATCATAATAATAATAAATGTATACACATTTATTTACTATATTAATGATCATTATCCAGTAATTACATTACCAAAATTAAATAATGCAGTTATTGTTAAATATTTGCTTTATTTGCAATTTTACTAAATATGTTAGTATGGATTGTAATTATATATTTGCGTTGATTATTAATATCCGTTATTCATTATCCCAATAACTACATCTCCCATGAGCTTCTGTAGCTGCTGTAAAGCTCTTCTATTTATTTGTATCATTTCCGACCCCCATCTACATCTAATAGTTTGCGTTGCAATTTTTATGTTTTTTCACAGCTGGTTTTGCTTTCTGCAAATTTTCAGGTTGCAGATAATAAACAAGCCAACCAATAAAATAATTACTTTTATTGACGCCGTTTAAAACAACAAAACAACAGATGTGGATATTGATCCTTTGGTCCAACATGGAGCCCTTCTTGGTAAACAAAGTAAAGATGCACTGTAAAGTCAACGTTGACCCTTCCATCCACCCAGACCTCCTTCCTACTCGGTAGTCCACAGACCTGATTAGAAATGTATTCGTTCAAAAAAAAAAATTCCGAAAATACGTTTACCTTGAAGGCTAAAGACAATGCAATTTTGTGGTATGGAATGTAATGTTTTTTTGGGGGAAACCAGGATGGAAATATGGCGTTCATAGCTATACCTACCTACCATTCGTAGATATCCCACAAAATCATAAACCAGGAAGTATAAAGACGGCAAAAACCAAACACAGGGCGCCAAAAACCAGGAGGTAAAATGAGAAGTCAACGTTGATGTATTTGTTAATGTAACTTCTGTACTTTCGTTAGTTAGGCTTTGGAGAAGATCGTCTTTTGGTTGTTGTTTCCTGTGAAGACGGAAGTTTATTTTGAAAAGACTGCATGAAACAAGCTGAAATTGACACTATAGTTGCTGGACTTCAGTAGGAAAACGCACGAAAATTGAGGAGCAACTTTTGCGTAAGTTATCATGAAGACGTTATCAAAGGAGAAGTCTTTAACCTTCTGCTTATTCAACGTATTGAATAAGCAGAAGGTTAAATATTGAAAACTTGAGACTTCTTCTTTTTCAAGTATTTCTCAAAATAAATCGGGATCCTTAACTTTAACCGAAGTGTGGGCCTGAACCTTTCCTTCACAATCTATTTGGCCGTCTGAGATAGAAGTAGTAGTATATAATGAAACCCTAGCTGGACCTCTTTATTGTAAAAAAACAAAATAAGGTGGTCTTTGTTCCTTTAAGCGACGGCAGCAGGCTAAAGATGGACTGCAGAGACCTGAGACAGCAGAGAGAGAGAGAGAGAAGGAAAGACAGGAGGTGAAATGAAGAGAGGCTAAGATAAAAGATGGTATAGGTAGGAAGAGAGAGAGCAGATGCTCTGAGAGAACAATGGAGGGGAGAGAGAGAGAGAGAGAGAGAGAGAGAGAGGGAGACATAAATGATGGTCGGTGAAAGAGGGAGAGAGTAAAAATGAAGGGAGAGGGAGAGATGAAAGATGACAGGCGTGGGAGGCAGCGGGCGAGCGAGGGAGAGAGACATGGAGAGATGGTGAGAGAGAGATAAAAGATGTTAGAGGAAAGAGCAGCCGAGGAAAGAGAGGGAGAGAGAGGGGGAGGGAGGGGTGTGAAAGAGAGAGAGATGACAGCACGATGAAGAAGAAGAAGAGGAGGAGGAGGAGGAGGAGGAGGAGAGGTGAGCGTCCTTGCACTGTCAGGGGCGATCGATGGCACATCATTTACATTACACTGACTTAACTGCAGAGAGAGAGGGAGATGGAGAGGAGGGGGGGGGGATTGATAGATAGATAGAGAGGGGGGGGGAGAGAGAGAGGGGAGGAAAGGACAGGTAGAAGAAGGAGGGATGGATGGAGGTGAAGAACGAAGAGTCGGAGGGGCAGAAAATTAACTACAGTTGAGAAGAGATGGAGGGATGGTGGAAACAAAATAAAGGGGGGATGGAATTGATCGGATGGCTGGGGCAAGTCTTTCTTTCTTTCCTTTACTGCCCTTCTTTATTTTCCACCCTCCCTCCCTCCCTCCCTCCTCGTCCTCCCTCCCTCCCTCCCTCCCTCATTCATGTGTCACACGTCTCTCCTCATTACTTTCATCCCTCCTTCTCTGCCGTCTCTCCCTCTTCATCTTTCTCCTCCGAGCAAAAGATCAACACAGTGAGACACTCGGCTGCTCGCTAGCCGGTTAGCGATGCTACCGGCGGCGTGTTTACCAACCGTCCTGTTTTGGGCCAAACGCTAAAGCCGCAACGCTAACACGACCGTCTATTGCTTCTGTCTGCGCTGTGATCGGCTCGTACTCGTTGCCTTGAAGTTCGGCTTTGTGATCTTTACCTAAACCCTAACCAAGTACACTTAAGCTTGTTGCCTACATGTCACCGGTGTAGCATTAAAGCATGGTGGAATTGGTAAGCTAGCTAGCTAATTAGCCACCCGCGAGAGTAACGCTGCTAACATGCTGGTGTTCAGCAGGTATAGTGTTTACATTTAAATTTAAGGCGTTAACGCACTAACAAGACAAGTATTTGGTCATAAACCAAAGTATTTGACACTGAATTCTGAATTTTGTAGGAATTCTTTCTGCGCTAACACTGGCTGAAGGATCGTCTGGCGACTTGTTTGTTGTATTTTGAGATCATTTCTGCGTTCAAAGTGGACATTTGTAGCTGAGGGACCAGCAGAGAGACCACGACGTGTCCCACAATTAGAGCTCCATGTCAATTTCACGACCTTTCGCTCCTTTGAACAAATTCCCTTTTCCTGCTCTGCCTATCTATCTGTCTATCTATCTGTTCATGGCTCCCTCCCTCATACCATATGTGACATTCCTTCTCAATGTGGCGCATTGAAAACTTCCTGTTATAGTTTGTTATGGCACACTTCAAAGAGATGGAGGGGAGGGGGGGAGGAGAGAGAGAGAACATGGAGTCTGTTATAGTTTTACCTCTTAAATGCTAACACGTGAGAGCACCATGTATGAATTATCCTTTGCCTCTGTGTGTGTGTGTGTGTGTGTGTGTGTGTGTGTGTGTGTGTTTGCTCGCATGCCTAGGAAGTAAGGTAATGACGCTTAAAGCCATCACGCACACACACACACACTCGCGCAGACATGCAGACACACGTTAGCCCATCGACCTGTATAACTTGTCTCGTCAGCGATTGTGTGTCTCCCCCTCTGTGTGTGTGTGTGTGTGTGTGTGTGTGTGTGTGTGTGTGTGTGTGTGTGTGTGTGCAGTGTTTAATATTTAATAGGTGCTGGTTAAAAATGCAGGAGTGTTTTTGTCTCTTGTCCCGTAGCACACCTGTTCCTCTCTAGAGAAAGAGAGAGAGAGAGAGAGACAGAGAGAGAGAGAGAGAGAGAGAGACAGAGAGAGAGTAGCTGATTGTTGGATGGATGGATGGATGGATATATATAGAGATGGATGAATATGTGGAATGATGGATAGATGAATATGACTGTGGATGGACATAAAAAAATGGATAGGTGGATAGATACAAGGCTGAATTGTTGGATGGAATGATGCATGATATGGATGATATAGAGAGGATGGATGGGAGGATAGACTGTAAGAGGATGGATGGATGGAACGATTGTAGGATGGATTGTAGGATGGATTGTAGGATGTATGGATTGTAGGATGGATTGTAGGATGGATTGTAGGATGGATTGTAGGATGGATTGTAGGATGTATGGATTGTAGGATGGATTGTAGGATGGATTGTAGGATGGATTGAAGGATGGATTGTAGGATGGATTGTAGGATGGTTTGTAGGATGGATTGTAGGATGGATGGATTGTAGGATGGTTTGTAGGATGGATTGTAGGATGGATGGATTGTAGGATGATGGATTGTAGGATGGATTGTAGGATGGATTGAAGGATGGATTGTAGGATGGATGGATTGTAGGATGGATGGATGGATGGATTGTAGGATGGATTGTAGGATGGATGGATTGTAGGATGGATTGTAGGATGGTTTGTAGGATGGATTGTAGGATGGATGGATTGTAGGATGATGGATTGTAGGATGGATTGAAGGATGGATTGTAGGATGGATGGATGGATTGTAGGATGGATGGATTGTAGGATGGATGGATGGATTGTAGGATGGATTGTAGGATGGATGGATTGTAGGATGGATGGATGGATTGAAGGATGGATTGTAGGATGGATTGTAGGATGGATGGATTGTAGGATGGATGGATTGATTGTAGGATGGATTGTAGGATGGATGGATTGTAGGATGGATGGATGGATTGTAGGATGGATTGTAGGATGGATGGGTGGATAGATGGATGGATGATAGAAATACTACAATATGAAATATGAGAGGATTGAAAGATGGATAAACGGATGGATAGAAATAGACCAGCGAGGCGCAGACAGATGATTACAATAAGAAGAGAAAGATAATAGATAAACAGAGGGATGAAAAGAGGAGAGGTGTCATCGGTTAATCAGTGTTGTTTTCCTGTTTCTCTCCGTTCTGCGTTTTCAGGTGATTTTCTTTCCTCCTTATTATTTTCGCTCTACTTCTCTTATCAATCAATACTTATTATCGGCCACCTCTGTCTCTCTTCATATCTGTCTGCTTCTACTCGTCTTCTGCTCGGTCTCTCCATCTTTTTACGTTCTTGTCAAAAACCAAAAAATGCAGAAGAAGAGAGAGAGGAGGAAACACACACACACACACACACACACACACACACACAGACAGACACACAATGAAGTCATTCATCTGTCCAATCAAAGAGGCGGAAGCCCAGAGGAAAGTAAACATCCATCTCTCTCTCTCTTCTTCTCTCTATCTATCTATCTGTCTCTCGTTCACTCCGTGAGTCCGTGAGCGTCCATGATTATGATGCCCCGTGTGTGTGTGTGTGTGTGTGTGTGTGTGTGTGTGTGTGTGTGTGTGTGTGTGGACGTATATCCCATTTCTCTGGTGTCTCTTTAAAAAGAATAGATTGTTCTTCTTCTTCTGCTACAAACAAAGAGTAAAGACACACACAGTAAAAGGGAGAGACAGGGAGGGGATGCTACTCGATTTATGATGGAAGAGAGGCGTGGGGGAGACAGAAAACAGACAGACAGAGGGGGGGGGGCAGAGACGGGGGACGGACAGAGACGGAAATAAAGATGTAAAGAGAGACAGACAGAGACAGATGTAAAGAGATATAAATAAAGACAGACAGAGACAATGAAAGATGTAAAGAAAGAGAGACAGAAAGAAAGAATGAAAGACAGACGGATGTGAGTATAGACAGAGAGACATGAAGACAGACAGAGAGAGACAGAAAAACAGATGTAAACAAGGACAGAAAGAAAGACAAACAGAAGTAATGGAAGGAAGAAAGAGAGAGAGAAAGACAGACAGATGTATAGAAGACAGAAAGATGTAAAAGACAGAAAGATGTAAAGAAAGACAGAAAGATGTAAAGAAAGACAGAAAGATGTAAAAGATGTAAAGAAAGACAGAAAGATGTAAAAGATGTAAAGAAAGACAGAAAGATATAAAAGACAGAAAGATGTAAAGAAAGACAGAAAGATCACAAGAAAGAGACATATGAAGGAGAGAGACAGAAAGACAGAGAGAGAGACAGATGTAAACAAGGACAGAAAGAGAGATGTTACGATAGAGAGAGACAGAAAGACAGAATGAAAGACAGAAACACTGAAAGAGGTAAATAAAGATAAATAAAGAAGGAGACAGACAGACAGGCAGACAGCTGTAAATAAAGACACAGAGGAAGACAGAAAGGGAGACAATGAAGACAGAGACAGACAGAATCAGCGGAGAGGTAGTGACATTATCATTTGACCTCAAGTTGGGGGAGGACAGAAGACGAAGGAGGGAGTAAAGGGGGAGACAGGAGATGGATGGAGAGACGGCTAGATTAATGGAGCAATATACAAAAAAGACAAGTGACACTGGAGCAGAAAACGAAAAAGAGAGGCGTGTTTTTCACCTGGAATTAAAATTAATATACACTAAGAAGTCACTTTAAAGCTCGACGGTTCAGGTACTAAATAGATCATATATATTTTATATATATATATATATTTTTTTTTTCTTTTCTTTTGTATATATATATATACATTTGTATTATCTTTATATATGTATATATATGAAGATAATACATATTCATAAAAAATACTTCTCTTAAGATCAACACACAGTACTGTTATTTGAAAATGAAGCCAATTGTTCAATATTATCACGTAAAACATCACAACAAACAAACAAATAATATCAGAAGTTATAAAAACATTAAACATGTTTTTAATCCGTCTGTGGTTAGAAACACACTCTAAGTGAAGAATTCATGAGAATATGCACACAAAATAATAATAATAAACAGATACAATAATTTAAAAATATAAATGAAGCTTACAGTAACACAAAAACAAGTAAATAAAATACACAACAAATAATTAAATAAAAATACAAACAGACAAAGAGAAAAACTTTCATAAAATGACATTAAATTGTAAAAATGTAATTAAAACAATTCATTCCAAACAAGGTCCAGGCCTGCTAATCACTGTCGTACTAAAACCCACCAACACATTTAATCCTGTTATTGAAAAAAAAGAGAAAGACATAAAAAGAGTGAACACACAGATGAAGAACAATAACAACAACAAAAAGAGCAGAAGAAGAAGAGAACGAGAGGAGAAACAGATCAGCAGCTGATGGAGAGATAAAAGAAAAGATGAAAGATTTCAGCTAAAGAGGGTTGACCCCTCGCTCTACCCCTCGTATTGACCGCAGCAGGCTTTGATAAACTGCACTGTGTGTGTGTGTGTGTGTGTGTGTGTGTGTGTGACCTCTGCACGTTCCGAGCTAAATCAATCTGTCAAACGAGTTAGCGAGACCGTGCTTATTCACCGCCATGCCTGTTTGTGCGTGTGTTTGAGTGTGTGTGTGTGTGTGTGTGTGTGTGTGTGTGTGTGTGTGTGTGTGTGTGTGTGTGTGTGTGTGTGTGTGTGTGTGTGTGTGTGTGTGTGACCGACCCTGACCGGCCATCAGAGCCAATGACGGAGTATTGATCAAGGCTCCGTCGCCATAGAAACAGCCATTTGGGAGGACAGGCGAGGGTGCGTGTGTGTCAAAGTGGGAAGACTTACTTCAAGGTGGCTCATCAGATCGTCACTGTGTGTGTGTGTGTGTGTGTGTGTGTGTGTGCGTGTGTGTGTGTGTGCGTGCGTGCGTGCGTGCGTGCGTGTGTGTGTGAAATGTCAGCTTCATGTTTTCCATTCGTGGCATGTTGCTTCTTCTTTTTTTTTGTTGTTGTTGTTCTGAGCCAATTAAAAGGTCATCAAAAAGACTAAAAATAACATATGCAGCGAACATTTCGAAGCTGCTGCGTCTCATTTTAATTAACATCAATAAATCATTACCTCTTTAATTATGAGACGATATTATAATTACTGCAAACAGACAACAGCAGACCGTCTGCCTCCAGCTTCCTCTCTACTCTGGATACTTCCTCATTTAAACCAGCGTGTCTGATTTTGAAGGGAAATCTGCCGGCTTGATTTATGCCACAAAACAGGAAAACGGGCGGAGTCCGTACAGATTTTTATTTTCAGGGTTTCGTCTTTCTCAAATGAAAAAGTTTAAATCTCACGTGGCATTCCTTCTGTCCTGATTAGTACAGTTAACGTTACAAAACCTTCACCCGGAAAGAGCAGATTTAACAAGCAGCTGATTGAGGATTTACACTGAGTGACTTTTTAAAGGCATGTTTTTATTCGGACAGCAACGGTTGGACAAAAATTTTGTTTGTTTGTTGATCAACTTTCATTGGCCTAACAGTCTGAGGGCGTGGTTCTCTGCCGCGAAACGGTGGATTGCACCCTCCTTGTTAACGTAAAAATGATGGAGGTCAAGTCCATATATCGTAGGATAAGCCAATAACGTAAAAATTAAGTTAATGTTAATATATCGTAGGATAAGTCAATAACGTAAAAATTAAGTTAATGTTAATATATCGTAGGATAAGTCAATAACGTAAAAATTAAGTTAGTGTTAATATATCGTACGATAAGTCTATAACATAAAAATTAAGTTAATGTTAATATATCGTACGATAAGTCTATAACATAAAAATTAAGTTAATGTTAATATATCGTAGGATAAGTCAATAATGTAAAAATTAAGTTAATGTTAATATATATCGTAGGATAAGTCTATAACGTAAAAATTAAGTTAGTGTTAATATATCGTACGATAAGTCAATATCGTAAAAATGAAAGTCATGTCCATATAAATCGTACGATAAGCCAATAATGTAAAAAGAATGGAGGTCAAGTCCATATATCGTACGATAAGCCAATATCGTAAAATTAAGTTAATGTTAATATATCGTACGATAAGTCAATATCGTAAAAATTAAGTTATTGTTAATATATCGTACGATAAGTCAATATCGTAAAAATTAAGTTAATGTTAATATATCGTACAATAAATCAATATCGTAAAAATTAAGTTAATGTTAATATATCGTACAATAAATCAATATCGTAAAAATTAAGTTAATGTTAATATATCGTACGATAAGTCAATATTGTAAAAATTAAGTTAGTGTTAATATATCGTACAATAAATCAATATTGTAAAAATTAAGTTCATGTTAATATATCGTACGATAAGCAATAACAACGTTAAAATGATTAAAGTCATGACTTTACATTGTACATAAGTCTCTATCGTAAACTTGATGGAGATCATGTAACATGAGGAGAAGGTCCTATGTGCCGGAGAGTCACGTAGAGACCATCTACTTCATTGGGAGTCCAGGTCTCAGACCCTTATCAGGTCTCCAGATGCTAACAACTGTTGATTTAGATCATCCACGTCCCAGAACGAGACCACGTCTTCTCAATGGTCCACAGTCTGAGTACGGCTGTTGTTTTCCAGATCTAGTAATCGGACCATGGGGGGGGGGGGGACTACATCATCTTATTAGAACTTACTGAACAATACTTTGATTCAGAGACGTTTGTTCTCTGCTTTTGAGACTCACATCTCATCTCATCTGACAGAAAAGGAGTCATTTTCTCTGCTTGTTGCGTCGTCTAGGACATTTATAAAGACCTCCGGTGATGGCTGCTCAGCTCACAGCGCAGTGTGAATGTGAGAGGGTGAGGAGGGTGAGGAGGAGGAGGAGGAGGAGGAGGAGGCCAGGGAGTCAACGGTCACCTGGCTCACCTGTCATGTAATGATTTCACATACGAGGTGAAGTGTTCCGCCAAAGAAAGGAGAGCCAGAGGCCGATTCCTTTCTATTTCAGGGGTTTGAGTGCAGTCAAAGTTAAGGGTTAACAAATGAATGTAGGTCAATGGACTGGCTGTGTGTGTGTGTGTGTGTGTGTGTGTGTGTGTGTGTGTGTGTGTGTGTGTGTGTGTGACCTGCTCTTTGTTCCTGTGCTCGGTGCGGTAAGGAGAGTGGACCGTTGACGAGGATTAATGCCCAACATATGGCAACCCTACGGGACACACACACACACACACACACACACACACACACACACACACACACACATATACACACACACACACACTGCAGTCATTACTCTGAACAAAGAACTGTAAGGCTAATGAGAAGGCGATATCATGTGTCCTTTGCACACACACACACACACACACACACACACACACACACACACACACGGCATGGATTCATGTGGATACACATACACACCTTAATGTTGCTTACACATGGATGGGTGCAGATGAACACACACACACACACACACACACACACCTGGTACTGTACATGTATCCATTGTGAGTGTGAGTGTGTGTGTGGGGAGTTGAAAGGTAGCGGGGGGTTTGTTGATGGAAAGACTTTAACGTTAGAATGCAAACACCTGTGTGTGTGTGTGTGTGTGTGTGTGTGTGAAAGAGAAAGAGAGAGAGAGAGAGTAGTGTGTTTGTTGTACAGGTGTGTGTGTGTGTTTGTGAGTGAAGGAGAGGTGAAGC